>NC_045964.1:73878123-74188895 GCF_010909765.2 Amblyraja radiata
GACTGACTCCACATCTCCTGTTTCAATATCCCTCGCAAGGGACTGAATTTCATTCCTCACCAACAGAGCTACCCTACCCCCTCTGCCCACCTGTCTGTCTTTTCAATAGGACATGTACCCCAGAATATTCAGTTCCCAGCCCTGGCCCTCTTGCAGCCAGGCCTCTGTAATTCCCACAACATCATACTTGCCAATTTATAACTGAGCCTCACTTTATTCCTTATACTTTGCGCATTCATATACAACACTTTGACCTCGGTATTCACCTCCCCTCTCGCACCAATCACTATTGCCCCTGACCTTACTCTCTTATCCCTCCTCGAACTTTCCTTCCCATTAATTCGGGAATCTTTTGTAACTTCTCCTCACCACACTTCCCCTTTAACTCCATCTTTATACTCCAATTTGTCAACCCCTCCCACTGCTATTTAGTTTAAACCCACACTGGCAAACGTGCCTGCCAGATGCAGGAAAACATTTCCTGATGTTGTGGGAATCCAGAACCAGAGGTCACAGTTTGAGAAAAAGGGGTAGGCCATATAGGACTGAGATGAGGAAAAATGTTTTCACCCTAGAGCTCACACCCTCTAGTCCTGGCAACATGGAATCAAATTATTGATTTCAAAAATTATAAATTAGATGCCCATATAACCACCACTGGGTTCAGAAAGATTTAGAATGTACTGTCATGGTATGAAATTGACTCTGAGGAGAGGGTGTAAGTTATTGATATATGTCTCAATTTGTTTCATTTTTTTCCTCCTTCTTCCAATCTTCGTGGAATTATGGATATCACTCAACTTTAACCATGTAATTTTCTTTCATTGTATCAATGCCTAGTCTTAGAAATCTAATGTTACTCTTAATTTAGAAAGAATCAATAAGATGACGGATCTCCTCGGGCTCCACCTCCTCCCTTTTCCTTTCTTCTCCCCGCCTCCCCCCCACCCCCTATCAGTCTGAAGAAGGGTTTCGGCCCGAAACGTTGCCTATCTTCTTCGCTCCATAGATGCTGCTGCACACGCTGAGTTTCTCCAGCATTTTTGTGCACCTTCAATAAGATGACGGATCCCATTTGTATAAAATGTATTCTAATGTTACTTTGTGAAAACTACCAAAGATTCAGATAGATTTTATTTTCAGTGATATATTTGAGTTACTATGGGTTCATAACTAAATTGATTTTCTCACATGCACAGACATAATTACAGGTCGGCATAAATACTTATTGTATAGAAAGGCTAGCGTTTGTGCTTTGTGTACAAATACAGATGTACGTCTGCACAGAATTACAGAATGCCAGATTTTGTGTTACCACACACGCATACACAGACTTATACACATTGGTAGACGTTCATATGTATGTACACTGAGACATTTGCACATAAATACATAAATGTAAACATTCACACATATACATTGGCATATGCATGTGCATCTATTTGCAGCTATATGTGAACACGTGCATGAATATATGCATTCACTTCTCCGTGGATTGTCACCTTGTTGTGGTGGAGAAGCTTGTGTGGTCTTGAGATCCTGAGAGAGATGCCGTCTGGAGCTATGCTCCTCGTAGGGTCACCCTTGGCGGTAAGGTCGAGGGGGAGGACTCTGACAAATCCAACCAAGAGCAATCCAACCTAGACCTCAACGGTGGAACAGGCGGAGGAGGATGGCTGACTTTAGTGGAGCGTCACAACGGCTGGGAAGGCAGATGAAGGCTGCAGCAGAAAAGGGTCTCCGGTCGTCTTGGACTCCATGCCACTGTATGCTGACCCAGATCTGTCAAGGACTGTGTGGTGGCTGTCTGTGCACCAGTCTCCCCACGTTAAACAAAGTCATGCACAAGCAGGCGTCCTCCATGAGAGGACAGTCATACTTGTTTCCAGTGACTGCCGATGATATGCATTCACCTGCACACACCAGCAGAGATAAACCATACCAAAACATCAATGAGCACTGACATATGTGCACTTACAAACTTGGCTATACTTATGTGCTGATACACAATATATCTTTCTGTAACAACAAATGTTTCTTCATCCCCTTTAATCCTGAAATCTTTCACAACTATTTGGAAATACTTTTTCTTAAAGCACAGATGCAAAGTTTTTATCAAAACTGAACTCTGAAACAAAAACAGAAAATGCTGAAAATACTTAGCCGGTCGGCCTGCATCTGTGGGGAGAGAAACAGAGTAAGTGTTTCAGGTTGCAGGCCCTTCATTATTTTCCCATAGATGCAGACTGATCTGTTGAATATTTCCAAGAGTTTCTGCCTTTGCCGAACTGGTCCATGCTGATGGATAATCTTAACAACATTGACAGGTTTCTTGTCTAAATGCCTAGTATTGGATTATGTTTTACATTACTAAACAGTGGGTCTAGATTTTCTTTCTGTTCATTAATTTAAATGCACAACCTGGGTGGCACAGTGGTAGAGTTGGTACCTTACAGTACCAGAGACTCAGGTTCGATCCTGTCTATAGGTGCTATCTGTACGGAGTTAGTATGTTCTCCCCATGACATTGTGGGTTTTCTTTGGGTGCTCCAGTTTCCTCCCACACCCCAATGATGTACAGGTTTGTACGTTAATCGGCTTTGATAAAATTGGGTGAAATTGTAAATTGTTCCTAGTGCCTGGGATAGTGCTTATGTACGGGGATCACAGGTCGGCACAGACTCGGTGGGCCAATGGGCCTGTTTCTGCGCTGTATGTCTAAACAAAGCTAAACTAAATACGATCCCTCTTCTGGCAGTGACATGGTGGAGATCTACATTGGATATCAAATGCTCTGGGCTAGAGACTGGGAATTTGATTCTCTTAATACAAAACATGATTTGCTTCTGATATTGGTCTGAGCCTTCAGTCATCTCACAGCTTATAGCCTCCAGTTAATTGTCAGGAAATTGAAAGTACAACATGATATTTATTACAGGAAATGAGTGAATCTTGCTGATGGAGGTTATTGCTTAATCATTAGATTGTCACAAAAGTCTGACGGGGATTGAAAATAAAGAAATGGTCAATGGTACATTTATCATCCAACCTTGGGTGGTGTAAGATAGAAACTGATTTTCAGGATGAAGTGTAAAATGGTCTTCAGCCTGAGTCAGGAGTGAAGCAGGATCATAATGTCTGAGCATTACAAGAACAGCTTCTTCCCCACTGTATCAAACACTTAAATGGGTCCCACATATGCCAGGGACAAATTTCCCAAATTCCCAAGCTAACTCGTTGAAGCCCTTGCACTTATTATTATCTGCACTTTCTCCGTAGATGTAACATTATATCCTGCACTTTGCTATATTTAAGAGGGAGTTAGATGTGGCCCTTGTGGCTAAAGGGATCAAGGGGTATGGAGAGAAGGCAGGTACGGGATACTGAGTTGGATGATCAGCCATGATCATATTGAATGGCGGTGCAGGCTCGAAGGGCCGAATGGCCTCTACTCCTGCACCTATTTTCTATGTTTCTATGTTTCTATGTTCTTTGTTTGTTTTCTCTTTTAATACCTGATGTGCTCATGTTTAGAATGATTTGCCCGGATAACATGCAAAACAAAAATGTTCACTGTATCTTGGTGCACGTTAATAATAAACCAATATTAATACCAATACTTCTATTACTCTTAATTCTGTTAACTCTAATTGGTCATTTTCCTGTATATTTCATCATATGACCTCCTGCCTAAACCACCCTTACCCTAAATTAGCTTTTTCTCTTCTCCAGTGTTATTTATAGTGAGAACATTCAAAAAGGAAAAAAATAATAATAACCTTACTTATTCCTCCTGATAATGTGCTCAAAATTCAAAGGAAAGTTGCATATTCCATTGATATTAATTTGAATTTTTTCTCTTCTGTTCTATATTTTCAGCATTTTTTTAGATTTCCAGCAATGGTGGTATATTGTCTTTTCATTTGATGTAAACTGATTAATGTTTAACTCAAAATCTCATTTGTAGTTGCTAGTCGCAGGTTTACTGGACCTGCATTATCAATAGACAAGGTCAGCACAATTGTAGTGTGTTTTGGAGCTCATGCTACATGAAGAGTAAATGTCGATCCCACCTGATCTGGTTTTGTGGCAGTAATGTTTGAAACCCATAGGTGGCGCTCTCACAACTTCCACCTATGCTTCTCACCTGTGAGTCTAGGTGTAGAAACAAGGAACTGCAGAAGGTACACAAAATTGCTGGAGGAACTCAGCGGGTGCAGCAGCATCTATGGAGCGAAGGAAATAGGCGACGTTTCGGGCCGAAACCGTTTACAAAAAAAAGACACAAAGTGCTGGAAATAACTCAGTGGGTCAGTGGGTTATGGAGAACATAGGTGATGGGTTAAGCCACTGTGCCATTTAGACCTAAACAGCAACCTTTGGTGACCTTGCCCACCACCCAAAATAAAATCAAGGTCGAGGTGACCTGCAACCTCCTACCACCTCCCACACATATGTTGAAAACCCTCCTCGACTATGAAGAAAACCGGCTTCGACTAGACCTGCGACTAAAAAATTATCGATGTTTAAAACGGCAACCTATTTTTAGTCGAGGCCGATTTTAATCATAATGAAGAAATAGCAGCAACCTCGATGAAGCCTCGACCACGCGGAAACCACTTTCGACCATTAGGGAGAGTGGCCAAAACCTCCTGTGACCTCATGGCGGGCAAGGTCACCAGAGGTCACCAGAGGTTGCTGTTTAGGTCTCCTAAGTGGCTTAATGCCCCTGTCCCACTTAGGAAACCTGAACGGAAACCTCTGGAGACTTTGCGCCCCACCCAAGGTTTCCGTGGTTCTCGGAGGTTGCAGGTGGTTGCCAGAGGTTGCAGGTAGTGGAAGCAGGTAGGGAGACTGACAAAAACCTCTGGGAACCTCCGGGAACCGCACGGAAACCTTGGGTGGGGCGCAAAGTCTCCAGAGGTTTCTGTTTAGGTTTCCTAAGTGGGACAGGGGCTTTAGGACCCTTATTCGGACATATTGTGGGGGTGGGGAGTGCAGAAGAGAGCTGTAAAAGATGAGCGGCAGGACAAAATGTGACAGGTAACAGGGGACAAGTAACACAGGCAAGGGTTTATTTTGAGAGGCAGGTGGTTTGGATAAAGGCCAGAGTTTAAAAAGCAGAAGGTGTGAGACAAAGGGATTGACGAGGTGCGAACTGTGAAGCCTGCGGGAATGTGGGGGAGGGAGAGGGAAGAAAAAGGTGCAAGTCCAGGTGGGGTGCAGGAGAGTGTGGGGGAGAATGAGGAAGACAGTTTTGGAAAGGTGAAACTAAACATCTTTGAAATTTAATATATGAAGAAGCATCTCCACTATTATATTAAAAAAGCAGATTAGCCAATGAAAGATCATCCATAACTTTGCAGACAACATTGGTACTGACAAGCAGCAAGAGCATTTTTGTTCTTGAATCATTTCATTGTGATCTATAAAATATTTGTTTTGGAGGCAGAACTATTTATTGTTTCATTGTTGGATGGACAAATAGCTTTCCGCTGTATGGATTAGTAATTGAAGACATTCAAAAACAAATAGGATTCATTATATTTGGCGTGAAGCCTGGAATGCAATGGATGATTGGAATCATTAACTGTTCCTTTATGGTGACTGGATTTATTTTTACAAGAGAACAACTAAATAGGGGTTTTATTCCACAAATAAATGGATATAACCACAACACTCGACACCATCTGCCTAATGAATGTCCTTTTCCACATGTGGAAAGAATCTCATTTGAAAGACTGTGATTGAAAATAAGGGATCTATGTTGTTGTTGCATTATCTGGTCAATGGCTGAATTTCAATGAGATGCGATGTAATCTAAACTATTTTAAAGTATTAAAGGTAGACACAAAATGCCACTGGAGTAGCTCAGTGGGTCCTCCTCTGTTGAGTTCTAAATTTCTCCCGGTCCTCTGGTTTCTTCTTCTGGCCAATTGATATGCCTCTTCCTTGGATTTAACATTCTCCTTGACTTCCCTCGTCAGCCACGGTTGAGCCGATTTCCCAGTTTTATTTTTTTGCCAGATAGGGATGAACAATTTCTGGAGTTCTTCCATGCGGTCTTTAAATCTTCGCCATTGCATCTCCACTGTCAACCCTTTAAGTATAATTTGCCAGTCTATCCTAGCTAATTCCCATCTCATACCTTCAAAGTCTCCTTTATTCAAGTTCAGGACACTAGTCTCTGAATTAACCGAGTCACTCTCCATCCTAATACAGAATTCCACCATATTATGGTCACTGTTGCCCAAGGGGCCTTGCACAACAATCCTCTCCCTATTTAAAAAACTGCCTGTGCCTTTATTCTTTCAACTCAAGTGCATGAGTGTACACTTTTCTATGCTGTTTACCATTTGCCACTTCTTTGCCCCTCTCCCAACCTGTCCAAGCCATTTTGCAGACTCCCTGCTACCATTAAACTCATTGGAGACCCTCCGACTGTCTTCAATTAGCCTTTACTGGACTATCTTACACTAAATGTTGTTCCCTTTATCATGTATCTGACTGGTTAGCACGCAACAAAAAGCTTTTCAATGTACCTTGGCACATGTGACAATAAAATAGACTAAACTACACTCCTGGATGATATAGTGACACAGGATGGCTGCCTCACACAGATTCAGCGACCTGGTTTTTGTTTGAACTTTACATGCTGTCCGCACAGAGTTTGCCTGATATTTCTGTGACTACGTGGTTTTACTGTGGATGCTCCAGTTTGCTCCCTATGTCTCCAGATGTTCTGGTACATTAATTGGCTGCTGTCTTTGATCAAATCTTACTGGCTTTACCTTGCACTAAATGTTATTGCCTTATCATACAACTGTGCACTGTGAGTGGCTCGATTGTAATCATGTATTGTCTTTACGCTGACTGGTTAGCATGCAACAAAAGCTTTTCACTGTACCTCGGTACACATGACAATAAACCAAAGCCGCCTAACTCAACTAAACTAAACAAAGTAGATGTAACGTGAGAAGATTCTGCAGTGGAGCAGTAAAATGCAGACACATGGAACTGCAGATGTAGTAACATTTGGACACAAGAAACTGCTGATACAAAGTCTTAAGAAGGGTCCCGACCCGAAATGTCTCCAGGTCTCCACTGCTCCCCTTCTCCAGTTCTGCCTGTTATTTCATATGAAGAAAGACTGGATAGACTCGGCTTGTACTCGCTAGAATTTAGGAGATTGAGGGGGGATCTTATAGAAACTTACAAAATTCTTAAGGGGTTGGACAGGCTAGATGCAGGAAGATTGTTCCCGATGTTGGGGAAGTCCAGGACAAGGGGTCACAGCTTAAGGATAAGGGGGAAATCCTTTAGGACCGAGATGAGAAAAACATTTTTCACACAGAGAGTGGTGAATCTCTGGAACTCTCTGCCACAGAGGGTAGTTGAGGCCAATTCATTGGCTATATTTAAGAGGGAGTTAGATGTGGCCCTTGTGGCTAAGGGGATCAGAGGGTATGGAGAGAAGGCAGGTACGGGATACTGAGTTGGATGATCAGCCATGATCATATTGAATGGCGGTGCAGGCTCGAAGGGCCGAATGGCCTACACCTATTTTCTATGTATCTATTTATCTATGTACTGTGTGCCTGACTTTGAAATAGATTGTCTCAATCAAAGGTAAAGGTGGTGCAGCGGTAGAGTTGCTGCCTTACACGCTTACTGTCTAGTTTATTGTCACGTGTACCGAGGTATATTGAAAAGCTTTTTGTTGTATGCTAACCAGTCAGAGGGAAGACTATACATGATTACAGCATCCACAGTGTACAGATACATGATAAAGGGATTAACAAGTTTGATCCTGACTACGGGTGTTGTCTGCGTGGAGTTTATACGCGGGTTTTCTCCGGGATCGTCGGTCTCCTCCCACACTCCAAAGACGTACAGGTTTGTAGGTTATTTGGCTTGGTATAAAAATAAAATTGTCCCTAGTGTGTGTAGGACGGTGTTAATGTGTGAGGGTCGCTGGTCGGTGCGGACTCGATGGGCCGAAGGGCCTGTTTCCACACTGTATCTCTAAAACTAAAACTAAAACAAAGCTTAGAGCTCACCCCCCCCCCCCCACCCCCAACAGTACTATAGGAATACTTTCACCTGAAAGACTGCAGTGGTTCAAATACATGCCTCACGATGAGAAGTGTGCAATAAGCAATAAATGTTGATTTGAAAGTAAAACTGACATCCTGTAAAAGGAATAAAATGAAATAAATCGACCAATGTCAACAATATTTACAACTGTATCACAAAATATATGGATGATACCTAGATTAAAATGTATTGCAACACATACTGGGGTGTAGTTTTACTGAAAACCAATCTCTGCTCAAAATTAAAATGTGGACTTGTGCAGTCTTGCGATCTATGAAGTAGAGCAATGGAATACATTAAGTCTTTCTCCCAGGAGATTTGACAATAAATTATTCTCTCCAGAAAAATGCATGGAAAGCAGCACAGCTTGCACGCAATCTGCTTGTAAAGCAGAAAGCACAGAATGGCATTGCTGTCTCTGATGTCAACATCTACAAGAAATTCATCAGCCTCTCCTGTCCAACCCTTAATATCAGCAGTGGGGCAATGGGAAGGGAATGCTGAACACAGGCCATCTACACTTCACGCTGCCTCGGCAAGGCCACCAGCATAATCAAGGACAGGTCTCGTCCTAATCACTCCCTCTTCTCCCCCTCTCCCATCAGGCAATAGGTACAGAAGTTTGATAAAGCATATCTCCAGATTCAGGGACAGTTTCTTCCCCAATGATATCAGTCAATTGACCCATCCTCTCACCAGCAAGAGACCAGTCCTGGCCTCCCATTTATCTCATTGGGGACCCTCGAGCTACCTTTAATCGGATTTCACTGGACTTTGTCAACTGAACATTATAGCCTTTATGCTGTATCTGTACACTGTTGACTTCTTCATTGTAATGACATATAGTCTTTTCATTGACTGGATAGCATGCAGCGAAAATCTGTTCACTGTGTGTCTGTACATGTGACAATAATAAATGAAACTGAAGCAGACAAGGTCATTGTTGGGGAGGGTGGGGTTGGAATGGTCACATACACCTCCACTGGCTTTTCCCTCACCCTCTCAGCAGAGAGAAAGCGGAGGGGGAGGGGGGAAGTTAGCTAAGATTGTAGAATTCAATGTTCATACGGTTGTGTTGTAAGCTACCTAAGCAGATTATGAAGTGTTGTTTCTCCAATTCCTCCAGTAGGTCATATGTTTATATAATGCCTGATTAAGGTTCTGGTCATCCTAGTGGGCCTAACCCACTTAGGCGATTTTTTAGGCATCTACAGGCGACTAGTTTGTCACCACATGTTTGGCGGTGGTCGCCGGGAGTCCTCTCCGCAGTCGTGCAAAAAATCGTAGCGTCTTTCTGGTCACCGCTAAATGTTCAACATGTTGAAAAATTTTCGGAGACAGTGGGTTTAACACCAATAATAATAATAATAATGGATGGGATTTATATAGCGCCTTTCTAATACTCAAGGCGTTTTACATCGCATTATTCATTCACTCCTCAGTCACACTCGGTGGTGGTGAGCTACTTCTGTAGCCACAGCTGCCCTGGGGCAGACTGACAGAAGCGTGGCTGCCAATCTGCGCCTACGGCCCCTCCGACCACCACCAATCACTCACACACATTCACACACATTCACACACAGGCAAAGGTGGGTGAAGTGTCTTGCCCAAGGACACAACGACAGTATGCACTCCATGCGGGATTCGAACCGGCTACCTTCCGGTTGGCAGCCGAACACTTAGCCCATTGTGCCATCTGTCGTCTTGACGTAGGTGCTGTCGTAGATTGTTGCCGGGATGATGTCGGTTGTTGCCGGGTATTTGGAGACCTGCTACGACTATGACAGTCGCCGGCTGTTGCCTAAAAAATCACCAAGTGGGACGGGCTCATTAGGAGTATTTTCAGCAACAGACTGGTTTCACCAAGATGCAGCACAGAACACCACACGAGATCCCTTTTCCCTGTGCTTATCAAACTGTACAACTCCTCCCCCTTATGTCGTGGGGTAGACTGACTCCCCTCCCCCCACCCCTCCCCCCTCCTCCCTCCGCAATCTTTGTACATCCCCAATCCTTTCCACTCATCACTTTAATTTCATGTTTCATGTATCTTGTGTTTTATGAATGTTGGCAGATTAATTTCCCTCCTGGGATAAATAAAGTTCTATCGTATTGTATCGCATTGTATCGTATCCCAACTTCAGGAAAGAAAACAGCCAATACATTGTAACTACCCCCCTTCCTGCGAAAACCTGTATGATAATAATAATCGAGATGCAGATTTGAAAACGGGTCTCTGGGTCTTGAAATTAGTTAGGCAAACAAAGGCTATTTTCAATGACCAGCTACTCAGAATGCATTAACTTAATTTGTTTTGACATTCTGTCTGAAGAGTCACCGATCAATTTGAGAATTAAACATGTAAAGCATTCTTCTAAAAGTAGCCGAGGGAAAGGTATCCTTTGGCAATCAAATGGGGAAGCGAGAATCGATGAAGCTTTCAAAAGGAATAACGGTGGTAACTTAATTTGGACATGAAACATGTTTCGCAAACTGTGGTTCACTAAGCAAGTGTGGTGAGAAATGAAGCATGATTACAACTCTGACTGTTGAACGTAGGAAGCCGTTGCTCCTGGAAGCACAACATTTGTTTTTGGTTTAGATGTGGGCGCTAAACACACATTTTATCTACTGTTAATTGGAACAATTTCAAAACTCAATGGTCATGAGATGAGACTATTATTGAAGAGTACTGGTACAAGGTCAAGGTTAGAGCTTAACAGTAGTTCAGAAGTTACAGGAGCAGAAATATTCCATACAGCCCATCAAGTCTACTCCGCCATTTAATGATGGCTGATCTACCTCTCCCTCTCAACCCCATTGTCCCCATAATTCCTGACACCAGTACTAATCAAGAATCTGTCAATCTGCGCCTTAAAAATACCCGAAGAGACATAAAAAGCTGGAGTAACTCAGCGGGTCAGGCAGCATCTCCGGAGAAATGGAATAGCATCCCTTATCATCTTTACTTTTTTGAATATCTTTAATTCATTTGACCTACATCTCTCTATATCACCGACTATATCTCTTGTTTCCCTTTTCCCTGACCCTCAGTCTTTCACTATGCTGTATGTTTCAACGAGGTCCCCCCATTTTCTTCTAAACCTCAGCGACTATCGGCCCAGTGCTGACAAACAAATGAATTGCCTCCACAGCCGTCTGTGGTGATGAATTCCCAGTCCCAGAAAATTTGGTCTGCTTTTTTAGGGTTAGGTTTAGGGTTACGCTTGCTCAGTGTAAGTGTGTTATACTCACTCATAGAAACATAGAAACATAGAAAATAGGTGCAGGAGTAGGGCCATTCGGCCCCAAGCCAGCACCGCCATTCTCTATGATCATGGATGATCATCCAAAATCAGTACCCCGTTCCGGCTTTTCCCCCATATCCCTTGATTCACTTAGCCCTAAGAGCTAAATCTAAGACTTGAAAACATCCAGTGAATTGGCCTCCACTGTGGCAGCGAATTCCACAGATTCACAACTCTCTGGGTGAAAACATTTTTCCTCATCTCAGTCCTAAATGGCCTACCCTTTATTCTTAAACTGTGACCCCTGGTTCTGGACTCCCCCAACATGGGGAACATTTTTCTTGCATCTAACCTGTCCAATCCTTTAAGAATTTTATGTTTCCATTAGATACCCTCTCATCCTTCTAAATTCCAGTGAATACAAGCCTAGTCGACCCATTCTTTCATCATATGTCAGTCCCGCCATCCCGGGAATTAACCTGGTGAACCTACGCAGCACTCCCTCAATAGCAATAATGTCCTTCCTCAAATTAGCACCAAAATTGCACACAATACTCCAGGTGCGGTCTCACCAGGGCCCCGTAAAACTGCAGTAGGACCTCCTTGCTCCTAAACTGAAATCCTCTTGCAATGAAGGCCAACATGCCATTAGCTTTCTTCACTGCCTACTGTACCTGTATGTTTACTTTCAGTGACTGATGTACAAGCACACTCAGGTCTCATTGCACCTCCCCTTTTCCTAATCTGACACCATTCAGATAATAATCTGCCTTCTTGTTCTTGCCACCAAAGTAGATAACCTCACATTTATCCACATTATACTGCATTTACCATGCATCTGTCCACTCACCCAACCTATCCAAGTCACCCTGCAGCCTCATAGCATCCTCCTCGCAGCTCACACTGCCACCCAGCTTTGTGTTTTCCGCAAACATAGAGATGTTACATTTAATTCCCTCGTTTAAATCTTTAATATATATTGTAAATAACTTTGGTCCCAGCACCGAGCCTTGTGGCACCCCACTAGTCACTGCCTGTAATTCTGAAAAGGACCCGTTAATTCCTACTCTTTGCTTCCTGTCTGCCAGCCAGTTCTCTATCCATGACAATACCCTGCCCCCAATATCACGTGCTCTAATTTTGCACACAAATCTCTTGTGTGGGACCTTGTCAAAGGCTTTTTGAAAGTCCAGATACACCACATCCACTGGCTCCCTCTTGTCCATTCTACTTGTTACATCCTCAAAAAATTCAAAAAGATTAGCCAAGCATGATTTCCCCATCATATATCCATGCTGACATTGATCAATCCTGTCACTGCTTTCCAAATGCGCTGCTATAACATCTTTAATAATCGACTCCAGCATCTTCCCCACTACCGATGTAAGGGTAACTGGTCTATAATTTCCTGTTTTCTCTCTCCCTCCTTTCTTAAAAAGTGGAGTTACATTGGCTACCCTCCAGTCCACAGGAACTGATCCAGAGTCGAGAGAACATTGGAAAATGATCACCAATGCATCCACGATTTCTAGGGCAACCTCCTTGAGTACTCTGGGATGCAGACCATCGGGCCTGGGGGATTTATCTACCATCAGTCCCAATAGTTTACCTAACATCATTTTCTGACTAATGTAGATTCCCTTCAGTTCCTCACTCCCACTAGACCCTCAGTCCCCTAGTATTTCCGGGAGATTCCGGGAGAAACAAAGTTTTCGTTTAACTGTTCCGCCATTTCCTTGTTTCCCATTGTAAATTCACCTGTCTCTGACTGTAGGAGACCCACATTCGTCTTCACTAATCTTTTCCTTTTTACATACCTATAGAAACATTTACAGTCAGTTTTCATATTCCCCGCAAGCTTTCTTTCATGTTCTTTCCCCCCCACCCTCTCAATTAACCCCTTTGTCCTCCTCTGTTGAATTCTAAATTTCTCCTAGCCCTCTGGTTTGCTGTTTCTTCTGGCCAATTTATATGCCTCTTCCTTGGATTTAACACTATCCTTGACTTCCCTCGTCAGCCACGGTTGAGCCGCCTTCCCCAGGGATGAACAATTTCTGGAGTTCATCCATGCGGTATTTAAATCTTCACCATTGCATCTCCACTGTTAACCCTTAATGTATAATTTGCCAGTCTATCCCAGCCAATTCCCATCTCATACCTTCAAAGTCTCCTTTATTCAAGTTCAGGACCCTAGTCTCTGAATTAACCATGTCACTCTCCATCCTAATGCAGAATTCCACCATATTATGGTCAATGTTGCCCAAGGGGCCTTGCAGAACAAAACTGCTAACTAATCCTTACTCATTACACAATACCCAGTGTAGGATGGCCTGTCGTCTAGTCGGTTCTTCTACATATTGGTTTAAATCCCATCCCGTATACATTCCAGGCTAGTCTCCTCCTCAGCATTGTTACCAATGTGGTTGGTCCAATCTAGATGTAGATTAAAGTCACCCATGATAACTCACAGTGAAAGAGTGCACATTGTCTCACTCACTCACTGTGTGATCACCTGCTGAGAAACATGGGCATTCTGGTGTACCTTGTTCTATATCGGAGACATTCACGACCACTGGTCAACACAACATCTTTGCTCCTTCTGGATTAGAAAATAATATTCCCATTGAATACGGAAGAATTTGGACACAATTGCTTTGATGCTAATTTGCTGGGAAATGCATTTGTCAATGTAGTATAAAAATAGTGCTGTTATTATAATGAAAGGAGAGGAAAGAAATGAAACTGATGCATTTTTTTAAATTTTGTTGCACTGAACTGGATAATTTGAATAAAAAGTGAACTGATTTTACATTGAGAATCTGTAAGTAACTCATCAGTTAAAAGAGGATTACGATATTGGCATTGTTTGTCGCAAGTTCAACAACGCAGCAATGGATTACGATATTGGCATTGTTTGTCGCATGTTCAACAACGCAGCAATGGATTACGATATTGGCATTGTTTGTCGCATGTTCAACAACGCAGCAATGGAAACTCCTCATTGCTGTTAGTTTATTGCTTTCTGGGTGGAATTTTTCTAACAAAATAATAGCTGGCAGCTTGCACATCTCAGCATGTTAGACACGAGCAGCCAAGTATGCTAAATATATCTCAAGTCCCTCTGGTATATTTCTGTCAGGTCACTGTGTTCCCATCCATCAGCAAGTCAGCTGTCATATTTCAATCTGCTGTGTGTTGTTGCCCACTCAGGAACGTCTCATGCCCCTTGGACTGGAAGAAGTGCAATTCAACAAAATACTGAACATAGAATTAGGGGGCAGAGTCCAATCCAACCAAGTGTCTTCCTCCAAGTGTTCCTTGTTTAATCTGCCGACCTCTCATTGGGACCATGCTGGTGCCATAAAACAAAATAAAATGTTCTCCAGAGATGTGGCCTGACCTGCTGAGTTACTCTAGCACTTTGTGTCCTTTTCTATAAACTAGCATCTGCAGTTCCTTGCTTCTAACCTTTTTAGCTGGTTGTGAAAGGCCAACCCTCTCATTCAAGGGACTAGCTGGTGACTGCCTTCAATGTCTCCAATCTATATTCCTTCTTAAATATGTGGACCAAAACCATACACAACACCAAAAATATAGAGCAAGTTTGTGCAAATGATTGCTCTTGTTCTTGTATTAAGTATATAGCCACTACCATACTAGTAGCTATATCACTAATAAGTAATTTAGCTACCATAAATAGAGGCTGTCAGGCCAGCCTAAGTAACTACTATATGCTATTGTGTGTACATATATATACATGGATGAGTCAGTGAGGGTGAAGACAGTCATAATCAGAGAAATATAATTGGTCTTTCTTTGGAAACAGGTTTTTTTGGGCAATAACATGGGATGAAATGTATACCCTTTGTCAGCACAATCTTCTTGTTTGGGCCTGGAATGGATAAGTCAACTATTAGTGGCAGTCCAGTTGTTTACTTACCTTCTAAGGGATGTGAACTGAGGTGCAGTGTGGATTTGCATGTGATTAAAGCTGACTGATATCTCATCAAAGAACAAATCTAGACAATGTGCTGAAAGCTCATTCAACCGTTGTGAATGGTCACTATAGAGTCAAATCAAGTCAAGTCAAGTCAAGTTTATTTGTCACATACACATATGAGATGTGCAGTGAAATGAAAGTGGCAATGCTCGCGGACTTTGTGCAAAAAGACAAACAACCAAACAACCAAACAAACTATAAACACAATCATAACACACATATTCCTTTACATAATAAATAATGGAAGGAAAAACATTCAGTAGAGTTAGTCCCTGGTGAGATAGGCGTTTACAGTCCGAATAGAGTATTCATTGTCAATGCAAGGAGCTCTAGACCAAGACCAGCTCTAGCTGAAATCCTCCCGTGTATCTGAGAGGCACTGCTGTCTCACCTGAGGCTGATTAATGAAGCTCAAAGCAGGAATTGTACATTCGCCATTTCTAGTTCAGTTACTCCCAAAATAATTGAAATTGGGGCAGCACACAGTGGTGTAGCGGTGGAGTTGCTGCCTTACAGCGCCAGAGATCCGAGTTTGCATCAAGACTGTATTGTCTGTACTGAGTCTGTACTGTATGTTCTGCCTGTGACCACGTGGGTTTTCTCTGGGTGCTATGGTTTCCTCCCACATTCAAAAGATCTGCAGGTTTGTAGGTTAATTGGCATCTGTAAATTGCCCCAATGTGTAGGGTAGAACCAGTGCATGGGTGATCAGTGGGTGGCATGGGTTTGGTGGGCCGCGGGCTCTACAAACCTGTACAGTATGTCTTTGGAGAGTCTGAGGAAACCGCTGCTCATGGAGAAACCATACGCAGGTCACGGGGAGAACGTGCAAACTCCGTGCAGACAGCACCCATTGTCAAGATCAAAGCCGGGTCTCTGGTGCTGTAGGGCGGCAACTCTACCCCTGCGCCACCTTGCCGTGTAAAGAGTTAAGAGTCAAGGGTCAAGGGTCAAGACTTGACTCTTCAATAACTGAAATTGAAAGGAACCATGAGACCAGTAGCCAGGAGAATAGGGCCAGTAAGGATAACATTTACATTAACAGTTCCATTTGTATCTGCTTTAAAGCATGGAGGACACCCCAACAACAGATAGGTCGCTCATTGAATCAGTAAATCTACTTTGTGAGCAGAATGTTTGATAGTGATATTTTTATAAACAGTGAGCTAAAGAAAAAGTAGCTCACCACAGGACAGGACAGGACGTTTTTTTCTCTTTTGGCAAAAGCCAATCATGCCTTGCTTCTGCTAAATTACAAGCTGTACTAAACACCTGGCTACATTGGTGCCTTAGGGTGTTTCTGCTGTCCTTCATTTCCTATTACGGTTTACTATAAAGATTGGAGTCAGATGACAAGACCAACATGGCTACAGAAAATTAGATTGAGATACTTGCAAATCAAATTTTGGAGGGACTTGAAAGCTGGTTTTATTGGACTTATCTCCTTACTGTGAGCAGAGGTTCTACACCAGCCAGAGATAGATCAGATAATTTTCATTATATGAACTTAACAAATAATCAAAGACTGGGCATTGCACTGTTAGTCTGGTCCAAAAAAAGCACTGATGAATGATGGTTTCATTTTAAATAACTATCATTAAGTAAGTCTCAATGTTTCTAAAGCAATTGCGAATTCAATTGGTTTATTTTTGATCGAGTTGCTATATTACCGATAAAAAACTGCTATTGGAAAGTGAAATGTATGTTAATATGAAATTGTCAAAAGAGGACATTCAGAGATGAACCAGCATCACTTTAAATTAAGTTTAGAGTTTCATAGCAGAAAAAATATTTTATATTTACTGAAGAATTCTTTAAAAACTGTCTCATGCTGTATATAGGCAGTCCCAGGGTTTCTGTTTCTGGGCCAGTGGTACAATGGTAGACTAGTTGCTGCCTTACAGTGGCTGAGACCTGGTTCGATCCTGACTATGGGTGCTGTCTGTACAGAATTTGTACATTCTCCCTGTGACCGCATGGGTTTTCTCCGGTTTCCTCCCACTTTCCAAAGATGTGCAGGTCTGTAGGTATAAACTGTCCCTAGTGTGTAGGATAGATCTAATGTGTGGTTGGTTTGTTGGTTGGCGTAGACTCTGTGGACCAAAGGGACTGGTTCCACGCAGTGTCTCTAAATTAAACTAGACAAAACTGTCCGTGGACCAAATTCTCTGTACGTCAGAAATGTCATTTTCTAGAGGCAGTTCCAGGTGAAGAAATGATTCTATTCTCAGACGGTGTCCCAGCAGTCGGGTCGAGGTGGATGGGCCACATCGCCGGAGAACAAGGGGGGGCCCAATGTGAGGGGGTCCTCGGAGATCAAAGGAGGACCCAGTGTGGGAGAGCTGTCTAGAACGGATGGGGAGCTGGCATGGTGGTGAGGGGGCACCGCGAACTAAGGGGGACCCAGCGGGGGAAGGTGGGGGGTGGGGGATGAAGAAGGGATAAGTACTTTCTATACCTTTGTTGGTGCCTTTGTGGGATTTCACTGTACCTAGGCACAAGGGACAATAAAGTATCGTCATCATCAATAGTAGCAGCAGCATCGAGAACTGTGTCAGAATAATCCTCCTCTTGTCTTTACAAACACTGCCACACTCACGCCACTCCTTTATCAGAGATCTTTCCCAGTTAGAAAGCCTGAGGAAGGTGGATAACGCTGCATTGTGGTCCAAAGGTGTGCCGTGTTATTCTGTCAAATAACATTTCATGTGAAACTGGTCAAATCTCACAGCACCTTCCTCCTGTGAGAGAGGACTGAAAGGCTCAATACAGCTTATGTGATTAGATCAATGATGTGTTTAATCAAACACTGCAAAGTGCTTCAAATATTAGTTCGGTGTTCGACAAGCCAAAGGATAATGGAACTAATAAATCTTTTTGCTTTCCAATGTGTTCACCATGGGCTGAGGTGCAAGTTTCTGCTGTTATCTGTTTCTATGTACAGAATAAACATCACCAAATATCCAAGAAAGTGATCAATAAAACGGGTACCAAATTGATGCAAGTACCAATAGGGTCCACAGCCAGTGATTTTCTTACATACTTGATACTGGGGGAGTACAGAAGGTGAAAAGATTCTGGGCCATTGGTTTTCCTTCTACCTTATGGGTTTGGAAGTTGTGGCCCTGTCTAAAATCCCAATGAACAAACCTCAAGCAGAAGGTTATCGCTTGGTCTCCACATTTCCCAGCAATTGAGGAACCACTCTTTAAAGCAAACATTTACGAAAGGGAAATCATGCTTGACTAAATTGAATTTTTTGAGGATGGACCATTGAGCCAGTGGATGTAGTGTACCTGGACTGTCAAAAAACCTTTGATAAGGTCCCACATAAGAGATTAGTGTGCAAAATTAGAGCACATGGTATTGGGGGTCCCTTTCAGAATGGCAGGCAGTGACTAGTGGGGTACCGCAAGGCTCGGTGCTGGGATCCCAGTTATTACCCATATACAATAATGTATTAGATAAAGGAATTAAAAGTAACATAAGCAAATTTACAGATGACACAAAGCTGGGGGGCAGTGTGAACTGTGAAGAGGATGCTATGAGGATGCAGGGTGACTTGGACAGGTTGGGTGAGTGGGCAGATGCATGGCAGATGCAGTATAATGTGAATAAATGTGAGGTTATCCACTTTGGTGGCAAGGACAGGAAGGCAGATTATTATCTGAATGGTCAGGTGAGGAAAAGGGGAGGTACAACGGGACCTGGGGGTCCTTGTACACCAGTCAATGAAAGTAAGCATGCAGGTACAGCAGGCAGTGAAGAAAGCTAATGGCATGTTGGCCTTCATAATGAGAGGAGTTGAGTAGGGGAGCAAAGAGGTCCTTCTGCAGTTGTACAGGGCCCTGGTGAGGCCACACCTGGAGTATTGTGTACAGTTTTGATCTCCTAATTTGAGGAAGGACATTCTTGCTATTGAGGGAGTGCAGCGTAGGTTCACGAGGTTAATTCCCGGGATGGCGGGACTGTCATATGACGAAAGAATGGATGTTGGGGGAGTCCAGAACCAGGGTCCTGATGTTGGGGGAGTCCAGAACCTGGGCCCATTGTTTAAGAATCAGGGGTAGGCCATTTAGAACTGAGATAAGGAAAAAGCATTTCACCCAGAGGGTTGCGAATTTGTGGAACTCTCTGCCTCAGAAGGCAGTGGAGGCCGATGCACTGGATGCTTTCAAAAGAGCAGAATCAAGGGATATGGCAAGGGGCGCGGAACCGGGGAGGGGGGTGGGTGGGCTGCAGCCCCCCCACTTTTTTGGCTAGACATGTTTCAATGTCTCCGGCTTTGGACGAGGTGCCGCTGTGCTCTGAGCAACCTGGTCATGGGTGTTGGAGATCCGGGGCAGAGGGAGGGATGGAAGCAGAAGCACCGGCGGGGGCAGGGCTGGCGAGTGTTTGCCGGGCTGGCAAGTCGCTCGCTGCAGCTCCGGCCATGGAGCAGCCCCAGTGCAAGAGTCCCGGGCCGTCGGAGGCGTCGGAAGCGTTGCGCCGCTGCCGTGAGAGTCACTGCGCCAAATTCACCCTGGTGACCGGCATGGATCAGGCTGCAGCTCGGTGCATCCTGGAGGACAACCAGTGGCTGCTGGAAGTAGGTACCAAGAACTGGGTAGAAACGGTGGAAGATAGTGGCCTTCAAATGGGGGTGGTTGGAGAAAGCATCCTGCTTGCCTGCTAGATTTTCACTTTTAGGAAAGAGATGAGGACAGTCTTTCTTCACACGGAGAGTTGTGAATCTGTGAAATTCTCTGCCACAGAAGGCAGTGCAGGCCAATTCACTGGATGTTTTCAAGAGAGAGTTACATTTAGTTCTTGGGGCTAGCGAAATCAAGGGATATGGGCAAAAAACAGGAAAGGGGTACTAATTTTAGGTGAAGAGCCATGATCATATTGAATGGCAGTGCTGGCTCAAAGGGCCGAATGGCCTTTTCATGCACCTATTTTCTATGTTTCTATGCTTGAGTATATGGCAATAAAACTCGACCACTTGATTTTGAAGCATTCATGCATGGTGGAGGTATAATGTAGTCATACACTGATACAGTGTGAAAACAGGCCCTTCGGCCCAACTTGCCCACACCCACCAACATGTCCCAGCTACACTACCTGCTTTTGGTCCATATCCCTCTGAACCTGTCCTATCCATGTATCCGTCTAACTGTTTCTTAAATGTTGGGTTAGTCCCTGCCTCAACTACCTCCTCTGGCAGCTTGTTCCATACACCCACCACTCTTTACATGAAAAAGTTACTCCTCAGATTCCTATGAAATTATTTCCCCTTCACCTTAAATCTGTCCTCTGGTCCTCGATTCCCCTACTCTGGGCAAGAGACTCAGTGTATTCAAGTGTATATTTCTAATGCATTTTAGATTTCTCCAAAGTCTTACTTTAAAAAAAGCAACGTTTCCACAAACATATATCTCCTTATTAATGTCATGGTTTGATGATTCTAAATTCAAATCAAAATGAAATATACATCAAAAGGAGAAGGCATACTTCAAGACTCTGATCTTTTCCCCGAGCAAAACATAATTTGTATGATTTTGCAAAATCAGGAAATGTTACGATTATTTCTTGTCCCTTTTCCCAACTACAAACAAAAAAAATAACACTTGAAATTATAACACATTTAAAAGATTTATTGTCAAATGTTCTGTACTGTGGAAGGCACTGGCGTCGATCCCGAGGGTGGGGGGGGGGGGGGGGGGGGGGGGGGGGGTGGGATGGAGGATATAGCCTTTCACTTTTTGAGGTGGGGGATGGGCCTGTATTATTATCCCCCAGTTTTTGGCGGTCGAGCAATAACAACAATAATAGGCCCTACATTATCTTAAAAATACTTCAAACAAATACATTGAAATCATATTTCTACAATGCACTAAAACATGACTTTAATACATCAAATTTCAAACAGTCACTCGGGTTGCTCCACTCCTTCGCTGGGTACCCTCAAGGCCAGTGATCAGTGATCACTCAGCACCCCCACTTTCAAAAGCACTCCGCGGCCCTGTATGAGGAGAAGGCAGGAACGGGGTACTGATTGTGAATAGTCAGCCATGATCACATTGAGTGGCGCTGCTGGTTCGAAAGGCTGAATGGCCTACTCCTGCGTATCTATGTAATAAGACTCTCCCAATTATTGAACTCATATGCTCTAAGAACAATTGTCATTTCATTGTTTTAAATTTTGAAAACTGAATGTATGTAAAATTATGGAAAGTTGAGCCATGATTGAATGGCGGAGTAGACTTGATGTGCCAAATGGCCTCATTCTATTCCTATTCCTTATGATATTGTGACCGTATGACCTGTAGCATGTTACTGCGCAATACTATCGAGATTAAGGATGCTATTGAGGAAATCCCTCATATAGACCTGGATCAATGAATGTATATATTACTCGGTTGCAGCTGCTCCCTTGTAGGTAGCAGTTGCTCAAGTAGCTTTGCTCATCCGGTGAGTTGAAGAGAATGGCTCAGATAACAAACAAAAGCATGGAGCACAGCCTGTGCAAAGAAACAAGGACCCATTAATATCAACAGCAAGCAGGAAATTAAAGCATGCTTGCAAATCTTTCTTTGCTTTCATCCATGTAGATATTTTCTCCCTCTTCCCGAATGGCGTCATTCAAATAAAGGTGTAGTGTGGTTCAGCTGATTCTAGATATTGGCATCAGTTCATGTGGTCGATGACTATCACATCTCAATGAACACCAGGAGTGCTGAATCAGGTAGTGAGGTATAAAAGGTGTCTTGGACAGCAAGTTGCCATAAATGCCTGCATTTTAAGTTCATAAGTTAGTAAATACTAGGAGCAGTATTAGGCCATTCGGCCCATCAAGTCAATCATGGCTGAACTATCTTTTCCCCTTAACCGCCTTCTCCAGCTTTCTCCCCATAACCCCTGACACCCGTACTAATCAAGTATCTGTCAACCTCCGCCTTAAAAACATTCATTGACTTGGCCTCCACAGCCGTATGTGGCAATGAATTCCACAGATTCACCACCCTCTAATTCAGGGGTGTCAAACTCATTTTGGGTCACGGGCCGAATTGGGCCAAATGTGACTTCATGTGCGCCGGATCAGTTGTGCACGCGCGAATGTCAGTCAGCCAGCCCGAGGCCAAGGGGAGTTCAGTGCCGCCATCTTGTCTGTTTGACAGCAGTTGCCGGGGGAAACTGTCCCCTTGGCAACCGCGGGCCAATCACGGACGGCACAGACAGCGGTGGGAGAGTGAGCGGCGAGAGAGAGTGAGTGCGGCGATATAGAGCGGCTGCCGTACAGATACATAATAAATGGTCGTGAATATACTTTTTTTCCCCCCAAATCATCCCGCGGGCCGGATTGGACCCCTTCGCGGGCCCCTTCTCACTGCAAATCACATCCCCAAATAGGATAATCAGAATCAGAATCAGAATCACACTTTATTTGCCAAGTATGTTTTGCAACATATGAGGAATTTCATTTGCCAGGTCAAGTCATACAAATAAAAAGCAACAGATCACCCAAAACACATTTTAACATAAATATCCACCACAGTGACTCCTACACATTCCTCACTGTGATGGAAGGCGAAATAAAGTTTAAGTCTCTTCGCTTTCCTATCCCGTGGTCGGGGATCTCGAGCCCTCCGTTGACGGGACGATCTTGACTCTCGTAGCTGGCGGCGTTTGGGCCCTCCGTGTTGAGGCGATCAGCTCCTGCATCGGGAGGATGCCAGCTCCCCCGCGCTGGACGATCGAGCCTCGCGTCGGGGCTGGTTGAACCGTCCGCGTCGTTGGAGCTTCCTGACTCGGCCTCTCCTGAGACTGCGAGCTCTCGATGGTAAGTCCGCAGGCCGCGGTTGGAGCGATCCCAGGCAAGGGATCAGCTCCGATGTTAAGTCCCCACCCCGCTCAAAGTGGGGCTCAAAGTCAGTCCGAGGAGGCCTCCAGCTCCATCAATGGTAGGCTGCAGAGCGTCCGGAGAATGCGATACGAAAATCAATCGCATCTCCAGCAAGGTAAAAACCTGGAAAAAAAGTTTCATCCACAACTCTAAATAGTCATTCATTGTGCACAAAGAATGCAGAGTTCACCATCTACAATTCGCATAGTTATTCTCATCAGCCACAACACACCCCAATTTGTGACCTCAAACACCATGAAGTAAAACGGATGCAGAACTATGGAAACATCACCCATCATTCGATGACCCTCCAAGTTAGACTTTGATATATGTTACTGTTCTCTCATGTGCCATGCCTTGATCACCCCTTCCCTCACCACCAGCACTGTGGCAATATCCCCACCAGAAGGACTGCACTTTTGTTCAAGGCTTTGTCCCACCATATCTCTTGAATGGCAATTGGGTTGGGTGATAAATGTTGTCTTTACCATGGATGCCCATAACTTTAAAATAAAGCAGTAAATACAAGAACTCTGCAGCTGGAAATTGATTTTGCAAAATGCTGATCCTCCCTCAACATTAACAGGCAAGTGAACCATCCTAACCACAACTAGAGAGCAGTCCTGAGCTGCTTTCTCATTGGAGACCCTCAGACTATCTTTGATTGGGCTAAATGTCATTCACGTTATTCCCGTTATCATGTGTCTGTACACTGTGGATGGCTCGATTGTAATCATGTATTGTCCTTCTGTTGACCAGTTAGCCCACAACAAAAAGCGTTTCACTGTACCTCGGTACATGTGACAATAAACTCAACAACATTATTCCCTTTATCTTATATTTGTACACAGTGGATAGCTCGATTGTAATCATGTATAGTCTTTCCGCTGACTGGATAGTACGCAACAAAAAAAGCTTGTTACTGCATCTTTGTACACATGACAATAAACTAAACTAAACTAAACTAAATTAAAGGACAGCATTGACTATTTCTGGATCATTTTGCATCTCACCATGTATAGCCATAGCCCAATCTTTCAGCTCCAACATAATTACTGGATACACTGGAAGATGCTTTTTCCTGGACAACTCGTCTATTGGAGAACATTAGTGGCTCCACTCAGTGGGCACTCCCAGGAAAACCCTGCACAGGGGGAGGGTCGGGAGGGAGGGGGGTCTCCCTGTCTATCTGCTCCTGGGCCTGGCCAAGATGGCCATTCGTGGGTCGAGGCAGTGGGTAGTCGATGGCTGCACCAGGGTTGCCTGCCGGCCCCTTCTCCAGGCCTATGTCCGTGCCCGCGTGTCCCTGGAGAGGGAACATGCGGTGTCCACGGGGACTTTGGAGGCCATTCCGTGAACGCTGGTGCCACGGGAGGTCAAGTGTATTTTTGATAAAGTTGGCGATAGATGAATCTGATGACCGTTTGTTTGTAAACTGTCAATATAGGCAGCCTTTGATCGTGCTAATACTTTGTATGTTTAATCTTATTTTCTGAATAAAATTATTTGTATAATAATTTAAAAAAAGATAACATGGTCTGGCCAGCTCAGATATGGACACTTGCAACACCTAACTAAATCCTTGTCCCATTAACATTACACCTAGTACTCAATTGCCCCAATTCACTATCAAGCTCTTCAACCCTCCTTCATCTGCTGTTCTTTTCAGGTGATGGAGCAGGAGGTTCTCAACAGGATGAGAAGGTGTTTTTTTTGGGATGTTTGTACACATTCCACTGTTTTCACAGCTTCTCCAGACTTCCATCACAGGGACTCAGGGTGCTCAGTGCCTTCCCTAATGCTTTTTATCCATTTTGAGTGTTTGAGGTCAGGGATTCCCATCAGTCTATGTGGATGTTATATTTTTTCAAAGACAAGTTGAAAATGTCCTTGAAGACTTTTCTCTGTCTGTCTGGCAATTATTGATTTGATTGAATGATTGAAAGATACAGCAAGGAGTCAGACCCTTCGTCCCATTGAGTCCATTGATCACCCATTCACACGAGTTCTATGTTACACCCACCTTCATATCCACTCTCTGCACACTAGGGGCAATTTACACTGGCCAATTAACCTACAAACCTGCAAGTCTTTGGGATGTGGGTGGAAACCAGAGCCACGCGATCACAGGGAAAATGTGCAAAATCCACACAAAAGGCTCCTGAGGTCCAGGATCGAACCCGGGTTTCTGGCGCTGTGAGGCACCAGCTCTACCAGCTGTGCCACTTGATGGAGTTTGGAATAGAGTATTTATTTCTGGAGTATGACACCAGGTATGTGAATAACGTGGTTCAGCTGGAGATGCATGAATGCAATCAGAGCCCAGCGCCGTGGATGTAAGCCCGGGACAGGGTATTGAAAATCATTTGTCCACTATGTCAATGTGTTTGGATGTTTTTGTAGAGGTGTCCTGGGTGATATCCTGGGTGAGATTTCTTCAATGCGGTGTTGAGGTGGTCATATCTCTGAAGCTCACATGAGGATGGAAAACACTGTTACTTGGTTCGTGTTCATGATCTTTGAAGGCTCTTTTCATCCATCAGTTAAGGGATGTGCCAGTGCCCTGGAGGCAATGAATTTGCCTTCAGTGAGAGATGGAGATCTCCAGCCATGTGTGGAAAGTGACTCCGAATTTTCAGGGTCTGCAGTCCCAATTGTTGGGGTGGTCTATTGAGGACCTGTTGTTGTGTGAGGTCCATTTTCTTGCAAACATTAATGAAGAAGTCAACAGTGGCAGGAGTTTGGACCGGGAAGGGTGACCTATGTAAGCATCACCTGTATACTACAGCTCAACGACTGAGGATCAGGATCCTTGGATCTGGAGCAGGGACAACAAAGATTGAATTGATTCCTAAAATAGAAACAAAAAGCTGGAGCAACTCAACGGGTCAGGCAGCATCTCTAGAGAAAAGGAATAGGTGACGTTTGCGTTCGAGACCCTTCTTTTTCCTGTTTGTCATATTGATTAGAGTCATAGTCATACAGTGTGGAAACAGGCCCATTGGCCCAACTTCCCCACGCCAACCAAGATGCCCCATCTACACTAACCCCACTTGCCTGTGTTTGGCCCATACCCTTCTAAACTTTTCCTATACATTTACCTGTCCAAATGTCTTATAAGGGGAAGAGGAATTACTGCCCCATTAATGGGAAACAGGATGTTCCAGAGATAATAAACACTTCATTTTCTTTGCCATCTCCAAGGGACAGTGGCACAGTGGCGCGGTGGCACAGTGGCACAGTGGCGCAGTGGCACAGTGGCACGGGGGCACAGTGGCGCAGTGGCGCAGTGGCGCAGTGGCGCAGTGGCACAGTGGCGCAGTGGCACAGTGGCACAGTGGCGCGGTGGCACAGTGGCACAGTGGCACGGTGGCACAGTGGCGCGGTGGCACAGTGGCACAGTGGCACAGTGGCGAGCGGTGGCATAGTGGCACGGTGGCACAGTGGCGAGCGGTGGCACAGTGGCGCGGTGGCACAGTGGCACAGTGGCACGGTGGCACAGTGGCGAGCGGTGGCACAGTGGCACGGTGGCACAGTGGCACAGTGGCGCGGTGGCACAGTGGCGAGTGGTGGCACAGTGGCGCGGTGGCACAGTGGCGCGGTGGCACAGTGGCGCGGTGGCGCGGTGGCACAGTGGCACAGTGGCACAGTGGCGAGCGGTGGCACAGTGGCACAGTGGCGAGCGGTGGCACAGTGGCGAGCGGTGGCACAGTGGCACAGTGGCGCGGTGGCACGGTGGCGCGGTGGCACAGTGGCACAGTGGCGCGGTGGCGCGGTGGCACAGTGGCGCGGTGGCATAGTGGCACGGTGGCATAGTGGCACGGTGGCACGGTGGCACAGTGGCGCGGTGGCATAGTGGCACGGTGGCATAGTGGCACGGTGGCACGGTGGCACGGTGGCACGGTGGCGTGGTGGCACGGTGGCACAGTGGCGCGGTGGCATAGTGGCACAGTGGCGCGGTGGCACAGTGGCACGGTGGCACGGTGGCACAGTGGCGCGGTGGCACGGTGGCACAGTGGCGCGGTGGCATAGTGGCACAGTGGCGCGGTGGCACCGTGGCACAGTGGCGAGCGGTGGCACAGTGGCACAGTGGCGAGCAGTGGCATAGTGGCACAGTGGCACAGTGGCGAGCGGTGGCACAGTGGCGAGCGGTGGCACAGTGGCACAGTGGCGAGCAGTGGCACAGTGGCATAGTGGCACAGTGGCACGGTGGCACAGTGGCACAGTGGCGCGGTGGCACAGTGGCGAGCAGTGGCACAGTGGCACAGTGGCACAGTGGCGAGCGGTGGCACGGTGGCACAGTGGCGAGCGGTGGCACAGTGGCACAGTGGCGAGCGGTGGCACAGTGGCACAGTGGCGAGCGGTGGCACAGTGGCGAGCGGTGGCACAGTGGCACAGTGGCACAGTGGCACAGTGGCGAGCGGTGGCACAGTGGCACGGTGGCACAGTGGCACAGTGGCGAGCGGTGGCACAGTGGCACAGTGGCACAGTGGCACAGTGGCGAGCGGTGGCACAGTGGCACAGTGGCGCGGTGGCACAGTGGCACAGTGGCGCGGTGGCACAGTGGCACGGTGGCACAGTGGCACAGTGGCGAGCGGTGGCACAGTGGCACAGTGGCACAGTGGCGAGCGGTGGCACGGTGGCACAGTGGCGCGGTGGCACAGTGGCACAGTGGCGAGCGGTGGCACAGTGGCACAGTGGCACAGTGGCACAGTGGCGAGTGGTGGCACAGTGGCACAGTGGCGAGCGGTGGCACAGTGGCACAGTGGTGAGCGGTGGCACAGTGGCACAGTGGCGAGCGGTGGCACAGTGGCACAGTGGCGAGCGGTGGCACGGTGGCACAGTGGCGCGGTGGCACAGTGGCACAGTGGTGAGCGGTGGCACGGTGGCACAGTGGCGCGGTGGCACAGTGGCACAGTGGTGAGCGGTGGCACGGTGGCACAGTGGCGCGGTGGCACAATGGCACAGTGGCGAGCGGTGGCACGGTGGCACAGTGGCGCGGTGGCACAGTGGCACAGTGGTGAGCGGTGGCACAGTGGCACAGTGGCGAGCGGTGGCACAGTGGCACAGTGGCGCGGTGGCACAATGGCACAGTGGCGAGCGGTGGCACGGTGGCGAGCGGTGGCACGGTGGCACAGTGGCGCGGTGGCACAATGGCACAGTGGCGAGCGGTGGCACGGTGGCGAGCGGTGGCACGGTGGCACAGTGGCGCGGTGGCACAATGGCACAGTGGCGAGCGGTGGCACAGTGGCACAGTGGCACAGTGGCGCGGTGGCACAGTGGCGAGCGGTGGCACGGTGGCACAGTGGCGCGGTGGCACAGTGGCGCGGTGGTACAGTGGCGCGGTGGCGCGGTGGCACAACGATAGAGTTGCTGCCTTACAGCGCCAGAGACCTGGGTTTGATCCTGACTATGGGTGCTGTCCTTACGGAGTTTGTACGGTCTCCTTGTGACACGTGGGTTTCCTCTGGGTGCTCCGGTTTCCTCCCACATACCAAAAGGCGCACATGTTTGTAGGTTGATTGGCTTTGTATAATTAAAAAATAATTACAAAATTAAGAACAATATACTTTGTGAATAGAAGCTCAGCTCCCACATGTATTCACTCACATGGTGAAGGACAGCACCTGTAAATACTTATAGCTTTCTGCTGTGTACATGTGTTTGATGGACCATCACATGCTCCTGTGACCTAAAGAACCTTTTTAAGCTGGATGCTCCAAAATGATCCTGTGTTTTGATAGGATTTTGATCATAAGTTCATGTCATAAGGGATAGGAGTAGAATTAGGCCATTCGGCCCATCAGGTCAATAATGGCTGATCCATCTTTCCCTCTCAACCCCATTCTCCTGCCTTCTCCCCATAACCTCTGACACCTGTACTAATCAATAATCTATCTATCTCTGCCTTACAAATATTTACTGACTTGTGGCCTCCACAGACTTCTGTGGCAAAGAATTTCACTCAAGGATCCTCAAGGATAAACATCTTAAAAATAACGTGTCTCCTTTTGGACTGGTTATTTCCCAGCTTTGTAAAACTCTTTCTTTTAAATGAGTGAGTTAGTGCAGTGGTGAAGCTTTTGATTATTTTAAATAACAAGACGTCTTTTGTACGGGCTGTTTAGATTGCTCTTTAGCCACTATGTACGTGTGATTTTAATCTGATATCCTTTCCCCATGTTGATAAGTATGTAAAACACAAAGGAGATGAAAGAGTTTCCATATGGCTACAGAAATAATGTTATTTCCTTCTGCGTCAACCCCAGTAAGTTAAATAACAGATCTGTATTAACAGGATGTACACCTGAGAAACAGCATATTAAAACTGATATAGCATTTACTTTATTAACTTACATTTAATGAATTTGTAGACTATTAGGTAGCTTGCCATCCCATTTTATGTGAGGTGTAGCACAACAGTGTCATTTTCAATGAGCACGTCGGTTTGTGGAGAGGTACAAATGATCCATGACCTTTACTCTCTGATTAGTGCTCAAGTACTGTGATTGTTGCGATAAATGACTCATTTGGATGCTAACATGAAACAGGCACGGTGATAACAATGAGTCTTTTACCGCTGCACATATACTGGAAAAATACAACAAAAACTTGCATTTATGAATAATATCCACACTAGGGAAAGGTCCCAAGCAATCTTACAGTGGCACAATTAGACCAATATTGGGATCAGGTGTTGACAAAGTAGGTGGCTTTTGTGCAGGGGCTTGGAGAGGCCAGTGGGAGATGGAGAGGTACAGAGATATAGGTAAGGATTTCCAGAGCCGAGACCCCAAAACTATTCACCGTTTTGTGGGATTGAGTTGGTTTAGGTTTAGGTTCACATTTATTATTGGCACGTTTACCAAGGTGTAGTGCATGCTATCCAATCAGATCAGATAATACTGTCCAAAAATCCAATCAATTCAAATCCATATACATTAGTAGAGCAAAGGGGGTGATGCGGAATGCAGACTATAGTTCTCAGCATTGTAGCGTACCAGTTACATAGACAACGTCCAATGTCCGCAATGGGGTAGAGGTGAATCGGACAGTACCCTAGCTTATGGAAAGACAATTCAGAAGCTTGACACCAGAGAGGAAGAATCTGTTCCTGAGATGGCGTGCACTTTCAAGCTTCTTTATCTTCTGCTGGATGTGAATGGGGAGAAAAATGAATAACTGATGTGAACTGGTACACTGTGGATGTATATGGGGAGCATACAGTGATGTCTAGGATTTCAGGGTGTTCGTAAGGCACATTTAATAAAAATCATCAAGTAATTAAATTAGAAGATTCACAAGTAAAATAAATAATGAACAGAATATATTTGTCACACTGGGAGCCTTGGCTAGAGTGCTGGCAGCATTCAACAAGAAACCCTAGCATGGCCCCGACACCTCAAAAGGAACAGCACATGGAGTTCTGTGAGGGGAGAGAAGAAAATTTACTGAGCACAAAAATTACAGGGTCTTCATTAGGAAGAAAGACTGGATTGGAATCAACTGACCTGAATCACTGTATTCAAAGTGGAGCGGACAAAATGTGTAGGAAAGAACTGGAGATGATGGTTTAAATCGAAGGTGGATGCAAAATGCTGGAGTAACTCAACGGGTCAGGCAGCATCTCTGGAGAGAAGGAATGGTGATTTTTCGGGTTGAGGAGATGCTGCCTGACTCGCTGAGTTACTCTGGCATTTTGCGTCCACCTCTGTATTCAAACCCGCATTTCCAGATCGAAGGGTGTGGGAGCTGTAAAGGGTTAGAGTTGGAGGAATATGGGGAAATAACAGAAATCTGAATCATTTCACCTGCTTCTACAGGGTCTTTGAATAGGATAAAATATCCTCTTTAAAGATCACAGAAAATGAGCTATTAGTGTTCACGCTCTTAAACAATCTCCCCTGACCTTTATACTAAACCAGAAATAATTCCATGAAGTAGTCCGCTTCATTGATCTGCATGAATGAATCTGTACCTTAAACACAAGGAACAGGCAAACCTCCTCTGCCTTACATGATTTATTCAGTTGTTCCAAACAATGTGCCAGAGGAAAATGCCCAGGGCAGATGTTGGACTTATTCCACACAAATTGTTTGCAGTTGGATGTGGTCAGTGGTCTTATCCTGAAACACTCCCAGAGATTCTCGTTTTTAGACCCACCGAGAACATGCCGACCAGCAATCCCCGTACACTAGCACTATCCTACACACTAAGAACAACTTACAATTTTTACTGAAGCCAATTAATCTAGAAACCTGTACGTCTTTGGAGTGTGGGAGGAAACTGGAGCACCCGGGGAAAACCCACAAGGTCACATGGAGAATGTACAAACTCCGTGGAGACAGCACCCATCGTCAGGATCGAACCCTGGTCTCTGGCATTGTAAGGCAGCAGCTCTACTGTTGTGCCACTGTGTTACAATTGTTGTTATTTCATAAACCCACATCTCATTAACTGAATAGTAACAGATTAAAAATGGTGTGGAATTGGATATTTATGTTTGCTGATGGGTGGACAGGGCAAACTAGAGATCTGCATGAGGCGTAACGGGCTGAACAAGTATCTTTTGTGCTGAAAAGGACACAAGGTGCTGTAGTAACTCAGCTGGTCCGGCAGCACCTCTGGAGAACATGGATAGGTGATATTGTCTTTTGTGCTATATAGTTTTATGGAAGGAGAGTAAACATTGATATTAAACAGATGATGAAAATATGAAATAAGAACAGATGTGTTGGAAATACACAGTAATGAAGAGAGAAACAGAATGAATGTGTAGGAAGGAAGTTCAGACAAGTTTTAACCCGAAGATAGACACAAAAAGCTGGAGTAACTCAGTGGGACAGGCAGCATGTCTGGAGAGAAGGAATGGGTGACGTTTTGGGCTGAGACATTATTGGTTTTGAATTATGTTGTTATGTTTGAGTTATGTTGTTTCACTGTTTTGTTTATCTAAAGTGCTACAGTCATTATAAGTGTCACAACTCATGCAAAGATTCAGTATGGACAGGTTCAAACTAGCACACACTCAGCCACTAAGTTCCTGGCCTGTGTTGGACTAGCTGATCAGCCAGTTGGTGCTTTGCAAATTCTTCATCTCCAATGCACCTGAGAAATAGTTCACCAATTCCTCTCTAAATGTTTTTGTGATTAAATGGAAATAGTTTTGTGATGTTGAAGAAAATTAGCAAGAGCATAATCAAATTTGAAAAAAGGCACAATTTGGTTACATCACTGGATGGTTGATTGGAGAGGGTCCAGAGGAGGTTTACAAAAATGATTGGGTTAACATATAATGAGCATTTGACGGCACTGGGCCTGTACTCACTGGAGTTTAGAAGGATGAGGGGACACCTCATTGAAATTTACCAAATAGTAAAAAGCCTGGATAGAGTGGTTGTGGAGAAGATGTTTCCACTAATGGGAGAGTCTAGTACCAAATGCCATAGCCTCAGAATAAAAGGATGTACCGTTAAGAAGGAGATGAGGAGGAATTTCTTTAGTCGGAGGGTAGTGAATGGGTAGAATTCATTGCCGCAGACGGCTGTGGAGGCAAAGTCAACAGATATATTTAAGTTGGACAATGACAGATTATTGATTATTACGGATGTCAGGTGTTTTGGGGAGAAAGCAGGAGAATGGAGTTGAGAGGGAAAGATGGATCAGCCATTATTGAATGGCGGAGTAGACTTGATGGGCTGAATGGCCTAATTCTGCTCCTAGAACTTATGAACTTCTGAATCATTGGTTGGTCGATTGCAGGAAAATAGCAACAGGGTAGCTGGTCATGTTATGGATCTCTTTGGTTTGCTGTGAGTGCATCAAATGAGAGTAAAAATAAATAAGAATTCTCAGAATAATAGATCACGGCCACCATGTTGTACATTAGATACTAATTATTTTTGGTTGTCTTTTTACTGTAATAAACATTCATCACAATTTTTCATTTTCATGAGAGTTGATGTAGATGAGACTCAACATGAACTGATGTTGCACACTTTACAGTGGCTTATAGTATCAACCTAGCTTGACAGAAAGGAAAATCAATTTCCTCCTTGGCTATCAGTGAAGCAATAAATCTAGTATTAACCATATAACCATATAACAATTACAGCACGGAAACAGGTCATCTCGGCCCTACAAGTCCGTGCCGAACAACTTTTTTCCCTTAGTCCCACCTGCCTGCACTCATACCATAACCCTCCATTCCCTTCTCATCCATATGCCTATCCAATTTATTTTTAAATGATACCAACGAACCTGCCGCTACCACTTCCACTGGAAGCTCATTCCACACCGCTACCACTCTCTGAGTAAAGAAGTTCCCCCTCATGTTACCCCTAAACTTCTGTCCCTTAATTCTGAAGTCATGTGAAGTTATGATTGCAGAGGATAGGGAAGAACTGTCCCTTTTTTCAACTTGGATTATAGATATAGCTTCACCACAGTTAATCTATTTAATTATCAGTATGATTTATACCGCAAGCAAATATTAATCAAGGGAGACAACTGAAGAACTGTCACTGTCATTTGGACTGTGGGGCTGGGATAAGTTATTATTTTCTCCGTTAATTTGTTTGTGATTGCTTAAACTCAAAACTACCCACTACTTGCCAAATACTGTAAGTGTTTTTGCATGTGATGGGTACACACTGTCTATGTACCTGCATTAACCATAATTAAACTGCATTCATTATCTGCTCTTGTTAGTTGCCATTGATTCATACACCATGGAAACAGGCCCTTCAGGCCACCAGGTTCATTCTGACTAACAAGCACCCATTTCTAACAATTTTGCACTAATCCCATTTTTGTGCTCAATTTTCTCCACATTCTCATCAATTCCTTCCAGATTCAACTGCTCACCTACACACCAGGGACAATTTGTAATAATGCATCCACATATCTTTGAGATTGGGAAGAAACCAGGTTATATGGAGAACGAGCAAACTCCACACTGAAAACATTAGCGGTCAGTATTGATCCTGGGTCACTGGAATTGTGAAGCAGTAACTCTACTAGATGCACCACCGTGCTGCTCAAGATCACATAGTGGTGATCGCCGAAAATGCTAACTAATAAATATTCACTAATAGATCCAATAATGAATTTAGAACAAATCTGAACTTGCTACAACTTCATGGGCCTGAGAAGCTTCCTGACTCCTGTTCTTCCTTGAATAAAGCAATACCATTGTGCATGAATGGATGGATTTTCAATTAATGGATATGAAACCGCATGCTGGGGTTGAATAGCTTAGATGCATTTAAGGGGTAGTGAGACAAGTGGACAATAGAGAAAGGGAAAGATTTACGTGGAACAAGAACACTTGCACAACTCAAGTGGGCTGAATGGCATGTTATTGGGATGTAGTTAATCTCACATTAAGATGAGAAGGTGAAACAAAATATAAGCAGGTTTCAAGAACTCAGATCAATAAATCGGAATGGCACGGTGAGCTACTGCCTTACAGTGCCAGAGACCCGGGTTCAATCCTGAGTATGGGTGCTGTCTGTATGGAGTTTGCACGTTCTGTAATGATAATGTGCTGGTCGGTGCAGAACACGGTGGGCCGAAGGGCCTGTTTCTGCGCTGTATCTCTAACGTAAACTAAACCTAATGGAGAATGAACAATTTGAGTTACAAACAACTATCTTTATTAAAAGAAAATTACAGAACAAATCTCGTGATCCTCCTGTGTACAATGGCTGGTCTGGGGAACTCATGAGTCCTAGCACCGGCATGCACAATGATCCAGGGTGAATTCTCCCTGAAGGTGCACCTTCAGAGAAAGAGGGAGAGAACTTCACCCATGGGAGAGAAATATGAGACTCCCGTCTCATCACAGACAGGAGTCTCTTATGAAGAAAGACTGGATAGACTTGGTTTATACTCTCTAGAATTTAGGAGATTGAGAGGGGATCTTATAGAAACTTACAAAATTCTTAAGGGGTTGGACAGGCTAGATGCAGGAAGATTGCTCCCGATGTTGGGGAAGTCCAGGACAAGGGGTCACAGCTTAAGGATAAGGGGGAAATCCTTTAAAACCGAGATGAGAAGAACTTTTTTCACACAGAGAGTGGTGAATCTCTGGAACTCCCTGCCACAGAGGGTAGTCAAGGCCAGTTCATTGGCTATATTTAAGAGGGAGTTAGATGTGGCCCTTGTGGCTAAGGGGATCAGAGGGTATGGAGAGAAGGCAGGTACGGGATACTGAGTTGGATGATCAGCCATGATCATATTGAATGGCGGTGCAGGCTCGAAGGGCCGAATGGCCTACTCCTGCACCTAATTTCTATGTTTCTATGTTTCTTATGTGCAGAGGGGCATGGGATTTGTTGCTTTATTAATGATTTTCCTTTACCCTGCTTTAATAAAGACAGTTTGTAACCTAAAATGTTCTTTCGCCACTCGTTGATTCCAAACCTCAAAACCTGTTTAAAGTTAATTACAGTAGGTCAGGTTACAACAGCCTAGCTCAAGCAATCATCTTCCCATCCCTGACTTTCATTATATTTAAAACAAAACAAAATTAAAAGCTTACAGTGCCTTTTCTGGAGACAAAATTAATCATAAACTCCAGTATGACACCTGTTCAATAGTATTTGTTACTAAGCTTCATAAAGTAGGGTTGAGATTTGGCCAGCTGTGAGACTCATCAACTTCCCACCGATTAATAGCTAGCGGTTGTTTTCTAGCTGCACAAAGAAATATCAATTTACACAAAGTAAATGCTAAATACCAGCATTTGCAGATCGTTTTAGAAAACCACTTCTCATACCTGTTCAACAAATTAGAGAGCTTGCCAGTGATTAAGTTATCTGGCGAAGGGTCTCGAGCCGGAATGTCACCTAATCCTTTTCCCCAGAGATGCTGCCTGATCCACTGAGTTACTCCAGCATTTTGTGTCTGTCTCCTGTTTCCTCTGTTCCATTGGTCGGCATCTACAACTCAATGGACAAAGCAGGTGATTCTCTCTGATGCAAACATCAAATAAAATGTTTGTCTATAAAATAAATCAATATATCCTAACTTCCCCCCTTTGGATCTACCAGGAATCAGGAACGTGTACATTGAGCATATAGCAATACATCACAGGAACAAGCCTTCATCCCACGATGTCTGTGAAGAACATGATACAAAATTAAACTACCTTTACTTCCTTTAGTCTGCACATGACCTATATCCCTCCATTCCCTGCATATCCATGTGTCTCTCCGAAAGCATCTTAAAGGCCACTATGATATCTAAAGGCCACTATGATATCCACCCCCATCCCCCCAATGCATTCCGGGCACCCACCATTCTCCGTGTAAAAAAACATGCCCCACATATCCTGCCAACTTTCTCCCCCTGACCTTACAGCTGCACCCTTGACATTTCTAACCTGGGAAACAGGTTCTAACCGTCTACCCTTTCTATGCCTTTCATAATTTTATATACATGTATCAGGTCAATGTGCAAACTCTGATGCTCCAGAAGACAATATCCGCAAGTTTGTCAAATATAGAAACATGGAACTGCAGATGCTGGTTTACAACAACAAAAAAACACAAATTGCTGGAGTAACTCAGCGGGTCAGTCAGCATCTCTGAAGTACATGGATAGGTGATGTTTGGTCCTTTTGAGTACCCTGAAATGCAGGACTGTGATGGCAGTGGTCAAAATTTCCAACCAACCTAAATGCCTTTGTTCCAATCTAGGGACAGCCAATTGTCACATGATTATTGTTGTATTGCGTAAAGTAGGATCCAGTTACCAATGTTCCGTTTAGTTTAGTTTACATGGATAGGACAGGTTTGGAGGGATATTGAGCCAAACACAGGCAGGTGGGACAAGTGTAGCTGGGACTTATTGGCTGGTGTGGGGAAGTTGGGTCGAAGGGCCTGTTTCTATGCTGTATGACTCTGTGACTCTAGACTCACCAAGTCCACACTGACCAACGATCCCCGTACACTAGCAACATCCCACACAAGGCAGAATATGCAATTAACCTACAAACCTGTTCGTCTTTGGAATGTGGGAGGAAAACGGAGCACCCAGAGGAAACCCAGAGTTAATATTTCAGGTGAAAGACCATTTGTTAGAATTGGAAACAGAACATTTTGTTAACTCTGGTTATTTTTCCCCCTTTCCCTTTTATCTCCTTCTACTTACATCTGCAGCAAACAGGTCAGCTTAATTACCTGAACTACTCTCGATCTACTTATGTTAGTCAGTGTGCCAATGTCCTCACCATATCCTAGACTCTCTCTTCCCTGTAAATTAAAATATTTCTAACGTTTCCTAGTTCTGAATGGCTATCCACCCGGAACATTTACTTTTGTTTTCCTCTTTCCATAAATGCCGTCTGAACAACTGAAAATGACAGTGATTTTTGTTTATATATCAGATTTCCAGTATTTCAATGTTTTGTTTTAAAAGGTGGCACAGTGGCATAGTCCGTAGTCACTGTCTCACAGGCCAGAGTTCTAGTCCTATTCAACCCTATTTGGCGCACGTTCCTCTAAACCCGTCCTATCCACACAGATTCACACAGAGAGTCATGATCATATAGCCATGATCATATTGAATGGCGGTGCAGGCTCGGAGGGCCGAATGGCCTACTCCTGCACCTATTTTCTATGTTTCTATGTTTCTATCCAAATATCTGTCGATAGAGTCACAGAGTCACACAGCATGAAAGCAGGCCCTCGTGCCTAACTTGCCCATGCCAATCACAATGCTCCATCTACACTAGTCCCACCTGCCTGCGTATGGCCCATATCCCTCTTTATAACAAAAGGATTTGAGTATAGGAGCATTCATAGTGGGTGGATTTGAGTATAGGAGTAAGGAGGTCCTACTGCAGTTGTACAGGGCCCTGGTGAGACCACACCTGGAGTATTGTGTGTAGTTTTGGTCTCCTAATTTGAGGAAGGACATTCTTGCCATTGAGATAGTGCAGCGTAGGTTCACCAGGTTAATTCCCGGGATGGCGGGACTGACGTATGATGAAAGAACGGGTCGACTGGGTATATTCATTGGAATTTAGAAGGATGAGAGGAAATCTTACAGAAACATATAAAATTCTTAGAGGATTGGACAGGGTAGATGCAGGAAAAATGTTCCTGATGTTGGGGTAGTCCAACCTTTTCACCCATTGAGTTGTGAATCTGTGGAATTCTCTGCCGCAGAAGGCAGTGGAGGATAATTTACTGGATGTTTTCAAGAGATAGTTAGATTTAGCTCTTAGGGCTAATGGAATCAAGGGATGTGGGGAAAAAAGCAGGAACGGGGTACTGATTCTGGATGATCATCCATAATCATATTGAATGGCAACGCTAGCTCGAAGGGCCAAATAGCCTATTCCTGCACCTATTTTCCATGTTTCTATGTAAATCTTACCGATCCATATACCTGTCCAAATGTCTTGTAAATGTTGTTTCGGTACCTGCCTCAACTACCGCCTCCGGCAGCTCGTTCCATATACCAACCACCCTCTGTGTCCAAATCTCTTACACCAACTCTTGGTATCACAAAGCTTTTCTAATATGTACAATGGAAAGCTTTGTGATACCAATCAGGAATGCGATGCTCTTACTTGCTGGGTTGAGAGAACTCCAACACTCAAGCATGGCCATTCTTGACAAAACACCCTATTTACCACAATAACACTGATTCCCTCAACTGCTGGTACACATCAGGACTACTTAGCCAGAATCTCCCAAGCCCTTTACTCCCAAGAAGGATAAGAGTCGTTAGGCACATGGGAACATTACCTCCTCTCACTCACGCACCATCCTGACTTGGAAATGCATTGCCATCCCTTCACTGTGGCTGAATGTAAATCCTGCAACTCCCTACTCAACAGCATCTTCATTCACAGGAAGGGCAACAGTGGTTCAAGATGGTGGTTCACCATTACATCCTCAGGGGCAATCATGGATAGAAAAATCGCTGGCCTTGTTTGCGGTGCCTAGATACTGTTAAATAGATTAAAATACAGAGTACTCTTGGCTCTCCGTATGAATGTCAACCTAGGTTTTTATCCATTTGTCCCTGCAATGGGATTAGAACCACAACCATCTAACTCAAAGGCAAGAGTGCTATCAATTCAGCCACTATTGACAAAGACTGAGACATGCTACAATAATTGGATTTGAGCATTCCATACATTTCTTGGCTCTTATTCCTCCACTTATTAAGTGGAAAGCACATTAAAAACAAGGTTTAAAGCAAAGGAATTCAATATTCAATTAAGCTGCTCTTCTCAGCCAAGGTTTTACACAGTCTTCCTTTAAGCAATAAATAATGCAGAATGAAGAAAGTATTAAAGTCTGGTCCATTAGGGAAGATCAATAATACTCCAATCCTCATAATGGAAGCAGGTTAAAAATGTAAAAATCTAAATTAATTGTATATTTCAACAAAAGGGATTAGCCAACAGCATTCCAGAGTTAAATACTAAAGCAAGAAATAATGAATCTCTCCTGAGAAAATATGTTTCACTATATATAAGGCAGCGATGAGGTTAGATTTGCATTTAGTGTTTTTGTGGATTAGTTTGTTTAATACCCTGTCAATCTCTCATGGTTTACACCCCTCAGTAAAAGTGTTCTTGCTTACTCTGCAATTTTGTTGGCTTCACTTTAGTTCAGAACAACCTTGGGTTCCGTAAGTTAATTAAACCCATCAATCAGAGTTGATTCCATTGAAAAGCAAATGTTTTTACACAGCACCACAAGTTGTCAGTTGACGTGTGTAAAGATACAATGGTTATAAATTCCCTGGACTATTTGTCTGGATAATACTAGTTCCCAGGTGCAATGGAGAGGAAAATGGAGCCCGGATCAATCACAGTAAGTTTCTACCCCTTTTCACAATACACTGGTTTGGTTGCCCGTGGAGTATTGTGTGCAATTCTGGCCCCCACACTTTAGGGAGGATATGATCGCGCTGGAAAGAGTGCAGAGGAGACTCAACAAGTCATTTCCTGGATCGGAGGACTTTAATTATGGGGAGAGGCTGGATAGACTGGGCGTACTTTCCCTGGAGTGAAGGACGCTGAGGAGTTACCAGATAGAAGAATGCCAGATGACGGGAGGCATGGATGGGCTATATAGCCAGAATCCTTATCCTTTGTTAGGGATATCAAAAACAAGAGGTAATATTTTTTCAGAAGAGAGGTAAAAGATTTAAAGGGGAACTTAGGGGTAACTTATTCTACCCAAGGCTTGTAGCCTCTTATTGTGCCAGCACGAAGTTGAAGGGCCAAAATAGTCTGATATGCACCTAAAGAAATAGGGAACTAAATCAAATATGAAGGTCTATGTATTGTTCACTGGGCAGTCACGTCTTGGTTGTTATACTTGCATAAGCTCAGCAGGTTGATTTCTCAGTCTGAAAGCTGGGAGGTTTGAGGAATTTTGTACTGTCCTGATGGATTTCAAGGGGGAACCTATTGATGGGGGTGGGTGAACCTACCATGTAGTGGAAGCAGGCAGCACTTATAAAGTGTCCCTGCTGTCTTAAGTCTATGACCTTTGGACCTAGACGAGGAAAGTGCTGGTGCTTGGGTGGAAAATGTACCCCATTCACTCCGTGCACTTTAATAATACATCAGAAGCAAAACAACAAAACCTGCTACTTAACTAGAGCAACATATTGTATGTTACTGAAAGCTTGAGAAATATAAATAGCCATTGCTGTAAATTTTTGATGAGTGTTGAGAGTATGGAATAGAGATAAAAGGGGCATCAAAACAAGCTGCATGAACGTGCCCTGACTCCACCTCACCTGTTTCAATTTGGATTAATACTATTTAATATTAGTTTATTGTTAGTTCAAGTTAGCGAAGTCAAGAAGAGCTATAAGTCCCTGCTTTGTACTTTAGTGAAAAGGAGTTGCTGAAATCCCCCCAAAATTGTTATGTCAATTGAGATTATGCTTGTGCACAGTTCAGCAGCAGCAAACGTGCAGATCGTGTGCTAATGAATTATAAATGTGTGCAATTGTAGCTGTCTAGATCATGTTCTTGCAGCAACATCGGCTTGGAGAGCACATCCTTCATGTATGCGTACAATATTTCTGGCAAACGCCTTTTCCCTATCTAAGGTGGCTGAGCAAGTGTCCAGCCCCTGGAGGTGTTTGTATCCGTGAGTGGTACAAGGGCCTTCTGATGGGCCCAACACTGCTCTGTTCTGGGTACATCACCAGAACCATTCCAAACTTGGCTCAATAGGTGGTGACCTTGGACAGAATGTTACTATCTGCATCAGACAGTTATATTGGTTGCCACTTCCTGATCTCTCTTCTTTCATGTTGGAATGGATGCCTTTCCTCCTGGATTCTGAATGTGATACTGGCTAAATAAATAATGTTGCACACTTCCACCGGGCTGATCCAGTACCATAGAAGTTTATTGTGGGAAGGAACTGCAGATGCTGGTTTATACCAAAGATAGAAACAAAATGCTGGAGTAACTCAGTGGGTCAGGCAGCATTTCTGTAGAAAAGGGATAGGTGATGTTTCGGGTTGGAATCCTTCTCCAGACTTCTGAAGAATTCTGAATTCCTCAGAGTGCACAAATACATTGGACCATTAGAAGTACCTCAATCCTGCACACTCATCAATGTCACACTTGGCTCCCTCCAATAATCTATCTCCGAGACCGAAGGTAGTAATGACCGACAGTCACTGAAATATTCTTAACATGAATGCTTTCAGTAATTGGTGTGAAAATATATGTTGTATCAATCAAGTGTCTTACATACAGCGTGTTCCCTTTACAAAGTAAATAATTGCCTGTAAAACAAGGCAGAGAAGTGCCCCGGGGAAAGGACAGCTACAATTAGCTCACAGAGTGCACTAGAATAGTAAACCTTACAACTCCTCAGCAAAGACAGGATAAATATTTCTTGGAGAGCTGCCAAAATCAGTTTGGTAATGGAAGCAATCAAATGCCACAGTGAATTGTTAGAGTCATAGAGTCACACAGCCACAGGAACAGTCCACTGAGACTAGGACAATCACCAACCATCCATTTAGAATAATCCAACACCATTTGTTTTTGTCCTCTCTAAATTCCCCTTAGCTTCGCCCTGGATTCTACCAACTCGCTAGAATAAAACTCGCTAGTTAGGAGATTGAGGGGGGATCTTACAGAAACTTACAAAATTCTTAAGGGGTTGGACAGGCTAGATGCAGGAAGATTATTCCCGATGTTGGGGAAGTCCAGAACAAGGGGTCACAGCTTAAGGATAAGGGGGAAATCCTTTAAGACTGACTTGAGAAAAACATTTTTCACACAGAGAGTGGTGAATCTCTGGAACTCTCTGCCACAGAAAGTAGTTGAGGCCAGTTCATTGGCTATATTTAAGAGGGAGTTAGATGTGGCCCTTGTGGCTAAAGGGATCAGGGGGTATGGAGAGAAGGCAGGTACGGGATACTGAGTTGGATCAGCCATGATCATATTAAATGGCGGTGCAGGCTCGAAGGGCCGAATGGCCTACTCCTGCACCTATTTTCTATGTATCTATGTATCTAACTCACCTACACACAACGGACAATTTGTAGCAGCCAATTAACCTACCGACCTACACATCTTTGGTGTGTGGGAGTGAGAAATAGAATACACACAGGAAACACAAACAGGCACAGGGAGAACATACAAACTCCACATAGACAATTCCCAAGAGCAGGATTGAACCTGGATACCTGCAACTGTGAGGCAGTGGCTCTACTAGTTGGGTACTTTTTATGCTTGTGTACCTAATCATTTATCTAAATTGCAATATCTCAGCTATTTCTTCCCTCCTCGCCTACAAATATTTCTGTTTTAACCTTCTTTGTGAAACATATGTAGTTGTCCATTCTTGGCATGTCCAGGATCTTTCAAAATGATCCCACTAAATCTATAATGAAATTCCACTTGCCAGACCAAAAAAAATTGGAATTTCGCTCTTGGGAGACTAATAATCTAATAATTTAAAACAGTCTGAAGAAGGGTCTCGACCCGAAACGTCACCTATTCCTTCGCTCCATAGATGCTGCCTCAACCGCTGAGTTTCTCCAGCATTTTTGTCTACCTTCGATTTTTCCAGCATCTGCAGTTCTTTCTTAAACATTTAATACAGTCCAGTTGTTTTTAGGTTGGGAATTCTAGGAAGTAGCTTGAGGAATGATTCTTGCATCATCATATTGAAATTGCCACCATATATCAACCAATAATCAACCAATGATTTTAAGCAACTTCCAGGTGAACATGATGGGCAGAGCCATTGGACCTAGCCCACCCCACAATATCAATCATGTTTTGGCATTCTATTTTTGAAAAATAAGTTGTTTTTGTATCTAATATTTTGTATCTAAAAATAAGAATCAGGAATTCTTTACATGCACCTTGTGAAACCACAGCCTCCATCACTGAGAAGTGAAAGGCAGGTGAACCGCCAACTGACTTGAAATTACCCTCCTTCCTTCCATGTTAGGTTTAATAATCCAGGAACTCCTTAGCCGAAAGAATTTGGGATCATTTTCATTGAGCTTTCAATATGGACACCCACCTTGTTGTTTTCAATGGAAACTCAGGGTGGACTATAAATGCTGTCAACGCCCAGAATCATTGGCCCAGGCTTTTTGCAAAATTGTGCAGCTAACTCTAATTTGCTTACAGACATAAATTTGCTTGAAAATTGACACATTTTGGTAGAACACTCCAGGCTTGTTTGAATTGAGTTCCTGATCTCCACAGGAATCTCTCTCTTATTCATTCCCCTTGATTGACTGGTTTATTCTAACTGCAATCCATGCATTCCATTAACAGTTTTGTACCATTTAGTAACTGTGAAATATGTAGAGATGTTTCTTCAGATATATCAACTTGTTAAGACAGTGTCTAAATATAATGCAGTTTCTGCAATCTGCTCAAAATCTGCTACAGAATCAGTGAGTCTTTTTAAGATATCACATTAGATTCCAATCCTACCCTGTTTTCTGGCATTTGTTCGTGGGGATCGGGGAATCTCGGCAATCATGCAGTTGAAGACCGATGATGATCACACCTGGAGTATTGCGTACAGTTTTGGTCTCCAAATCTGAGACATTTGCCGCGAAGCTGGGGGGCAGTGTTAGCTGTGAGGAGGATGCTAGGAGGCTGCAAGGTGACTTGGATAGGTTGGGTGAGTGGGCAAATGCATGGCAGATGCAGTATAATGTGGATAAATGTGAGGTTATCCACTTTGGTGGCAAAAACAGGAAAGTAGGCTATTATCTGAATGGTGGCCGATTAGGAAAAGGGGAGATGCAACGAGACCTGGGTGTCATGGTACACCAGTCATTGAAAGTAGGCATGCAGGTGCAGCAGGCAGTGAAGAAAGCAAATGGTATGTTAGCATTCATAGCAAAAGGATTTGAGTATAAGAGCAGGGAGGTTCTACTGCAGTTGTACAGGGTCTTGGTGAGACCACACCTGGAGTATTGCGTACAGTTTTGGTCTCCTAATCGGAGGAAAGACATTCTTGCCATAGAGGGAGTACAGAGAAGGTTCACCAGACTGATTCCTGGGATGTCAGGACTTTCATATGAAGAAAGACTGGATAGACTCGGCTTGTACTCGCTAGAATTTAGAAAATTGAGGGGGGATCTTATAGAAACTTACAAAATTCTTAGGGCGTTGGACAGGCTAGATGCAGGAAGATTGTTCCCGATGTTGGGGAAGTCCAGGACAAGAGGTCACAGTTTAAGGATAAAGGGGAAATCCTTTAGGACCGAGATGAGAAAAACATCAGGGGGTATGGAGAGAAGGCAGGTACAGGATACTGAGTTGGATGATCAGCCATGATCATATTGAATGGCGGTGCAGGCCCGAAGGGCCGAATGGCCTACTCCTGCACCTGTTGTCTATGTTTTTATGTTTCTATGTCTTCAGGCTTCAGACCATTCTCCAGTCTGAAGAAGGTTCTCGACCTACACATCTTTGGGATGTAATCTGAACATCACCGATCCATGTTCTCCAGAGATTCTGCCTGACCTGCTGTGTTACTCCAGCACTTTGTGTCCTCTCCTTTACAATTGGAATAGAGATTTGAAAGTGTGACAGTAGATCCTCTTTTGAGAGTCGCCACCCTCTGTCGCCATCTTGAGGTAGCATCTAATATAAGTTTCTGCATAAAATAAACCATATCTTCTTGGCTGCACAAATCCCACATGCCACTTTAAAAATGAAATATTCTTAATTAAAAAATATATTGTGCACCCATTAAACCAGCTTAATGTTACGATAAAAATGAATATATTCTGACATTAAATAAAACTAAATGCAAAATCAATAACTTGAAAAGAAATTGTGAATGGTTTGACTTCCAATTTATTCCGGTCTACATGATATTACTTCTATTATTGTACATAGAGGGTAAACAAGTATTTGAAACTTACTGAGAGCATGAGTTGGCTGCTTGATGAGTTAAGGGTTCAGTGAGTTGAGGGTTCTGTGAGTTGAGGGTTCTGTGAGTTAAGGGTTCTGTGAGTTGAGGGTACATTGAGTTAAGGGTTCTGTGAGTTGAGGGTACATTGAGTTAAGGGATCAGTGAGTTAAGGGTTCAGTGAGTTAAGGGTACAGTATTTATTAGTAAAGGTACAGTTTAAAGGATAAAGATTTTTATAGTGTGAGGGAGTTGAGTTAATTTGGGAGTAAGCTATGTCAGTGGAGATTGGCCCCGTGGTTTGCTCAGCCTGCAACATGTGGGAGATCAGGGATATGGTCGGTGTCCTTGGTGACTACGTTTGCAGGAAGTGTGTCCAGCTGCAGCTCCTGGCAGACCGCATTGAACGATTGGAACTGAGGTTGGATTCATACTGGAGCATCCACGATGCTGAGAAAGTCGTGAATAGCACGTACAGTGAGTTGGTCACACCGCAGGTAAAAGGTAAGAGGACAGAAAGGGAACGATTGGCCATTAGCCAGCGTAGCAGTAGGCAGGTAGTGCAGGAGTCCCCTGCGGTCATCTCCCTCCTAAACAGGTATACCATTTTGGATACTGTTGGGGGAGATGGCTCATCAGGGGAAGGCAGCAGCAGCCAAGTTCATGGCACCATGGGTGGCTCTGCGGCACAGGAGGGGAGAAAAAAGAGTGGAAGGGCAATAGTAAACGAGACTCCAGGATGGCATGTTGCCTCCCTGGTGCAAGGGTCAGGGATGTCACTGAACGGCTGCAGAACATTCTGGAGGGGGAGGGTGAACAGCCAGTTGTCGTGGTGCATATTGTCACCAACGATATAGGTAAAAAAAAGGGATGAGGTCCTACAAGGTGAATTTAGGGAGCTAGGAGATAAACTTAAAGGTAGGACCTCAAAGGTAATAATCTCTGGATTACTACCAGTGCCACGGGCCAGTCAGAGTAGAAATAGGAGGATATTGCAGATGAATACGTGATTTGAAAAATGGTGCAAGGGGGAGGGATTCAAATTTTTAGGGCATTGGAACCAGTTCTGGGGGAGGTGGGACCAGTACAAACAGGATGGTCTGCACCTGGGCTGGAATGGAACCAATGTCCTTGGGGGAGTGTTTGCTTGTGCTGTCGGGGAGGATTTAAACTAATGTGTTGGGGGGAATGGGTGCAAGAGCAGAGAGGCAGAGGGGTGTAAAATGAGGGTAGAAGCAATAGGTAGGTAGCAAGGTGAAAAGTAAAAGTGGCAGGCAGACAAAACCAGGGCAAAAATCAAAAAGGGCCACTTTTCAACATAATTGTATAAGGGGTAAGAGTGTTGTAAAAACAAGCCTGAAGGCTTTGTATCTTAATGCAAGGAGCATTCGTAATAAGGTGGATGAGTTGAATGTGCAGATAGTTATTAATGACTATGATATAGTTGGGATCACGGAGACATGGCTCCAGGGTGACCAAGACTGGGAACTGAACATCCAGGGATATTCAATATTCAGGAGGGATAGACAGAAAGGGAAAGGAGGCGGGGTAGCGTTGCTGGTTAGAGAGGAGATTAACGCAATAGAAAGGAAGGACATTAGCTTGGAGGATGTGGAATCGATATGGGTAGAGCTGCGAAACACTAAGGGGCAGAAAACGCTAGTGGGAGTTGTGCACAGGCCACCTAACAGTAGTAGTGGAGTTGGGGATGATATCAAACAGGAAATTAGAAATGCGTGCAACAAAGGTAAAACAGTTATAATGGGTGACTTCAATCTACATATAGATTGGGTGAATCAAATTGGCAGGGGTGCTGATGAAGAGGATTTCATGGATTGTATGCGGGATAGTTTTCTAAACGAACATGTAGAGGAACCAACGAGAGAGCAGGCTATTCTAGACTGGGTATTGAGTAATGAGGAAGGGTTAGTTAGCAGTCTTGTTGTGCGTGTCCCCTTGGGCAAGAGTGACCATAATATGGTTGAGTTCTTCATTAGGATGGAGAGTGACATTGTTAATTCAGAAACAAGGGTCCTGAACTTAAAGAAAGGTGACTTTGAGGGTATGAGACGTGAATTGGCCAAGATAGACTGGCAAATGATTCTTAAAGGGTTGACGGTGGATATGCAATGGAAGGCATTTAAAAACTGCATGGATGAACTACAACAATTGTTCATCCCAGTTTGGCAAAAGAATAAATCAGGTAAGGTAGTGCATCTGTGGATAACAAGGGAAATCAGGGATAGTATCAAAACAAAAGATGAAGCGTACAAATTAGCCAGAAAAAGCAGCCTACCAGAGGACTGGGAGAAATTCAGAGTCCAGTAGAGGAGGACAAAAGGCTTAATTAGGAAAGGGAAAATAGATTATGAAAGAAAACTGGCAGGGAACATAAAAACTGACTGCAAAAGTTTTTATAGATATGTGAAGAGGAAAAGATTAGTTAAAACAAATGTAGGTCACTTGCAGTCAGAAACAGGCGAATTGATCATGGGGAACAAGGACATGGCAGACCAATTGAATAACTACTTTGGTTCTGTCTTCACTAAGGAAACATTAAATAATCTGCCGGAAATGGCAAAGGACCGGGGGTTAAATGAGATGGAGGACCTGAGGGAAATCCAGGCTAGCCGGGAAGTGGTGTTAGGTAAATTGAATGGATTAAAGGCCGATAAATCCCCAGGGCCAGATAAGTTGCATCCCAGAGTACTTAAGGAAGTAGCAGCAGAAATAGTGGATGCATTAGTGATAATTTTTCAAACTCTTTAGATTCTGGAGTAGTTCCTGAGGATTGGAGGGTAGCTAATGTAACCCAACTTTTTAAAAAGGGAGGGAGAGAGAAAACGGGGAATTACAGACCAGTTAGTCTAACATCGGTAGTGGGGAAACTGCTAGAGTCAGTTATTAAAGATGGGATAGCAGCACATTTGGAAAGTGGTGAAATCATTGGACAAAGTCAGCATGGATTTATGAAAGGTAAATCATGTCTGACGAATCTTATAGAATTTTTCGAGGATGTAACTAGTAGAGTGGATAAGGGAGAACTAGTGGATGTGTTATATCTGGACTTTCAGAAAGCTTTCGACAAGGTCCCACATAAGAGATTAGTATACAAACTTAAAGCACATGGTATTGGGGGTTCAGTATTGATGTGGATAGAGAACTGGCTGGCAGACAGGAAGCAAAGAGTAGGAGTAAACGGGTCCTTTTCAGAGTGGCAGGCAGTGACTAGTGGGGTACCGCAAGGCTCAGTGCTGGGACCCCAGCTATTTACAATATATATTAATGATCTGGATGAGGGAATTGAATGCAACATCTCCAAGTTTGCGGATGACACGAAGCTGGGGGGCAGTGTTAGCTGTGAGGAGGATGCTAGGAGGCTGCAAGGTGACTTGGATAGGTTGGGTGAGTGGGCAAATGCATGGCAGATGCAGTATAATGTGGATAAATGTGAGGTTATCCACTTTGGTGGCAAAAACAGGAAAGTAGACTATTATCTGAATGGTGGCCGATTAGGAAAGGGGGAGATGCAACGAGACCTGGGTGTCATGGTACACCAGTCATTGAAAGTAGGAATGCAGGTGCTGCAGGCAGTGAAGAAAGCAAATGGTATGTTAGCATTCATAGCAAAAGGATTTGAGTATAAGAGCAGGGAGGTTCTACTGCAGTTGTACAGGGTCTTGGTGAGACCACACCTGGAGTATTGCGTACAGTTTTGGTCTCCAAATCTGAGGAAAGACATTCTTGCCATAGAGGGAGTGCAGAAAAGGTTCACCAGACTGATTCTTGGGATGACAGGACTTTAATATGAAGAAAGATTGGATAGACTCGGCTTGTACACGCTAGAATTTAGAAGATTGGGGGGGGATCTTATAGAAACTTGCAAAATTCTTAAGGGGTTGGACAGGCTAGATGCAGGAAGATTATTCCCGATGTTGGGGAAGTCCAGAACTAGCGGTCACAGTTTAAGGATAAGAGGGAAGTCTTTTAGGACCGAGATGAGAAAATCATTTTTTACACAGAGAGTGGTGAATCTGTGGAATTCTCTGCCACAGAAGGTAGTTGAGGCCAGTTCATTGGCTATAATTAAGAGGGAGTTAGATGTGGCCCTTGTGGCTAAAGGGATCAGGGGGTATGGAGAGAAGGCAGGGATGGGATACTGAGTTGGATGATCAGCCATGATCATATCGAATGGTGGTGCAGAGTCGAAGGGCCGAATGGCCTACTCCTGCACCTATTTTCTATGTTTCTATGTTTCTATGATTGAATTAAGTTTAATATTATTGAAGAAACTAGTTTATTTAGAAGCGCTGACAAATTTATTTTTTATGTCTTATGAATCACACAACTAAATTTTAAAAAATGACTTTTTATGTTTATGAATCATATTGTTCCTCAAGAAGTGGGATGTTAGAGATGTGGGAATGAACATTTTTGGTATCACATGTTATCGACCATTAATCTGGGGTCAGATGCAGCCAAGGCCAATGCAAAAATGAAATCTCTTCTCTCTACTGGAATTAAAAGTTACCGTCTGCAATGTAGTTTAGTTTAGTTTAGAGATACAGCACAGAAACAGGCCCTTCGGCCCACCACTTCAGTACAGCCCCACCCAGCGATCCCCACTATCCCACACACTAGGCACAATTTACAATTAGACTAAGCCAATTATTGTACAAACCTGCACGTCTTTGGAGTGTGGGATGAAACCGGATATCCCGGAGAAAACCCACACTGGTCACGGGGAAAATGTACGAACTCCGTACAGACGGCACCTGTAGTCAGGATCCAGTCCAGGTCTCTGGCGCTGTAAGGCAGCAACTCTACTGTTGCGCCACCATGCCGCCCCTTCTGTTTGTGTGTGAAAATTCTGTTTGTGAAACTGCTAGATGCTCATAAACCTCACTTGGCACATTAATGCCCTTTTGGGGATGGAGTTTCCCTCCTATTTATGTGACTTCAGATCTTTGATTGCCTCCTGCAGTTAAATGGTTAGGCAGTCAGTTCAAGGTAATAGACCCAGCAATGAGAGATTATATGCAATGGGTCTATATGCAATGGGTCTATATGCAATGGGTCTATATGCAATGAAAGATTGCTGATTGAAACTTCTAGCCATAATGTTTAATGCAATAAATGTTTATTGTTACATCCATCTGACAACTTTGTCGCTCAATTCATTCTTGGACATTGCTGTCGGCTAGAATTCACAACGCAACAGTTACCCTGAACGATGGCTTATCTGGTCTTTTTTTAGAGGGCAATCAACTACATTCTGTGTGCCTGGAGTCACAGAAAAAGCAATACACAATAGCTAACCAATCCTGAAGGATATTAGGGAGCCAAATTTAGCTCTTGACAATCCGACATTTTGACTTTCAGAATTACTAATGACAATTATAATTCCAAATCACTTAACTAACTGAATTTAAATTCTTCAATTGCCTTGAAGGAATTCAAACACATCTCCAAATCATTAATCTGGGCCTCTGGATTACAATCCCCATACTGTAATTCCTACATTACCATTTCTGTTGCTTTGCATCAATTATCAATTTTCCTACTGTTTTTGCTTAAAAAACACAAATAAATTCATTGGGTGGTATTTATACAGAGAATGCTGAAGATACTTAGCCAGTTGACATGGTGGTGCAGGGGTAGAATTGCTGCCTTGCAGCACCAGAGACCCGGGTTCGATCCTGACTACGGATGCTGTCTGTACGGAGATTCTACATTCTCCCCGTGACCGCGTGGGTTTTCCCCGGGTGCTCCAGTTTCCTCCCACAATGCAAAGACGTGCAGGTTTGTAGGTTAATTGGCTTCAGTAAATTGTCCCTTGCGTGTAGGATACTGTGAGTGTACAGGGTGATTGCTGGTCGGCGTGGACTCGATGGGCTGAAGGGCCTGTTTCTGCTCTGTATCTCTAAAAGACTAAAGTCTAAAAAGGTCAGGCAGCATTTGTGAAAAGAAAAACTGAATTAACATTTTGGATCAAAGACCATTTATCTGCATTTATCTTTTTGTAAATATTTCCAACAGCTACAGGACTTTTTTTTTCAAATCAACTGATGGATTTGTTTTTTTCTTTCACAGGTCATTGCATCTTGTAAGTCAGCACCATGAAGTGTAATATGGAGTTAACATTTCAGGTTGCTGACCCTTCCGCAGAATTGGAAAAAGGAGAGAACAAGAGGCATAGAGATTGTACGTGCGTGAGTGTGCGTGCGTGCGTATGTGTGCGCTTGCTTGTGTGCGCTTGCGTGTGTGTGTGTGTGTGTGTGTGTGGGTGGGGGGGAATGTCTGTGATGGGGAGGACACCAAAATTGTCCAGCTAACGCAATCTGTTGTTGGTGACATCTAGCTAGTAGAAAAATGAAAAGAGCAGGAGAAATAAAATCAACAGAACTTGTTGGGAAGATGGACGCAAAAAGCTGGAGAAACTCAACGGGTCAGACAGCATCTCTGGAGAAAATGAATAGGCGACGTTTCGGGTCGAGACCCTTCTTCAGACTGAGAGTCAGGGGAAAGGGAATCGAGAGATATCGACGGTGTTATAGAGAGATCTGGAACATATGAATGAAAGATATGCGGAAAAAGTAATGATGATAAAGGAACTTTATGATAAAGGAAATAATAGATAAAGGATGATAAACTTGTTGGGATGCAGAACACAGCCGTTAGTAGAAATCTGAAATGAAAGAAAGTATCAGCCATTGTCCAGGAACTGAGCTTGAGTGCAAATCCCAGTCTGGATTATTACTGATTTAATTCAGAATTGATGGAGCAATGCCAATATGAATGTTTTGATTACTTCCCAAGCTGTTAGATATTTGTAGAAATAGAGAATGTAAGATACAATTATAAGAAAGATTAATTTTTGTATCCTGATAAATAAAAAATTCTAACAAATCATTCCTTCAATCCCTCCTTTAATTCCTCACCACGCAATATTTGACGTTTTACATCAATGTAGGTATTGAGATGACAGGTGCCTGAATCAGATCTCTGAATCATCTCTTGCTGTTCATTTGGATTCAAATAATTTAGCTTATCTTTTCTGAGTCAGGTTACCCACACACTTACTAATTTATGAAGGCAGTTTTCAAACCACGCATTATGCTTGAAATGTTATCTATTGATTACCACTGAAATGATGCTTTAAATTAGAGTTGAGTAGATGAAGGTTTAATTAACATGTCTAAGTACACAGACAATTGAACAGCAAATTGTTAATGGAAAGAATGACTTAATAAACAAGGAACAAAGCTTGTCCAGGTAATTTAGCGTACTGCTGCAAATCAGCATGAATGGATTCTGAATATTAACATCTTCTGATGTTATTCATTGGAGAGACTGCTTTTACTTTCACAGCGAGCTGCAAATTAACACATTTGAGTAATTAATTAATGGCTTTAGCCTGCAGAAATGAATAATAACATTCGGAATTTATATAATCTCATCTTTATAAACTGAGTGAATCGCTTTCCTTCCCAGGGCTGATGAGTCCGTGGACGCCATTAATTCAATACTTGCATATCTGGTTCCAACTGAAGCCATTTTACACACAATTAAAGTAGCTGAGCTGGTTTTCAACACACATTTCTTGACCTCAGATTACTTAATGCTGTGTGACACTTCTAACTCTCCCCTGTAAAAAGGTTCATTCAGTTTAGGACCTCTCACTCATTGTCTTCAAGGGGATCTTTTACCATCAAGATAAATGCTTCCAAGTCCTAAGAAAAAGTTCTCAACTAAACGAAAGGTAGAAAATGGTGAATGAAAATCACTTTGATAGAGATTGATCTTAAATAAACCTGATTGAAGTACTTATGACATATTTAAATATTAATCGGATGACAGCTTCAGGTTCCAAGGCATTCATATTGGCAGCAACATAACTTGGTCTCTTCACACTTATGCGGTGATCAATAAAGTGCATCAATGAATTTTCTTTCAGTGGCATCAGAGAAGATTTGGCATGTCCATGAGGATTCTCTTGAACTTCCACAGATGTGTTTACGAAAGTGTTCTGATGAGATTCATCTCAGCCTCAGGATGGCAATTGCCCTGCTCTCGACCACGTGGACTAGTAGAGAGTGGAGAACACATTGTCCAGCTCATCACAAGATCATCACGTTTCCACCCGCTCCAGCTTCATGGTGTGTTGCATCTGAAAGTATTGTCAAGGATGCCTGCCACGCTGGCCACTCCTATTTTCTCTCTTCTACCTTCTGGGGGAAGATACAGGAGCTTGAAATCATGGACATCTAGACTTGAGAATAGCTTTTTTCCCCACTGTTAACACGTTCCTGAACCAATCACCTCTTTCACACCCATTTCCTGGAGGTGCTGCCATGTTGTCTAAGTCTATATCATTCAGTTATTCCATCATTTCATTTTGTTATTCCATTATTGCACTTGAATGTTTTTTTTGCACTACTTCAAATTTCACTATAAATTTTGCACCATTCTGTTGCGTTGACATTGCATTTATTATTGCGTCTTTCATTACCATGTAAACTGTTTACTCTATGAACCTCATGTGATCAAGGAATTACATTGCATTCTGCTGTACATGACAACAAACTAATCTGAATCTGATCTTAACCTGAAGAAGAATGTTTTTTTTAAACTTGTTGTCCAAATGATCTTTAGCTTCCTTTGCTCAGTACTGCACTGATGTGGTATTTCAGTTCATGTAATGTACTGAAGTCCTGAATATACTTTGCCTACTGCATGTTGCTATTACCGATTAGACCATCTCTAGACCTGCATCACAGTTTTGTAGTCTGGCATCTCATTTTAGTTTACCTGAAACTGACTGAGCTGTTTCACCCTGTAGGATGATACCCAAGGGATTGTTAAGGGTGCTGAAACAACCAAACCCATTTTGAGCCATTACTGACACCCTAGCATAGAAAAAAACCCAGTTCGAAATGGATTCCTCCTACCAGAAAATGATGTGAAGAGAGGATGCATGAAACAATCTTGCTGTCTGTCATTTCTGATTAGACTGAATATCTACACCCACGCTGAACTTAAAAGCAATTTTAGTATTAAAAGCTTATTATTGTGGAAGAATGGTTCATTTAGCACATGGTGTGATAGAAACTACAGAAAAACTGCATTTCAGTTTCAGCTATCCCTCCCTTAACTTATACCACACCAGTCTCATGCATCTCTCTTGTCCCAAAGACGTGGGGGTTTGTAGGTTAATTGGTCACTGTAAATTCCCCTGTTGTGTAGTGGGATTACTAGTCTGAACTGGTGATCGATGGTTAGCATGCACTCAGTGGGCTGAAGGGCCTGTTCCTATGCTGTATCTCCAAACGAAACAAAAGTATCTGTGATGTGATTGAAAATGGAGAAATACTCTGCTCTGTGCAGGAGTCCTTTGAATCAGAATGTTGGGTATAGTTGGAAAGAAATGAGATACGATGGTTAATTTGCTTTTCAAGCAATACTGGCTTGCAATGCCAGATATTTATAGACAAACCTTGAACAGTCGACCACAAGTTAGTATCAAAGTAGCTGAGCTGTATCAACGACACTATTGAGCTTACCGTATTATATTTTTTCATAGCTGACACACTGAGCGTTTGAAATGTGCATGATTATATGAATCGTTACTACGATTCTGCTCCCCCAGCTGGAAAGGATGTCGGACATCGATATATCCTTTCAAAAATAGGTAACGGTGATGCTAAGTTGGAAATGACCTTGTGACTGTCGAAACACAAGATGAACATTTTCAACTAATAAGTTCATATTGAAGGGAAGAGCACAAATATATTCTGCTGTTGTGGAGTGTGGAAAATTCTGAGATTGGTGTGACAAAGGGAATGATAAAGATAATGGGAACTGAAAATGATTTAGAAGTTCATGTTCATAAGTGATAGGAGCAGAATTAGGCCATTTGGCCCATCAAGGCCCATCAATCATGGCTGATCTATCTTTCCCTCTTAAACTCATTTAATTTAATGATTTAATATCCAAAGCCTGATGCAAATCATCCAGTAGTATTGTGGTAAGCCAGAGTTAAGAAGCTCTGGGGTGAACTGCAAGGCATTGTCTACAGGATGGGCAGCATGCAGATATTTCTAATTAAGATCAACCATGTAGTCCATATTAGCCTAGGAATGGATGCAGAATGGGTGAATGGAGAGAACTAACTGGGTGCCATCAGGGTACATATGAAAGATGACCTTGTATCTGCAGATGACTTTCTCAAAGGGCAACATGCAAATAACGTACAGGTGGATAAATCCTTGGAAAACTCTGACTGGAACAGGGCATTGAGGAGAGGAGAAGGCACCATGCCATACATGTACTGTAGATAAGTAGGAATAGTGCAGTGCAAGAGAAAAAACATCAAAGTTTGGACAATATGCAAGATTGATCCCAGGAATGAGTGGGTTAACCTATGATGACCATTTGTCAGCACCGGGCCTGTACTTGCTGGAGCTTAGAAGAATGAGGGGGGACCTCATTGAAACATACAGAATAGTGAAAGGCTTGGATAGAGTGGATGTGGAGAGGATGTTTCCACTAGTGGAGGAGTCTAGGACTAGAGGTTATAGCCTCAGAATTAAAGGATGTTCTTTTAGGAAGGAGATGAGGAGAAATTTCTCTAGTCAGAGTGAATCTGTGGAATTCTTTGCCACAGAAGGCTGTTGAGACCAGGTCAGTGGATATTTTAAGGCAGAGATAGATAGATTCTTGATTAGTACAGATGTCAGAGGTTATGGGGAGAAGGCAGGAGAATGGGGTTAGAAGAAAGAGATGGATGAGCCATGATTGAATGGCGGAGTAGACCTGATGTCAAGACAACATGATATCAAGACCAACATAATCCATATCCGGTCATTCCCTGCAAATCCAATGCTCATCCAAAAGTCTCTTAAATGCCACAATTGTGTTTGCTTCCACCACCACCTCCAGTAACGTGTTCCAGTAACTCACCTCTGTGCAAAAAAACTTGCCCCAGCACATCTCCATTAAACGTTGCTTGTCTCACCTAAAAGCTGTGCCCTCTAGACAGGGGCAGGAAAACCCGGGGGGGGGGGGGGGGGCCAGAGGGGACACGTCCCCTCCATGTTTTGAGAGGTGGGGGACATCCCCCCAAAGTTTTTGTAATCCGGAGTTTAAAATCCGGTGATCGAGGGCGCCGATTGGAGGAGAGAGACGTCGGTCGGCAGGTAATGGGGGCGGGACATGATTCAGCGTGGTGATTGGAGGAGGGAGATGTGGCACAGACCTGCGCTTCATCCGCAGCCAGGATCGATCCCGGCCGGCTCTCCGGCACTGTCCTGTCCCCTCCCGAGTACCCCCCCCCCCCCGGTGGCCAGAGAGGTCGGCAGCAAAGATCCTCCGCTATATCTTTGGTCGGCAATCAGACGGGCCAGCGCAGAGAAACAGCGCTAAACCCAGCTAACTCTGCCTGTCCCGCCAGGTGAACCTACAGCCCTTCCTGGACTTGCGGGAAATATGGCCAGCGCGGAGAAGCAGCGCTGGTATCCCGTCAGTCCAGACAGGGCTGTAGTTAACCCGGTGAGACAGGCAGAGTTGAGCTGCATTTAACGCTGGATTGAGCCTCCTAAGCCTCGTGTGCTTATGTGTGAGTGTGCGCATGCGCGCGCGGCCCCTCCATGTTTGGATAGCGAGTTCCGCTCTTGCCTCTAGACAATAGACAACAGGTGCAGGAGTAGGTGATTCGGCCCTTAGAGCCAGCACCGCCATTCACTGTGATCATGGCTGATGATCCACATTCAGTACCCCGTTCTTGCCTTCTCCCCATATCCCTTGAATCCGCTATCTTTAAGAGCTCTAACTCTCTCTTGAAAGCATCCAGAGAATTGGCCTTCTGAGGCAGAGAATTCCACAGATTCACAACTCTATGGGTGAAAAAGTGTTTCCTCATCTCCGTTCTAAATGACCTACCCCTTATTCTTAAACTGTGGCCCCTGGTTCTGGACTCTCCCAACATCAGGAACATGTTTCCTACTTCTAGCGTGTCCAATCCCTTAATAATCTTATATGTCTCAATAAGATTCCCTCTCATCCTTCTAAATTCAGGTGTATACAAGCCCAGTCGCTCCATTCTTTCAACATATGACAGTCCCGCCATCTTGGGAATTAACCTGGTGAACCTACGCTGCAATCCCTCAATAGCAAGAATGTCCTTCCTCAAATTTGGAGACCACAAAATTGGTTCAGACTGTCTACCTTATATGTGCCTCTCAAAAACAGGATATAGACAGTTCCCACCAAGAGCTACATGCAGAGATCACAGCTTCCTCCTAGTTGCTGCACTGACTGCTGGGAAGCACAACTCCTCCCACGGCAGTCAAAGAAAAGGCTGTCATAGATGTGAGGGAAAACCAGGTGGAGAAGAATATGGCTCATGCATGATTTATGCACTATAAATGAGTGCAAAATTGGACCCATTACGAGGTTGATATGCTTGCCTTGGAGTCAAGGCAGTGTGGATGTGTCTCATTAAAATTTGAGATGAAGGGGTGATCGTATGAGGAAAGATCAAATTGATAACCTCAGAAGTTTACAATGAGAGGAATGTCCTTGAAAAATAAACGATCCAGTCAAGATATGTTTTAGGACCATGGACAGAGGCGACGGATAAGATGGTGTTCATTGAGGTTAACACGAGGAGAAATATTCTTTGTTTAGTAAACTGACTGATTTTAGGATTATTATTTTTGTGAATATTTTTTTTGTGTGAACTGCGCTTGATCTGAAGGCAGATGATTTAAAAACAGAGGCTTTGAAAATATCCATATCAATATGTTCATGTCTATGAGAATATGAAACGTGTACACAGAGCAGATGTCCCTGTAGTTAGACTTATCTGAATTAGGCATCATTACATTGAGATTTAAATGAAAGCGGTTTGTCTTTGTGCGGTTCTTGTTATTGCAAAGCTTGTTTAAAAAATATCACCAATGGATCTCAAACGTGAAGTAGGAAATGTTTCAAAAAACATGTTGTTCCCAAAACATTGCAGTGATTATTAATGTCATTTTAGTTTAGTTTAGAGATACAGTGTGGAAACAGGCCCTTCTGCCCACTGAGTCCATGCTGACCAGCAATCCACGCACACTATCCTACACACACTAGGGTCAATTTACATTTACACCAAGCCAATTAACCTACAAACCTGTACATCTTTGGAGTGTGGGAGGAAACCAAAGATCTCGGAGAAAACCCACGCAGGTCACTGCAAGCGCTGTAAGGCAGCAACTCTACCGCTGCGCCACCGTGCCGACATGTGTCTAGGTCTTGTTCCAGGCAGGCTATGGTCTAGGCACTACTCCAGGTAACATAATACCTTTGTAAATTCTTCCAATCCTTTCTTTAATGAGAAGCCTTCATTGTTTTAATGTTTTACCAGAAGGATGCCTGGATTAGGGGATATTAGCGACAGAAAGAGGTTGGACAGGCTTGGATTGTTTTCGCTGGAACACCAGAGGTTGCGGGGAGACCTGATAGAGATATATAAAATGATGAGAAGCATAGATATGGTAGACAGTCAGAACCTTTTTCCAAGGATGGAAATATCAAGTACTAGGACGGCACGGTGGCGCAGTGATAGAGTTGCTGTCTCACAGTACTTGCAGCGCCAGAGACCCAGGTTCGATCCCGACTACGGGTGCTGTCTGTACGGAGTTTGTACGTTCTCTCCGTGACCTGCGTGGGTTTTCTCCGAGGTCTTCGGTTTCCTCCCACACTCCAAAGACGTACAGGTTGGTAGGTTAATTGGATTTGTATAAAAATGTAAATTGTCCCTAGTGTGTCTGTAGGATAGCGTTAATGTGCGGGGATCGCTAGTCGGCGCTGACTCTGTGGATTGAAGGGCCTGTTTCCGCGCTGTATCTCTAAACTAAATTAAAAACTAAACTAGTGGCCATAGCTTTAAGGTGAGAGTGGAAAAGTTTAAAGGGGATGTGTGTGTGTGTGTGTGTGTGGGGGGGGGGGGGGGGGGGGGGGAGGGAGGGTTACACAAAGAGTAATGAATACATGGAATATGCTGTTGGGGGTGATTGTAGAGGCAGATACAATAATGGCATTTAAGAAACGTTTGGATAGGCAAGGAATGGAGGGATGTAGGATATGTGCATACGGATAAGAGTTATGGGCCGTGTGTTCAGACAGCATCTGTGAAGAAGGAAATAAATATGTTTCATGTTGGCGACATCATCAGAATGTTATTAATGCCTTCCTTTGGAAAATTGTGAACTTGTTCAACTGTAGCAAATCTGAACTGGAGGAATGCAAATGTGAAGGCCCAGTTTTCTGTGTTACTAGACTTTTTTTGTACTAGAGTTTATTGGGGCATTCTGTAGCTTTAGGCCCCCACTATACTGGACAATAACATTAAACTGAAAGCAAACACTACAGATGCTGGAGGTCAGGACACAGAAACAGAGACAAGTATTTTAGTTGCTGGTCACACTATGCTTGAACTGTTTGTGGAAAAGTTAAAGGTGGAGTCATCCTCTCTGTCTTTAGGGAGGTTAGGAAGCATTGCAGACAAAAAAATCAAAACGAACGGTGCGCATATTGTCAATGTTAGCTATTAACATGTTCAGTGCCACCCCCTGAATATACTCGGTTAGGGTATAGAAGTGAAAAAAAAATCTTGGCAGTGAACAGGTTAAGCTAATGATTTCATTGCAGTGAGACAAAGCGTTCAATGTTCTCAGAATGATAGTTAAGGTCTTCTTCGCATACCATATCATTGCAAAATGGTGTTGATCTCGAACAGTGCTTGATTCACCATATCTGTATCAATACTCTGTCAGCAACCTCTATCAGTCAGTGCACATACTTTTCGTTCAAAAGCCCCATCAGTCCTCACACACGGCGATTGTTAGGACTACAATTCACAGCATACATGTAACTGCCAGCTATGGATTAATTGGCCACTAATTGTGTGTGGTGAGTGATTGAATTTATTGGGTAGTTGATGGGTTTAAAGGGAGAACAAAATGATGGCCCTGAGTTGGGCTGGATCATGAACAATTATGAGATGGAGTACAGGACAGAGATAGAGAACATGGTGTCAGGACAATAACCTCTCCCTCAGAGTTAGCAAGTTGAAGGAGTTAGTTATCGACTTCAGGAAGCATGTGGAGGACTGGCCCCAATCAACATCAATGGTGCCAAAGTGGAAATGGTTGAGAGCTTCAATGTTCCGTGGTGTTAATATTACCAATGATTTGTCGAGGAACAACAACAGCGACAGCTAAGAAGGCACACTGACGACTCAGGTAATTCAACATGTCTCCAATGGCTCTCACAAACTTCTACATATGCATTATAGAAGTCGGATTGCATCACAGCTTTGCTTGGGACTAGCTCTGACCGAGACCACAAGAAATTGCAGAGAGTTGCACTATCTATTGCACTTGAGTTTGGCTTGATTGTATTTTTGTGTAGTATATCTGATCGGTTCGGATAAACATGCAAAACAAAGCTTTTCACTGTATGCATGACAATAATAAATCTAATGCTAAACCTAGTTGAGGACTAGTGTCAATGGGAGCCTAATGGTAGCTGTGGACTCAGCAAGCTGAAGAAACTGTTTCCATGTGTCATGACCCTACAACTCCATTCAACACGTCTAAACAGACAACACCATCTACATGGTAAAGTGGCACAGTAGTGGGTCTAACCACAGTAGTGGGTCTAACCACAGTAGTGGGTCTAACCACAGTAGTGGGTCTAACAGCCAGAAATGTGTGTAGGAAGGAACTGTAGATGCAGGTGTAAAACGAAGATAGACACAAAAAGCTGGAGTAACTCAGTGGGTCAGACGGCATCTTCTGGAGAAAAGGAATAGGTGACGTCACGACCATTGGATAATTTTCTCAGAAACAGAAACCCCTCCAGAGAAACTGGGGAGATTAAATTCTAATAAATAAATCCAGAATTTAAATGATGGACCTGAAATGTTCATTCTGTTTCTCTCTTCACAAATGATGCCTAATCTGCTATGAATTTACAGCATTGTCTGTGTTTATCTTCAGCTTCCAGCATCTACAGCATTTTGCATTTTATTAATTGTATCAAATCTTCAAGGAAATTATTTTTTCACCTGATACAGTCATAGCCAACATCGTGCCATGTGAATTGTTTAGCGTGATGGCAATCAGTTCGTTATTTATTGCCTCTTGCACAAGTTAAATAAGATGTAGTCAGTGCTTGTGGCAACCATTCCATACTGTATGTGGGTGCCTTTATTCCTGTTCAATCAATGTGACTTAATTGTAAATGAGTCGTCAGATATCATAATGAGTCTAAGCTAAATAGGGTCAATTGAAGTTAATGAATATTCTGCAGATGATTGTTCTAATGACATCTGGTTGTGAATGCTGTGTGGCGTTTCATTACTAAACAAAGCACCATTTGTGGACTTTAGCACCATCCATGCAAGTGATCACATAGCAACCATCAAAAACACATTTTCTTCTTAGTCTAACTGAAATGGATTCAGCTGTGGATACTCTTATGGAATACAACAAATAAATAATACAAGCAAAACAGATGAATAGAGCTTTTGTTGCAAACATTTTGGTTTTTATAACGCAAGATAACTAATAACAATTTGGGAATGGAATCAGGAGCAAAATATATTTCCTCCTTAACACGAATTTCTAATTCAAATGAGGCATTAGTTAGAAGTGGTAAATATTTCTGTTTTATAAGGGATGGGAGTAGAATTGGGCCATTCGGCCCATCAATACTACTCCACCACTCGGCCCATCAATACTACTCCGTCATTCAATCATGGCTGATCTATCTCTCCCTCCTAACCCCATTCTCCTGCCTTCTCCCCATAACCTCTGACACCTGTACTAATCAAGTTTCCACTCTAACCCTATCTTGGTTAAAACACCATCTATCTACTAGGATTTTTACCTGGTACCTGATATAAACAGGATTCATTGGCTGGGAGCACATTGTATGAGGAAACCTCATGGTGTAAGTACTTGATCACTGACCAGGCAGATTTGGCTTCATCCAGTTATGAATTTTGCCAATCCAGGGTGAACGTGTATCATGGAATTGGAACACAATAAAACTGCAAGCGCTGGAAATTTGAAATATAATCAGAGAATGTGGCGTCAGTGGAGTGTATGTACAGATTTGAGAAACTTCAGGTTGTGAGTTGCATCTATTATCTTCAGCAGAACTGGGAGACAGAAATGTTGAGGAGGGGCATTTCAACATTTGAATCCTAGTAGACTAAAACTAATCATTTCTTTTAGTTTAGTTTAGAGATACAGCATGGAAACAGACACCTCGATCCACCGTGTCCACGCCAACCAATGATCACCCGTACACGAGTTCTATCCTACCTACCAGGGATAATTTACAGAAGCCAATTAACCTACAAACCTGTACGCCTTTGGAATGTGGGAGCAAACTGGAACAGCTGGAGCACCTGGAGTAAATCCACGCAGGTCACAGGGAGAGTCTATAATCTCTGTACAGACAACACCCGTAGTCAGGATGGAACCTGGGTTCTGGCATCAACTCTACCGCTGCACAACCGTGCCGGAAATTATGGCAATTGTGTTCATCATAGTGGAGGAAAACACTCGGTTTTGATGGAAACTGTGAGATACAGGAACTCCACAGTTGGCCAGTCTTCCATAATGTTTGCTCTGCTGTCATTTATTTGTTATGATTTTAAAGCTAGAAATGCCTAACATCAGTGCCAAACCTTGTCAGTTCCTGTTACGATCAGAGCTTTCCATCCTCAGGTTCACTGAACAAGCAGATTTCCATTTCATGTCATTGAATTACTAAAAACAATCAGTTCTTTAAAGTGGAATATAACTAGCACAGTTGTTTATTTCCCTCTGATGTGCATCTAAGTTCTTCTCTATATTGGACATTGGTTAAATTAGCAGCTCAAGCAGGCCCTCTATTTACTAATTACATCTTTATTTAAATTGAAGTCTCCAGTCATAACCTAACAATTACATTAACTCTTGTATTTGCACTTTGAAGTATTTGCACATCTGGCACTGCAGAACACAATCTTTGTAAATTATTTGTCTGTAAATTTTAGCAACATGCATTTTTAATGTGAGCAAGTAATTATATGTTTATTAGGTAGACAAAAATGCTGGAGAAACTCAGCGGGAGAGGCAGCATCTATGGAGCGAAGGAAATAGGCAACGTTTAGGGTCGAGACCCTTCTTCAGACTGAGGATTCCTGGAATGTTTATTAGTGTTGTTCTCTATGGTGTTGGAGGTGGCAATTGTATCGATGACACTGAACTTCAGCCTTATTAGTTTGATGAGAAAAACAAATCCACATGCATACTGCAGCATTCTGCATTTGTAGTTTTATCTGTATTAAAAAAGGCCTTTGGTGATGAGACTGTTGGTGGGGAAAGGCACAATATTACTGTAAGTACAAAGGCTGAGATCCTTTCTTATTAGAACTACCTTGCTAAGAATTCTTGTTTTGTCAGTGTTGTTTGAAATGTATTTGAACTATTCACAATGAATAACCAAACATGTTATATGGCAGATCTAACATATCTGTTATGTTATTTCAGATAACATATGATCGAATATATTATGTATATCTGGTGTTCAAGATGCATAATGCATGATACATAATACCCATCCTATATAGTGTACATAGGATTGTGACATACTTTAATTCTGAAAGCATTATTCAAATACAAAATTACACTGCAGATGTGTTATTATATGTGCTGGCTGTTTAAGAGATCTATAGATTAATGTTCAGTTACTTTATTTTCAAGATTTATTTGCGTTATCTTGGAGTCTTAAAACGGACCAATTGTTTTCAATATTCTTCCTTTAGCTAAATGTTTAGGTGCTAAATGTCCAAGTAAATGATTTCTAACACTATCAGGTGAAGTAAATGCATTATGTTAAGCTTGTTTTTGTTTCCATTCATGCTTTTCTTTAAGTAATCAAAAATTGAGTCTGAAGAAGGGTCTCGACCCAAAATGTCACCCATTCCTTTTCTCGCTAGAATTTAAAAGATTGAGGGGGGATCTTATAGAAACTTACAAAATTCTTAAGGGGTTGGACAGGCTAGATGCAGGAAGATTGTTCCCGATGTTGGGGAAGTCCAGAACAAGGGGTCACAGTTTAATGATAATGGGGAAGTCTTTTAGGACCGAGATGAGAAAAACATTTTTCACACAGAGGATGGTGAATCTGTGGAATTCTCTGCCACAGAAGGTAGTTGAGGCCAGTTCATTGGCTATATTTAAGAGGGAGTTAGATGTGGCCCTTGTGGCTAAAGGGATCAGGGGGTATGGAGAGAAGGCAGGTACAGGATACTGAGTTGGATGATCAGCCATGATCATATTGAATGGCGGTGCAGGCTCGAAGGGCCGAATGGCCTACTCCTGCACCTATTTTCTATGTTTCTCCAGAGATGCTGCCTGTCCCGTTGAGTTACTCCAGTATTTTGTGTCTACCTTTGATTTAAACCAGCACCTGCAGTTCTTTCCTACACATCAAATATATATTTCCAGTTGTGAGAATTGCGAGAGTGCATTGTATCTCTGGCACCGTACTCTGACTGGTCAAGTCTGCACAAACTCAGTAAAACTAAATTAAAACACTGCAGATGTTTATGAAAACTAGAGATTAAAGTTCCATTACTTTAGTTTCAAGATTTATTCGCTTCATCTTGGTATTTTTTTTAACTGACTAATTGCTTTCAACATTCTTCCTATAAGGTCAAGGTTTGAAGGTCAGTTTATTGTCACATGTACCAATTAAGGTTCAGTGAAATTTGAATTACCTAAATGAATTGGGTATTATGGCAAAGGTCACTCTAACTGCTCCCAATGTCTCTCTGTCTTGAATGAAAAAGTGAAATTATTCTGGTGAACAATACCATATTTCTTCAGTAAAGTGCTGTGCTGCAAATGTATCATAAGTTTATCATGCATATATGTTTTTGTGCTGACTGGTTAGGATTCAACAAGAAAATATGATTGGTCATGAGAATCATACATTGCACTTGTTCTTTATTGTTTAGTTTAGAGATACAGCATGGAAACAGGCCCTTCGGCCCACTGAGTCCATGCCGACCATTGATCACAGTTCTATGTTAACCCATTCTCACATCCAGTCCCTACACCTTAGGAGCATTTACAAAGGTCAATTAGCCTCCAAATCTGTAGGTCTTTGGGATGTGGAAGGAAACCAGGGGACCCAGAGGAAACCCACACAGTCACAGGGAGAACCATGCAAACTCCACATAGACAACACCCGAGGTCAGGATCGAACCCGCAGCAGCACTACCAACTGCACCACTGTGCTAATATATTCTAAAATAGTCTTCAATTTGTATCAATGTATTCTTGTCCATCAGAATTGGGGTTTTTTAATTTGGGGGGAAATAATCCTGTATTCCTTATTGAAACATCATGATGTCCTTAAATGACTTGGTGCAACACTGCTCTTTGGTTGTGCGATTCATGGATTTGATGTTGATGAACTTTTTGTGAGCACCACCGGAAATTGGAGGAGCAGCACCTCATATTTCACTTGGGCAGTCTGCACCCCAGCTGCTTGAACCTTGACTTCTCCAATTTCCCATAGCCCTTGCTGTCTCCTCCCCAACTCAGTCCCTCAGCCCTCTGGCTCCTCCTCTCCCCCCCCCCATCCACACCCTACATCAGTCTGAAGAAGGGTTTCGGCCCGAAACGTTGCCTATTTCCTTCGCTCCATAGATGATGCTGCACCCGCTGAGTTTCTCCAGCACTTTTGATGGCCAACTTTTTGTCATCTCCTGATCATGAGCATTTTCCAAGAAAATTATCATCAAGTAATGAATCGATGGTAAACGCACTATGCAAAGCTTGGTTTTGTTTCTGCTTAAGCTGTTCTGTAATTCTCCATATTTCCATCTGTGATGGTTTCAGCAACGCATCATATCTCTGACACCATTTTCTGACCGGTAAAGACAAGTAAATGGTGCTCTAGTAGAAATGAAGTCGCTTTGTGACTGGAGCAGTCAACCAAGTCCTAAGGGTGGCACAGCTGATAGAGTCGATGCTACACAGGGATAGAGACCCAGGTTCGATCCTGACTTCAGTTGCTGTATGTGTGTAGTTTGTACGTTCTCCGTGTGCCGCATGGGTTTCCTCCAGCTTCCTCCCACATCCCAAAACATGCTTAGCTGTCAGTTAATTGGCCTCTGTAAATTTCCCCTAGTGTGTAGGGAGTGGATGAGAAAATGGGATAAGATAGAACTAGTGTGAACGGGCGATTGATGGTCAGAGAGGACTGAGTGTGTCGTGAGGCCTGTTTCCGTGCTGTATCTCTGAACTGAACTGAATCTGCAGTTTTACTAGTTTATATCCATCAAGGCTTAATAATGAAAAACAGCGAGAGGAACTCTACGTCTGATTAGTTTTATCAGCCTTTAAAGGGTTTATTATTCCCACAGAAAAAAGAGAGGAGATTGGACTCTAAATAGCCCTGAAACTAGCCTGTTGTGTTTCTCTTTTCTGACATTTATAATGACAAAGCCATGAGTGACCTTGCATTTGTCAGAGGTCAGAGGCAACCTAATGCATTAGTTCTACAGATAAAAAGCTTTTACAGGATGCTAACTCAGTATCCATTTAATTCTTCATTTACTAATTCAGAATAGAACATGGCCCATTTATTTCCACATTTTCCTCTTTGTTCTTCAATAAAGGATCTTGCACATCCAACAAAAAATACATCACTTAATATGTCATCTGCTTTATGCTGACTCAAAATTAAAACAAACATGTAAGTGAATAATATTAATGATCACAGCATCAAACAAACACAGTTTATCTTTGAGGAGCACAGTGCGAATCATTTATCTAAAGTGGAGGGAATATTCTCAAAAAATCAATGGAGGAATAGAATCATTCATTAGGTTTAGATTTATTATTGTCATGTACTGAAGTACAGTGAAAAGCTTTGTGTTGTCTGCAATCTAAACAGATCAGATATCCCATACAATGAAGTCGACAGCAAGTACAATGGATAGAGCAAAGGGGAAGATACAGAGTGTAGAATATTCTCCTTTGAAATAAGGTAATTATCTTTGGCAATAAACACGTTCCAATATACTGACCAATGTCCTTAGGAAAATAACGTTGACGTTTTAAGGGCAAGGCTGCTTGAAAATAGAGATGAGGGGATGATGGGTGGGTGCTCTGCTTCAGAGACATGGCACAGGGGATACCACTGTTGTACGATGAACAGCCACTAATGATGAGTACAGGAATGAGATTGAATGGGGCCAGGACACCAATCGTATTCTCAATGTCAGGGAAGGGACGAATTGACCAGGGAGTTACGGAGGGAGCGGTCTCTGCAAGAAGCTGAAAGGGGTTTCCGCAGAGACCGTTCCCTCCGTAACTCCCTGGTCAATTCGTCCCTCCCCACCCAAACCACCCCATCTCCTGGCCCTTTCCCCTGCAACCGCAGCAAATGCTACACTTGTCGCTTTACCTCCCCCCTTGACTCCATTCAAGGACCCAGGCCGTCTTTCCAGGTGCGGCAGAGGTTCACGTGCACCTCCTCCAACCTCATCTATTGCATCCGTTGCTCTAGATGTCAGCTGCTCTACATTGGTGAGACCAAGCGCAGGCTTGGCGATCGTTTCGCCGAACACCGCCGCTCGGTTCACATTAACCAACCTGATCTCCCGGTGGCTCAGCACTTCAACTCCCCCTCCCATTCCGTATCCGATCTCTCTATTCTGGGCCTCCTCCATGGCCAGAGTGAGGCCCACCATAAATTGGAGGAACAGCACTTGGGTAATTTACACCCCAGCGGTATGAACATTGACCTCCAATTTCAAGTAGTCCTTGCTTTCTCCCTCTTTCCCCAATTAGGCCATTCAGCCCATCAAGTCTGTGCCACCATTCAATCATGGCTGATCTAGCTCTCCCTCAGCCCACTGTCTCCACATCTTCCTTTCTTCTTCCCGCCCCCCCACCCCCACAAGAGTCTGAAGAAGGGTCTCGACCTGAAACGTCACCTATTCCTTTGCTCCATAGATGCTGCATCACCCGCTGAGTTTCTCCAGCATTTTTGTCTAACTTCGATTTTTCCCAGCATTTGCAGTTCCTTCTTAAACAAGTTAATGGTCTTGATTAGTACAGGTGACAGGTGTTATGCGGAGAAGGCAGGAGAATGGGGTTGAGAGGGAGAGATTGATCAGCCATGATTGAATGGTGGCACAGACTTGATGGGCTGAATGGCCTAATTCTGCTCCAATCAGTAATGACCTCATGACCTTATAATCTAATTTCACTCCTACCATCAGAAAGAAGGTAAAGAATTCTGAAAGCCATGACTAAAAGGTTCTGGAGTTATTTTGCACTGTTATTGGGGTTATTGATTTAATGTTTTTTAAATATTATTTACATGTAATGTATTTACAGCCCTGTTTTATTTGGCTGCAAGTAAGAATGTCATTGTTCTGTTGTCAGTACATAAAGCAATTAAACATCCTGAAGAAAGGTTTCGGCCTGAAACGTTGCCTATTTCCGTCGCTCCATTGATGCTGCCGCACCCGCTGAGTTTCTTCAACAATTTTGTCTACCTTCGATTCTCCAGCATCTGCAGTTCCTTCTTGAACAATTAAACATTCTTGATTTGTGCTCTAGTGGATATTCGGACACAGCAGAAGGAGTCAATGTGTTTCAGACTTGCCTGCAGGCAGCATGAGTCAAGCACTATTTTATATACAGCCCTTCAAACCATGCTGCCAGCATCAGGAAAATATGACAGACAGCATCCGACTATTGACATTTGTTCATTCGTTCCGGTGAAGGCGCAGTGCGGACGGCAGCCAGACAACAGTCGCTTGCCTTTTTTTTTTTCCACCTTCAATTAAATGTTGTTTTCAAATGTTCATGTACCTTTTTGTGTGTTTATGACTGTTGGCAGACCGATTTCCCTCTGGAGATGAATAAAGTTCTATCGTATGGTATCTGCTTCAACCACCACCCCTGGCAGCATATTCCAGGCACTCACCACCCTCTGTGTAAAGAAACATTCCCTGCACCTCTCCCTTCAACTTTGCCCCACTCACATTAAAGCTGTGTGAACACGATTGCCATGGAAGTTTAGACCTTTCACTAGGGTCGAAAGGAACATGCCTGCTCTCCTGATTTCATTGTAAAATGAAAATAAATAAAACATGTCAGTGTTCTCTTCCCAATCAGGTGTAAACAGTGGCTTCCTTATGTGCACCACTTTGGGACAGACACCACTTTGGCAATCAACACACTTTATCATGTAACTTGAGATTCATGTCCCCCATTACAAGGCACACATTGTATATGCACTATTATCAGGGTGCAAATTGTTACAACATTCAGGCCCAATACATTTAAACTTAGGATTTATGACATGAAGTGACGTTATTAAATACATTTAGTACAGGTGTCAGGGGTTATGAGGAGGAATTTCTTTAGTCAGAGGGTGGTGAATCTGTGGAATTCATTGCCACAGAAGGCTGCGGAGGCCAAGTCAATAGATATTTTTAAGACAGAGATAGATAGACTTGATTTGTACAGGTGTCAGGGGCTATGGGGAGCAGGCAGGAAAATGGGTTTCGGGGGGTAGAGATAGATCAGCCATGATTGAATGGCGGAGTAGATTTCATGGGCCGAATGGCCTAATTCTGCTCCTATCCCTTATGACCTTTTGAATGACTTCACCATAAATCCATGTAAATTATATTTATATGCCATTATATTTTCTGGAACACTCTGTTATTTGACACTGCTCAGTTTTGTTAGTACAAGGTTCATTCCCAGGTCACCATCTGCCGCTACAACAAGGCTTGTGACAGTGTGTAATATTCAACATTTGAGCAACCCAGATTGTAATAATATCAAGATCCCAGTTCGTCACGACTGTGCCCTTTCGCCAGATGTCCATGAATAGTGACATGAGATTGAATTTCTCATTGCTGGGAAAGAAAATAGCCTTTTGTCACTTTGTCCCTGAATGTGTAACAGGTTAGCACAGTTCATCTTAACTAATAACATGGAATAAAATGGGCCTTGATGATTCATCTTTACTATGGACATTCAGTCACTCTACACCTCCATCTCCCACCAGGAAGGCCTTAAAGCCCTCCGTTTCTTCCTCGACCGCAGAACCATCCAATTTCCCTCTACTAACACTCTACTCCACCGAGCGGAGCTGGTCCTCACCTTCAACAACTTCTCCTTTGACTCTTCCCATTTGTTCCAAGCCCAAGTCGTAGCTATGGGCAGTTGCATTAAATGTCCTATTATGTTACCTGCTGCACTTCTTTAAATTCCTCTCCACACTACTCTTTCTGTAATCGTTAATCATAATTCTAATTTGCAACGGTGCAGAAAGATAATACATTATAGCACAATGTATGATAACACCAACAATTAATTCCTAATTTTGATGTCATGCTCAAAGCATCAAGATCTGCAACTGAATGTACTTTGATGAATCGGGTAAAGAAGTAAACAGCCTTTTTGTTAAACTAGAATGCACCAGAAGAATAATTAAACATGTGTAGGAAGGAAGTGCAGATGCTGGTTTAAACCGTAGACACAAAAAGCTGGACTTTTATTTGCAGGATGGCCAATCTATTTTCCTTAAGAAATACCAGGCCTGTATTCCTGCACACAGGTGGGAGTTAGGTCATCTTGCAATAACTCCTTACCACAAGGTCAATACCTACATGAAATATAACTCCCACCAACTGATAACTGTGTTCATCTGCAGGAAAGAAAGCCTGTAACTCTAACCCAGTACTGACACCAGGACAACAAGCCTTCAAGACCAAGTTAAGACTCTACATTTTTTGAAACTTTGAAACTTGAAGGGACACAAGATGGCGTAGAGAATGTGGCAAGTTTTGTGTACTGCTTCAATGTAATCTAATATGTTTACACTCTTGTACTCAAGTATGATTGTGCTTGTGTATAGTTAAGAATATGTATGTATAGTACAGTAGACAAAATGGTGGAGTAACTCAGCACTGAGTTACTCCAGCATTTTGTGTCTACCTTCAATTTAAATCAGCATCTGCAGTTCTTTCCTACCTATGTACAGTACAATGCCTAGGTACAATACCATTGAACCAATGAAGAGCCTATGGGCCCGAGTCTTAAATGACCATCCTCTAATCTTCTAATTGTGTCCCCCTTGTTCAAGATTCTACTACTCACGGAAGCAACTTGACATCTACCATGTCATGTCCCTTTAGCATTTATGTTTCCATGTCATCATTCATGGCAAACCTTCATTCCAGGATTCAGCTTCGTGAGAGGTTTTCCTCAAAGTACATATACCTCTGGATTGATATGGTGTGATTTATGTTGATATCTGGACATAGACATTGGTTCAGAATTGTTCCAAGGTAAACTAAGGTTTGGTAGATGGGCTGCTAACAACCTATAGTTTGCTAGAAAGTCAATATTTACATAATAACAATAATGCAGTAAACTAAAAGATCATGTTGAAATAAATAGGTTTAATAATAAACTATGAAACTGTTTTGCAATACTGGGATGGGATTAAGTGAAGTTATGCCAATGAGAATGAGAATTGTGAGTCAAGTCATTGTACCATCAATGTCCACATGAGGGCAGCTGAGAGCAGAAACTGACAGCAACTTATAACAATGGCTATGAAGTGTCGCAGGCAAAAATGTTGGCCGTTTAGCCTGACCTGCTTAGTTCATCCAATACTTTATTATTTTTTATTCCTAACGCATGTTCTGCCTTCAATACTATACTATACAGGAGTGTCAGCGTACATTTTTGTGTCCTGTTCTTTGGAGTTGGATGGAACCCACAGCTTTTTAAAAGCAGGCTGTGACCTTATCTATGACTGAAGGACATTTTAGAAAATGTCTAATGGAACACTGTATAAATGATAACAGACCTGTATGACATTTTGTAGAGACAAGGAACAGTAGATGCTGGTTTACACACAAAGGACACCAAATTTTTACGAGATGAGAAGAACTTTTTTCACACAGAGAGTGGTGAATCTGTGGAATTCTCTGCCACAGAGGGTAGTTGAGGCCAGTTCATTGGCTATATTTAAGAGGGAGTTAGATGTGGCCCTTGTGGCTAAGGGGATCAGAGGGTATGGAGAGAAGGCAGGTACAGGATACTGAGTTGGATGATCAGCCATGATCATATTGAATGGCGGTGCAGGCTCGAAGGGCCGAATGGCCTACTCCTGCACCTAATTTCTATGTTTCTATGTTTCTAAATGCTGAAGTAACTCAGCGGGTCACGCAGCATCACTGGAGAACATGATCATGTGACATTTCGGGATCAGGACTTCTTCAGAGTCTCAATCAGTCCAAAGATGGGTGCCGACCTGAAATGTCCCCAGTCCATGTTCTCCAGAGATGCTGCTTGACCTGCTGAGTTACTCCAACACTTGTGTCCTTCTGTATGACATTCTGATACACAATCTCTTCTTATTTATGTGTTATGGTTGAATGCTGTTTGGTTAGCTTTACATTGAATATACATTTAGGAGTGAACGCTTTTTGGAATAAGTTTATTAAAAGATATTGCACAAATCAAGTTGTATCTGTCCATCAATATAACTACATAAACCACATTTGTATGTACAGGTTCTAGCAAGTGGGAAGGGGGCAAGATGAAATGCAGAAAAGAATAAAACTTTCAAACTATTTACCATGTACCTCTTGTCCCCATGATTAAAGCCAACAGTAAGCTAGTTCTATCGTATATAGAGAAATATTGGTCTGCAATCATAAATGCATTGGGCAATCTGTAGCCAGCTTCAATGGGTTGATCTCATTTGCCATCAGGTCGGGAGGAACTGCTGTGTATCTCTGGTGTGTATGTCAGGAGGACAATCATTACCCAGATGTGTAGGAGTGCCTGAAAGAGAAATAATCTTTAAACATGGAGAAGCATATAGACTATGACCAAGTTTCACACCCTGACAGCTATATATGAAGCAGAATCAACTGGACTGCCAGTTTTAAAAAAAAAACTACCTTTAATCGAGGTGTCTTGAAGTGACCCCATAACGTATATAAATAATGGAAAAGGCATATCACACACTTCAAACTAATATACGGCAGTCATGACAATGGGACAAAGTCTAAAAACTGCCAAAACGACAAACGTAGGATATTTTATCCAGAAGATGATTAATAGATACAACGATTTTAACCATTTAAGATTATTAGAAATTCAGTAATGTTTAAAAGGTGTTTACATTAATTAAGAGATACTTCGGAGTTGCATCACTTAGATAGCAGGCAAAAGCAGAAGCATGGCTTCAGTAGCTATCACAGTTTGCAAGATATCTTTAACAGGCAGTTGGATGCCTCTTTCAGACCATGCCAGTGGAGTTTGAGGATTGTGTCAGCAAGGCACCTGGACCAGGTAAGTTCAGGTGCAAGGTATCCCCCAGCATCTACTGTGAGAAATGGGCTCCTACCAGGAAGATCTGCTCCTAAATATAGCACCACAATGTTCAGCAATTGCAAGTAAATTGCTTTTAATTGCGACCCCATTTATTTTTTAATGCAAGCTTTGAATTTGTTAAGATGTTAGATGCCACTATTGACACATTTTTTAGCTTCCCATTCTTCTGTTACAGCAAAACCAACTGTTATTTTTCTTGTTTGGCATTTTTAATTAGTTTCTTACAATGCTAATTGCTTTTTAGATGGATGTCTATTGAGAATTCCATCAATTATAGTGTCCGACTACTGAATACTCATGAATGTTCAAATTAATAAGAACTGTAACATAATAAGCCAGAGGTAATCCGAAGGGTTTCTACCGCTATATTAATAGCAAAAGGATAACTAGGGATAAAATTGGTCCATTAGAGAGTCAGAGTGGCCAACTATCTGCAGAGCCAAAAGAGATGGGGGAGATATTGAACAGTTTCTTTTCTTCGGTATTCACCAAGGAAAAGGATATTGAATTATGTGAGGTAAGGGAAACAAGTAGAGTAGCTATGGAAACTATGAGGATCAAAGAAGAGGAAGTACTGACACTTTTGAGAAATATAAAAGTGGATAAGTCTCCAGGTCCGGACAGGATATTCCCTAGGACATTGAGGGAAGTTAGTGTAGAAATAGCAGGGGCTATGGCAGAAATATTTCAAATGTCATTAGAAACGGGAATAGTGCCGGAGGATTGGCGTACTGCGCATGTTGTTCCATTGTTTAAAAAGGGGTCTAAGAGTAAACCTAGCAATTATAGACCTATTAGTTTGACGTCAGTGGTGGGCAAATTAATGGAAAGAATACTTAGAGATAATATATATAAGCATCTGGATAAACAGGGTCTGATTAGGAACAGTCAACATGGATTTGTGCCTGGAAGGTCATGTTTAACTAATCTTCTTGAATTTTTTGAAGATGTTACTCGGGAAATTGATGAGGGTAAAGCAGTGGATGTTGTGTATATGGACTTCAGTAAGGCCTTTGACAAGGTTCCTCATGGAAGGTTGGTTAAGAAGGTTCAATGGTTGGGTATTAATGGTGGAGTAGCAAGATGGATTCAACAGTGGCTGAATGGGAGATGCCAGAGAGTAATGGTGGATGGTTGTTTGTCAGGTTGGAGGCCAGTGACGAGTGGGGTGCCACAGGGATCTGTGTTGGGTCCACTGTTGTTTGTCATGTACATCAATGATCTGGACGATGGTGTGGTAAATTGGATTAGTAAGTATGCAGATGATACTAAGATAGGTGGGGTTGCGGGTAATGAAGAAGAGTTTCAAAGTCTACAGAGAGATTTATGCCAGTTGGAAGAGTGGGCTGAAAGATGGCAGATGGAGTTTAATGCTGATAAGTGTGAGGTGCTACATCTTGGCAGGACAAATCAAAATAGGACGTACATGGTAAATGGTAGGGAATTGAAGAATGTAGGTGAACAGAGGGATCTGGGAATAACTGTGCACAGTTCCATGAAAGTGGAATCTCATGTAGATAGGGTGGTAAAGAAAGCTTTTGGTGTGCTGGCCTTTATAAATCAGAGCATTGAGTATAGAAGTTGGGATGTAATGTTAAAATTGTACAAGGCATTGGTGAGGCCAATTCTGGAGTATGGTGTACAATTTTGGTCGCCTAATTATAGGAAGGATGTCAACAAAATAGAGAGAGTACAGAGGAGATTTACTAGAATGTTGCCTGGGTTTCAGCAACTAAGTTACAGAGAAAGGTTGAACAAGTTAGGGCTTTATTCTTTGGAGCGCAGAAGGTTAAGGGGGGACTTGATAGAGGTTTTTAAAATGATGAGAGGGATAGACAGAGTTGACGTGGAAAAGCTTTTCCCACTGAGAGTAGGGAAGATTCAAACAAGGGGACATGACTTGAGAATTAAGGGACTGAAGTTTAGGGGTAACATGAGGGGGAACTTCTTTACGCAGAGAGTGGTAGCTGTGTGGAATGAGCTTCCAGTGAAGGTGGTGGAGGCAGGTTCGTTTTTATCATTTAAAAATAAATTGGATAGTTATATGGATGGGAAAGGAATGGAGGGTTATGGTCTGAGCGCAGGTATATGGGACTAGGGGAGACTATGTGTTTGGCACGGACTAGAGGGGTCGAGATGGCCTGTTTCCGTGCTGTAATTGTTATATGGTGTTATATATTATATGGTAATTTTGTATAGTAATGTTTTACTTTGCTGACTACGAGCTAAAGTTAAATCATTTAGGGTCATCAATGCAGAAATCCTAGCAACCATGTATAGCCGATATTATTTATGTCTTGTGGCTAGTTACACTCAATTCATCAGAGAAATCTCGGAACCATAAGCTTAAATGCAAAAGTGTGCAATAATTCAAGAGCGACTTTTATAGCTCAGCTATTATATTTAAGGTGACCATACAGACTTTGGAAAAAGTGCTCTGCCTGGAAGATGATTATGTACAAAGCATCTATATGGCAGGCATATACTTTGTTTCGATAGAAAGAAATCAGGCATTTGAATTATCCAATCAAGTCAATACGCATCTCTGAAGCCCAGGTTTCAGAAATCAAACTGAATGTATTTATGACTTGGATTATTTAAATTATCTGAAGCAACAAAATGAGAAACAATCTATACATTCCTTCCATAACAATGATAATATCCCAGCCTCTCCTCATGGAGGCTACAAATCCAGTTTACAATAATTGCAAGTAAGTGCATAAATAATCCTCGGCAGCAGCAGAAATACAAATTTAAAATTATTAATCTTTGTGTTTTTAATATTTATAAGTGGAGTTGTTCACATTAGGGTAGATAATGAGTAAAAGCATTTCTCCACACAGTTAACAAGAACAATTAAAAAAAGGGACAAGTCAATGCATGACATTATTCCATCTTCTCTGCATCCTTGACAGTTTTAGCAAGTCCTGGTTGGGGAATAGAGCAAATCACATCATTTGAAAAGAACGATAATCTGTTTCTGTCTTTTGATAACAGCAAAGTGTGTTCCTGAAATCAAATTGTATTCCTGGCATATATGCCAAATTTAAGGTCATTAACCTGCACCTAAGCTTTAGGCTGGACACAATGGTTCATCAATAGCTCCAGAAACAAATCCGATTTCTACAGTCACTATTCCGAGCAATAATTAACTACATAGGTTTGTCATTCAACCTCTTTCAATCTTCTGCTCCAGTCAGGATTATCCAAAATCACTGCACTTTAGGATCAATCTGTATTGAATATCCCAGTTTTAAACAGGGCAATTATAATCCAGAATCTACTCTATTTCAGCAGATACATTGTGGTAGAGGTATGGATGATAAGGTTATTTGACTACCACCTTGGACAGAAACAATGATGGGATAGAGAGACTACAAGAGACAAACAGGCACTAATTCATGGTAGAAACAAGGAACTTGCTGATCCGTTGAGCTATTCCACACTTTGTGACTAATTAATGGTAGAAACAAGGGACTGTAGATGATGGTTTGCAAACGAAGAAGCTGACCAGCTGTTACTCCAGCACTGAGTAATTAATGGTATTCCCAGACAGGAATAAAGTAGTGATTTAAAGAAAAAACACGTAGACATTATCCCTCTACAATCTTTCACTTCAGCCAATTGGTTAAAATCACAACAATTCACAATATTTCTCTCAGCCATGCTGACAATGGTAAATATTTAGTAACTTGTCAGTTTCTTTGTTGAACTAAATTAAGGCGCATGTTGCAATCAAAAGCGCTTGAACAATTGGTTGGGAAGAAAGCCAAACTGTAAGAAAGACGACTGCGCCTCCTTTTCAAGAGCAGCCAGCTCTTGCACGGTCGGTGCCAAAGCATCAACATGACCCTTAAACGTGCTATCTCCCGTTGCTCTTTTCTGTCCATAAACTACTTTACCTTCAAACTCATCCACTGGAATTTTTAGGTCAGGCTCAACTTGAGAGATGATGACATTCAAGTGCTCTTCAACTTCAGTCAACAACTGCATTTAGTAAATATTCGAATTTAACTAAATCTCTTTGTGTTCTGTGCAGCCAGGCGGGGGGGGGGGGGGGGAGAGGGGGGGGGGGAGGGGGAGGGGGAGGGGGAGAGGGGGAGGGGGAGGGGGAGAGGGAGAGAGAGAGATGGTTTGCGACAGACAAAGCGCCAGGGAACGCTGGTCTGAGCTGAGTGTGACATCAAAGGGTTAAGAAAGTGCTGCTGGCACATGGTTCTGGCAGTGCCCATTGGACGGTTTCAATTAAAATCTAAATGCTGAGAAATACCAGAATACGTCAGATATACATTGTAACTGGTAAAAGGATAAACTCACCATATAAATAATTACAAATACCCTTGCAATTGGATATCGTCTCAGAAAAATTCCTAACCGGATGCTGTGAAAGACACGAGGCATTATTTCGAGTGCCATCAACATAAAATTAAAACAAAACATTAAATCATAGTATATAAAGGTCAAGATCATCAAATGTGCATGAGTTGTATGCAATTATATTGAGTAATGAAAAAGCCATTTCACTGGCAGATATTTACCTGAATCGGTCTATTGTATTTGCTGCTTTGCGGACTTTCCCATACATTCCTGCAGCAGAACTGTCCATCTCACCAAAAAGAACCGGGACGCTTCTCAGACGAGCACCTAATCCAAGTAAGAGAGTCAAGAGTGTATTATTGTCATATGTACCGAAAAGGAACAATGACATTCTTTCTTGCAGCAGCACAATAGATTTATAAACACAGTACTCAATAGATAGTATGATAGACATATGGGGGGGGGGGGGGGGGGGAATCAATAAATAAAAAACCCAACACAATGTAAAAATCACAACAAAGTCCAAAATCCCTAGGGCGACCCAGGCAGTTCACAGTTTGGAGATAGACACAAAATGCTGGAGTAACTCAGCAGGACAGGCAGCATCTCTGGATAGAAGGAAGGGGTGATGTTTCGGGACGAGACCCTTCCTCAGAGGGGTTTGAGGAAGGGTCTCAACCCGAAATATCACCCATTCCTATCTAGAGATGCTGCCTGTCCTGCTGAGTGACTCCAGCATTTTGTGTCTATCTTCGGATTAAACCAGCATCTGCAGTTCCTTCCTACACAGTTCAGTTTAGTTGGAGTTCATAGTGTTCGAAAGCCTCATGGTTTTTGAGATGAAGCTGTTCTTGAAACTGGATATTACACTTTTCAGACTCCTATACCTTCTTGCCTTTGGCAGAAACTACTCCTGAAAATACTTCATCAATTCAGACATCCCTATAATTAATTTTTATTGATTTTAGAAAAAACGCTACCCTGTATCGCTGTGATTTTTGGCCATCTTACTCACAGTTCTCCTCCGCTGAGCCAGCCCTGAGGATTTTCCCCACTGATGAAAAATAAAAGTTATGAGTGTTTAAAAAAAACATTGAGATCAGCTGATTGGTCCTCTCGCCTATCAATCACCGCGATGAAGGTAACGCCCCTTCCGTGTGTGGTGGGAGGGCAGGACTATAAAACCCCGGATGCCTGGACGTGGGTCAGTCACTCTGCCAGATCGCGGGGGTGAGGCCACGACTGTCATTCTAAGCTGTGAATCAACTGAACTGTGAGTCTGCAATGCACTTGCAATAAATGATTTGTTAGCTCTTAATGACAATGCAATGAGTTGTGCTCGCGTGCGAGCGCGTGAGTGCACGTGAGTGCGAGAGTGTGAGTGCGTGTGATTGAGCGAGTGCGTGTATATATATATATTGGAATTGGTGGAGAGGTGGAATATTGCGTTGGGGGACCAGCTCTTCCGTGTGAAGTCTCGTTTTTACTTAAATGCAAAAATAAGTTAAAATGTAGACAGATCTCAGTGGGCCAAGGAAAGATCATTGATTGGGTAATGCCACAGTGCAGCAGCATTAGTCCATAGAAAGCCATCCAAACTGCAGCCAACATGTCTCAATCATCTTTTTGATGAAATTTCTTCAACCAAAGATAGGCTTCAGAAGATTATTTCAAATTCAAAACATAAATTTGTTCAATATTTCTATCAAATGTATACTGAAACAAAACACAATTTCAGGGAATATGTTTAAGAAGGAACTGCAAATGCTGGAAAATCGAAGGTAGACAAAAGTGCTGGAGAAACACAGCGGGTGCGGCAGCATCTATGGAGCGAAGGAAATAGGCAACGACATCAGGGAGAAAAATACTGATTTTTATTTCAGTTGTGAAGCCTTGAATAATGTGCAGACGTTTGCAACTTTTTATTTTAACTGGTGATTGAACTACCAGATTTAACATGGAGACCTCAAACCAAAGCCAATTTTACAATGGAAATAATAATAAATGTTACCTTAAGATAACATGGGCCTATACTGAAGCCAGGAAGTTTTTGAAGTTGATGCTTCATTGAAACCTACCTTCATTATTTTCCAATGCAGGTACATTAATAGCGGTGCCATTAACATTGCTGCCCTGTCCACTTTTAAGTTGCTGCTCAAGGCGTTCCAGCTGGAAGACAAGCGAGTTCTTCTCAGTACTGAGGGCCTCCAACATCGTCTGTTTCTGGATCAAAGTTTCAGTCAGCTGGTGTAGTCTGTTCTCCAGTTCAGTGTGGCTGCTGCTCAGGGTCTTGTTTGTCAGCTGAAGGTAAAGAGATAATCTTCACTTTTAATGTTTAAAACACAGAATGAGAAAATTCAGAACATCACCGCCAATTCTTCAAAGACATCCAAAAGGAGCACATTTCCATTGTTCTCTTTATCACAATACTTTCTTTATACTTTAAATAGTTATATGTTTTTGCATTACATTACAATGCTTGACTACTTGCAGTGGTTAAAACAGAGTTGAAAATCCAGTGTTTTCAATGGAATTCAGAAGGTGTTTCTCTAGTTAATAATGTTTTCCTTAAATATTTTAAGAGATTATAAAATGCAGAAATGTTGTTTTCTATAGGACTGCTAAGACAATGCCAGAATGTTTTAGTAGAAGAATGTATCTTTTCCTCCCAAGCAAAAATTCTCAATTCAACTAAAACTACTCGGTTTTGAAAACTACTACCGTTATCAATATATATCAGCCATGATTACATTGAATGACAGTGCTGGCTCGAAGGGCCAAATGGCCTACTCCTGCACCTATTGTCTAAAACATGTTAAAATAGAAAATATGAAAGTGTAAATGTTGAAAATTACATTTCATGCAAAACAAACATCTGAAGCACTACCTGGTTCCTAAGTTTCTGGATTTCATCCTCTCGGTCCTTTACCCTCATCTGCAGTGTGTTCTTTGTCCGATGTAGGTCATCTTCTGTGTACTGAAACTCCTGAATTTAACAGCAAGAGATCAATGGCAGTAGCAGCTTACCAGAAACCGAGAGAAACTTCAATAGTTGAATGACTAATCTAATAGATCTCTGACTTCGAATGCAGTTGGCCGATGTACGCTTTCCAACGTTACAGCATTCTGTATGGTTTAGAGCAATTGCCATCGGAGACAGCTCCTTAACCAATTGTTGTGAACTTTGATATTGAAGAAACATTTTGACAGAACATAAGTCATATTCGTAAAAGGTAACGTTCTTTCATCTCCTAAAGTATGTGGCGTCCAAAATGCTCATCAGTCTTCAGTGATGCTTTATGAAGTTGGGTTATGAAGAAATAATTATGACTAAACAATTGAATGGATGTTTTAGTTTCTTGGGTTCTTTGAAAAACATGAAAAAAGTGGCATGTTCCCAATTCATTAACTTTAAAGCTTTGAAATTACAGTTCAATTTTAAAATACAATAAATGTAAAAATGCATTTAATTTATACGATTAATAAACTTATCCATTACTGAGGTTAAAAAGGGGCCTTGATCTAATTCTGTAAAATATTTCTAGATACCATGTCTATCATTATAGAAGTTGAAAACAATTTCCTCCAAATTGCTATTCAAAATTATAATTTCATTGTAATTACTTTCTGTTTTTGAATCACCTGTCGACCTGATCTCACATACTGTAGATTTATTAAAGGGAATCATGACATTTTATGCTTTCTTTCTGTTTTAAGGGTGATACACATGCCTGCTTCTGACGTTCCAGCTCAGCTTCCATTTCCTTTTTGGTTCCCATTAGTGAATTGATTTGTTCTTGTAACTCTTGAATTTGTTCCCTGGACGACTCTGCCTCACCCAATTGTTGTGCCTCTGTATCCTGAAATTGAATTCAAGAGAAGCTGAATCAGTTGGTGCTATTCTATTTTTAACAAATCATTACATGTCCTCCAAGTTGTACAATATTTCTTTAAATACATTGAAAGATATAAATTTTACTTCATATCACAGAAAAGCCTATGCTTCAAATTGAAATGGATCAGAATTACAAATTATAAAGTAAATGCCCTCATAAAAACAGCCATGAAAAACATTAATTGTACTTAAGTTACCCAGAACATGTATGTGCAATGACATATTGAGAGATATTTCTCAAGATTCAAGAGAGTTTATTGTCATGTGTCCCGGATAGGACAATGAAATTCTTGCTTTGCTTCAGCACAACAGAGAAAAGTAGGCATTAATAAATAAATACAGAACAGAACTGATCGGTGTTACCATATACCAATGAATACATACACACACACACATAAACAGATAAAGTGCAATGGGCTATTAATGATCAGAGTCTTGTTTGAGTTGAGTTTAATAGCCTGATGGGTTACCTGGATGTTGCAGATTTCAGGCTCCTGTACCTTCTATCCGGACGGAGGGCAGCGGGGAGATGAGTGTGGCCAGGATGGTGTGGGTCCTTGATGATGCTGGCAGCCTTTTTGAGAATTGTCAGTTACTTAATCCAGCATTAATAGCAACTGGTTCCAAGCTCCCTCTTCTCCCTGGCCGCTCCCTCGTCACCTCTCCCCCATCAGGTAAATGGTATAGAAGTATGAAAACACACACCACCAGATTCAGGGACAGTTTCATCCCAACTGTTATCAGGCATCTGAATCATCCTAACACAACCAGAGAGCAGTCCTGAACTACAATTTACCTCTTTGGTGACCCTTGGACTATCCTTGATCAGACTTTGCTGGCTTTACCTTGCACTATACGTTATTCCCTTATCACGTATCTATACACTCTAAATGAATCGATTGTAATAATGTATTGTCTTTTAGCACGCAACAAAAGCTTTGCACTGTTACTTGGTAAACATGACAATAAACTAAACTGAAGTCACTGACATCTATGAGGCAAGCTTTCTTTTTGCTGAGGATTTTGTAATCCTTGTGTTAAAATAATCCAAGTTCTTTAAAATAAAAGGTGACTCAGTTTGGAGTAGTTGGGAGCGGGGGAAATATTCAACATTAACAACTCAGGCATAATGTGCCAAAACATTTTCGGGTGTTTTTGAATTTTACTGATAGACTGTGGCACACAATCGCAGCCGAGTCATTCAGCATAGCAATAAATTAACTGGTATAACTTTATAAGCTATAATACTGGACTCCCCTTTAAAGGCCAACCCAAAATGTGAAACATGGATGAATGCAGAGCCAGAATTCCACATTTTGCTGTGGGAGTCACATCCCTCTTGCGATCTGATGAGTTTTCTTCAAGCAACAAGCAAAAAAAAAGCGCATAATTTTAGTAAGAATTTTATGACAGGGTGGAACTGACTACCTGCAGTTCTGTCCTCAGTGTTTGTATCTGACCCAGCAGCTTTTGGATCTCTTCCCGCTGCATGTCTCGCTCATGACGCAGTTCCTCCTGCTCCATGATGCTGATAGCATTGCTCTCAATACCTTCAAACCCTGAACCTTCCTTCAGGCTGTTAATCAGTTTCTCCTTGGACTGTGGAAAAATGTGCAAAGATTTCATAATAACTTTGAATTAAATTTTGGAATGCTGATTATGAAAAATAATTCATACATGTCTACTTTTAATCACTAGCAACGAAGTTGTTCAATTCATAATATTAAAGCACATATGCAATTTCACTTGGGAATAATAGGCAATCCACGTGTCACAGCAAGCTTACATACTAGAAAACAGGGGCATGTTGCGATTTTCCATCATGTGAAGCCATGTCATTTACGCGTGTCAAGTAATACGAGTTGACATTTTTTTTTTGTATTTTTATTTCGTTTTTCCATATAGATTCCATGAGAGTGGAATTTTTATTTTGTATCTCAAGCTTTTGGGTAGTGAGATGTAAACTCTGTAAAGGTGAATTTCCATTACCCAACCCAAACAGCTGTAACTTCAGGGTCTTCTGTGCAATATTTTAATTTCAATACATTGCCCATCTTTGGCAATACTTTGAATCATAACAATGAATCACTTTAAATTAGAATAGTTAAAGTGAATAAGGTACACAAAAATGCTGGAGAAACTCAGCGGGTGCAGCAGCATCTATGGAGCGAAGGAAATAGGCGACGTTTCGGGCCAAAACCCTTCTTCAGACTGATGGGGGGTGTGGGGGGGGGGGAGAAGGAAGGAAAAAAGGAGGAGGAGGAGCCCGAGGGCGGGGGGATGGGAGGAGACAGCTCGAGGGTTAAGGAAGGGGAGGAGACAGCAAGGGCTAGCAAAACTGGGAGAATTCAACGTTCATGCCATCCGGACGCAAACAACCCAGGCGGAATATGAGGTGCTGTTCCTCCAATTTCCGGTGTTGCTCACTCTGGTAATGGAGGAGACCCAGGACAGAGGTCGGATTGGGAATGGGAGGGGGAGTTGAAGTGCTGAGCCACCGGGAGTTCAGGTAGATTATTGCGGACTGAGCCGATGTGTTCGGCGAAACGATCGCCCAACCTCCGCTTAGTCTCACCGATGTAAATCAGCTGACATCTAGAGCAGCGGATGATTGGATCAAAAGAAACATATTGATTTTATGTTCAAGAATCAATCCCAAAATTAGTACCTCTTGCTAAGAAATTGGAAGAATTTCTAATGATAGAATATCAGGAAAAACAGGAAAATTGATACAAACTACCAAATTAATTTTCTCACAAGCAAATTTTGCCATCTAGTGACAATATTTCAGTACTGCAATGCAACAGTGCAAGATGTACAAATTTAAAAGAAAATATTATTTGACTTATCACATGTTCACCTTGACATCAAACTGAAAAATATGTAGAATCAACATTTCTTAGTGTAGAGAATCCCTTTATCCCTGTTTTTTTCAACAGGGCGTAATATAGTGTTTACTTACATACAGTGAAATTCTGATAATCCGGCATGCTCAGGAGTTTGGTAGTGCTTGAAGTATCAAAAGCTATTCTATTAGTATACCGTCACACTTCTAATTTGTTTGTTTAAAGATGATGCACAGAAACTAATGTTTTCCAGTGAACTGGTAATTTAGAGGGGTCGTGGGATCGAGGGCCTAGTGAGCGGTTAGGGAGTGTGCGAAATATCATTGCTGAGCCAGATTTGGACATCAGAATTTCCAAATAGTTGCACAGCTGATCGTCATAGTTTAACAAGATTTTATCTTTGTCAGTAGAGTGGTGACTCTTTGGGTGGTTTCCCAGAGAAGGATCTACTATCATCTCAAACGATCGCTCTACTGTTTTACATCACTTATCTATCTGTAAGTATGGTACCATTTCTAAATGTTCTCTGTATCTTGCACTTTGCTCCCATTATTGTACTTGAATTTGAATTGATTGTATTTATAGACTTTGTCTATGGAACTGATACAATGCTGAGAACTCTATTCTGCACTCTGTATTTTTCTCTTTGCTCTAACTCTGGTACTTGCTTGACGATTATATTTATGTATGGTATTATCTGATCTGTTTGGGTAGCATGCAAAATAAAGCTTTTCACTGTTCTTTGATACGTGACAATAAACCAAAACCCAACCTTATTCAAGGTTCACAAAATGCTTTATCCTCTTATCTCAAGGACCACTAGTTGTAGAGCATTCTATGGTGAACTATCTCCTTATTCCCAATGTTGCACTTTCAGTGACAATTACAAATTAATTTTGTAGCAATAGGGGGAGGGGGCGCTGTCCTGTGCACGGCTACCCAGCCAGCAGCTGTCTGTCTCTTCATCTTTTATTTTTTATTTTAGTTAGTTAAGTGTTTTGTTTGGAGGTCTAGACTTTTTTTATGTGGGGGGCGGGAAGGGGGAAACTACCTTTCAGGGTCCCTACCTGGTCGGAGAGGCAGCTTTTCTCCGGGCTGCAGCTTCGACCCGTCCTCACGGCCTACCAGCGGGCCTGGAGCGGCGTTTCCTGTCGGGGACCGCCCAGAACCTCGGCTTCGGCGGCGGCGCAGCGCTGGAGCGCTATCGCGGAGCGGGCGATGCCTTGCCCGGGTCGCCACGCTGAAGCTCCGGTGAGCTGAAGACCGCTGAGGAAAAACATCGCGGAGCTGCGGGACTGTGGAGCAACCAGCTGCGGGCGGCGGCGCTGAACTTTACAACGGGAGCCTGGGATCTCTAGATGAGATCGCCAGTTGTGGAGCTCCAACCGGCGCGGCCTTGTTGGCTTCGGAAGCGGCCGTTCCAGGGTTCCCAAGCCGCTGGGAGGACTCTCCAGACACCGGAGCAACATCACCCGGCGAGAACGGCCTGGAACATCGGGCAACTGTGGAGGCCTCAATGGGCCCGACTATGGGTGAACTGGGGTTGGGGACTGGACTTTGTGCCTTCCCTCATGGTGGGAGCCATTGTGGGGGGATGTTCTTTGTGTTTAAGACTCTTATTGGTGTTATGTCTGTATTCCTTTTTTTGTGTGCTGCAAAATGGCAAAAAGCATTTCACTTCACTACACCTAGGTGTATGTGAATGTGACTAATAAAATACCTTTGATACGTTATTATGGGGCATATTGCACAGGGTAAATGTCCTGCAATATACTTGCAGTATTGTCTTGGATCCCTGGTGGCACAAGAGATACTCCACATAGAAAATTACCATCTTACAGCATGTGCTAAAGACAAACAAATTGATAGGTTTGCAGTACTTCTCCATAACCTTGCCCTCACTTGAAGGATTCTGGAAGCCTTTTGCTTGTAATCCACTAGTTCTTGTTTAGCAGAATCCAAGCTGGTCTTTGCAAGTTTGAGCTGTTGCTGATGATCATCTGCCCTCCTCTTGTCTTCAATCGCCTTTCTCTCAGACGCTGTCAGTGCTTCCGCAAGGCTTTGCCGCTCTCCCTCTATTTTACCCAGTCTGGCTGCAAATTCATGCTGAACAAAAGAAACAAAAGAGGCATTTTAGGCCAATCTCATTTTATTTAAACGGACTATGTTCTTGATATACGGCATTTGCTAAACAATATCAGGGAAAAAATGTATTTAATAAAAGGATTTCTCCACATAAAGGCATAGCAACTGCTCACAAACATATATTGCACCAATGTCTTACTCATTATCCAGTGATGACTGTGTCTTGAACAGTACACTCTGAGGCTCTTTGCATCCAGAAGAGGAATAAAGTGAAGAGAAATAACATGTTAAAAAACGCATGAATTTTAAGTTAATGCTCTAATGTTTGTTTCAAGAATGAGGCGAGGCTGGGGGCAAGGGATGAATTCAACGATGAATTCATGATGAAAACGATGAATTGAGGATGAATTCAATGGTCCAGATTGAAAATATGAACATAGATGTCAGTAGAGTGTCAGTTTTTATGGACAGTGAACTAAATTCACTCCAAGGCAAAAATAATTCAAATTTTCCACGAGTCACTGAGTGACATTGGATAGAAATTCAATCTCAATCACATGTGTTAAACTATATTTCCACAACTGGATATTGTACTCTGCTGCATACCTTCAGTGGAATTGAATTTCAGAAACAGAGTACATTGCACAGCCAGTTATAACCATATAACAATTACAGCACGGAAACAGGCCATCAAGACCCTTCTAGTCCGTGCCGAACACGTATTCTCCCCTAGTCCCATATACCTGCGCTCAGACCATAACCCTCCATTCCTTTCCCGTCCATATAACTATCCAATTTATTTTTAAATGATAAAAACGAACCTGCCTCCACCACCTTCACTGGAAGCTCATTCCACACAGCCACCACTCTCTGAGTAAAGAAGTTCCCCCTCATGTTACCCCTAAACTTCTGTCCCTTAATTCTCAAGTCATGTCCCCTTGTTTGAATCTTCCCTACTCTCAGTGGGAAAAGCTTATCCACGTCAACTCTGTCTATCCCTCTCATCATTTTAAAGACCTCTATCAAGTCCCCCCTTAACCTTCTGCGCTCCAAAGAATAAAGCCCTAACTTGTTCAACCTATCTCTGTAACTTAGTTGCTGAAACCCAGGCAACATTCTAGTAAATCTCCTCTGTACTCTCTCTATTTTGTTGACATCCTTCCTATAATTAGGCGACCAAAATTGTACCCCATACTCCAGAATTGGCCTCACCAATGCCTTGTACAATTTTAACATTACATCCCAACTTCTATACTCAATGCTCTGATTTATAAAGGCCAGCACACCAAAAGCTTTCTTTACCACCCTATCTACATGAGATTCCACTTTCAGGGAACTGTGCACAGTTATTCCCAGATCCCTCTGTTCACCTACATTCTTCAATTCCCTACCATTTACCATGTACGTCCTATTTTGATTTGTCCTGCCAAGATGTAGCACCTCACACTTATCAGCATTAAACTCCATCTGCCATCTTTCAGTCCACTCTTCCAATATATATATCTTGATTTTACTGCGTACAATTAATTACAACTTTCTACCTTATTGCACTTTTCTCTAGGCACCGGCAAATTTTTATTAATCACTCTGAATGAATATATTTTTTTAAATTGGTATATAGCATATTCATTTTGCACTTGTCTCCCACAATAGGAAAATATGGTCCATGAATCAATCCATGTTAAGCCTTGGAAAAAAAGAGAAGCTGGCAAATGGACACTTTTGTAATCAACATTAAAACATAATTTATTTATTTATCATTTGGTTGGTCCTACAATATACTTGTAGGACCAAGTCCAACACCACTGGAAGCTTTATGTACTCTCAGTTCACCACTCAAATGAAGCCTAGGTTTACGCCATTGAGGCACCCGCAGAAACAATTTCAGACACAATTTTGTGTGATTTAGCATCTTTTTGTGATGATTGACTTGGTTTACTAATAGTAATGTGAAGACTAACCACATAGAAATCTTCACAGTTAGCTCTTAAATTTTGATTTCTAATGTTTCCTGCTTAAGTGCTTGGAAAGCAATCTGATACAGGAAAAAGTTTATCCAGACTTTTGTCATCTCAGCCATCAAGTATATTGCAAGACCAACCAAATGATAAATAAATAAATTATGCTTTAATGTTAATTACAAAACAGCCCAAAATAAATTCTCACTGTTAAAAATCTGTTGTTTAGCATTCAACTGCCATGTACTTGGGTACCTTTCATGAATGCTTTTGTCACATGTGAAATTCTTTGCTTGCATACCCAATGTATGCAAATAGATGCGACATAAAGGGCGCTTACAAAGTTACAAGTTTGTGTAGACCAACCTGCATTTGACTGTAATTTTCTTGTTCTCTTTTAAGTGTTGATTCAGCATCCATAAGTCTTTCTTGCATTGTCTGGTAGGCTTGGTTGTGCAAGTTGCTCCCTTCATTGTGATCTAGTAGTATCCTTTCAGAATAAAAGGAAAGATGATACAAAATACTTTTCGGGAATGTCCAGTAACAATGTATAAAAACAGAATGACTTAATGGATTCCTTAGAGTGCCACTTCCCTCAATGTTTTGGAATTGACAATTTGTTTCTGATATAATGTTGCCAATTCAAAACAATCAAATTATAGGCACAGATTGTTTTAATATATCAAAGATACATGTCAAACTAAAATATAAGTAAAACATCTTCACCCCTCAATGAATGGGTAATTAAATAGGAGCACAAATGTTCTACATTGGTGCCTAATGCGTAATGTCTCAGTACCAACAGCAACAATGAGAAATTAAAATCCTTATTTAATCCTTAAAAATAACAGTTGTGATATTCATACATTGAAGAGTCTAATTCTGCTATATCCAACTTGATGACACAATTTAGTCCCATAAATGGAAAATTTCTTCATTCGCTACCACCAAATATCTTCATTGTAGAAAACATGCAAAAAGACAAGAGATGAATAAAATGATGCCTAAATCTCTGCAACATGAGAGTATTTTCTAGCTGAGTGTGAAGGGGCCATGCATTCACTAGATCATTCCCAGCAACATAACAATTGGGATATTCAGAATCTAACTGGAAAAGTGTCCTTTGAAAGACTGAGCCCACCTCCAAAAGACAACAGGAGCAGAGGGACAGAACTATAAAAACTACAACATAAAATGTATTTTATAAAAATGTACATAATGAAACAGAAAAAAGGTGGAAAATCGTTTAAAATAGTGTTTTAATTATTCCTATTTTGATGTAAAATATGGTTCAGATCAATGATGAAGTAGTAAAAGTACTTCTGGTTACTCGGCAATAAAATAATTCAGTATTATGGACTCTCTTTCAAGATGCTGCAAGTGTAACGATGGTGGCTTCAATGTAATTTCAAAATGTCAGAATTATATTTCACAACATTTCGCTCAAGTTACAGAGCACTAAACAATGATATAGAATGCAGCATTCATTACTTCAGTTGACTCAACCACATATAAAGACTCAAAAGCAAACCAACCCCCCCCCCCCCCTGGTGGTGCAATACTTCCAGTTTTCTTGAACTACATCCATTGATTTCACTTTGAATTTTGTAAATCAGAATGAGTTTCTCCCTTTCTAAGCCAGACATGAAACAGAAAAAAAATCTGATGGAATAAATCAGAGCTAAAATCCTTTGAACCATCCAACGTTCCGTCCCGTTTAGAAGTGTTATTTCTCATTTGGAAATTAGTATCTAATGAAAAGCATGCATGCCAGGAGAGTCATTGAAACCTGTTTCTTTCATTCTGCAACATGTCTATTGCTTCAGTTCGAGCCTTCAGAAGTTGATCTGCCTCTTCCAGTCTCACTTTCAGCACAGCCAGCTGCGAATCCTTGGCGCTCAGCACCTCGTTCAGGTCGTCAACATGAGAACGCAGTTCCCTACTTATCCTGTCCGTCTTTGAGTTCTCGCCATTCCATTTCTCAATCTGTTTCCTGGATTTATTTAACTCTAAAAACGCAAGAATTCCAGAAAAAAAAGTCAGATCAAAGTACAGATGGGAGAGGATGTTTGTTCCACCCCAACACCACTAGCTCACATTACAAATAATTACAAAAAAATAATCCAGTGTTCTTGCTCTTATACCCGAGAGGACAATTTAAAAATATTATCATGGTTCACATGATCTTTATCCCTTAGTTGTTGTTAAATCGTTCTATATTTACAGTGGCTTGCAAAAGTATTCATACCCCTTGAACTTTTCCACATTTTGTCACGTTACAACCACAAACGTAAATGTATTTTATTGGGATTTTATGTGATAGACCAACACAAAGTGGTGCATAATTGTGAAGTGGAAGGAAAATGATACATGGTTTAAAAACATTTTTACAAATAAAAAACTGAAAAGTGTGGCGTGCAAAAGTATTCAGCCCCCTTTACTCTGATACCCCTAAATAAAATCCAGTGCAACCAATTGCCTTCAGAAGTCACCTAATTAGTAAATAGAGTCCACTTGTGTGTAATCTAATCTCAGTATAAATACAGCTGTTCTATGAAGGCCTCAGAGGTTTGTTAGAGAACATTAGTGAACTAACAGCATCATGAGGCCCAAGGAACACACCAGACAGGTCAGGGATAAAGTTGTGGAGAAGTTTAAAGCAGGGTTAGGTTATAAAAAAAATATCCCAAGCTTTGAACATCTCACGGAGCACTGTTCAATCCATCATCCGAAAATGGAAAGAGTATGGCACAACTGCAAACCTACCAAGACATGGCCGTCCACCTAAACTGACAGGCCGGGCAAGGAGAGCATTGATCAGAGAAGCAGCCAAGAGGCCCATGGTAACTCTGGAGGAGCTGCAGAGATCCACAGCTCATGTGGGAGAATCTGTCCACAGGACAACTATTAGTCGTGCACTCCACAAATCGGGCCTTTATGGAAGAGTGGCAAGAAGAAAGCCATTGTTGAAAAAAAGCCATAAGAAGTCCCGTTTGCAGTTTGCCACAAGCCATGTGGGGGACACAGCAAACATGTGGAGGAAGGTGCTCTGGTCAGATGAGACCAAAATTGAAGTTTTTGGCCTAAATGCAAAACGCTTTGTGTGGCGGAAAACTAACACTGCACATCACCCTGAACACACCATCCCCACTGTGAAACATGGTGGTGGCAGCATCATGCTGTGGGGATGCTTTTCTTCAGCAGGGACAAGGAAGCTGGTCAGAGTTGATGGGAAGATGGATGGAGCCAAATACAGGGCAATCTTGGAAGAAAACCTGCTAGAGTCTGCAAAAGACTTGAGACTGGGGCGGAGGTTCACCTTCCAGCAGGACAACGACCCTAAACATACAGCCAGACCTACAATGGAATGGTTTAGATCAAAGCATATCATGAGTTAGAATGGCCCAGTCAAAGTTCAGACCTAAATCCAATTGAGAATCTCTGGCAAGACTTGAAAATTGCTGTTCACAGACGCTCTCCATCCAATTTGACTGAGTTTGAGCTATTTTGCACAGAAGAATGGGCAAAAATTTCAGTCTCTAGATGTGCAAAGCTGGTAGACATACCCCAAAAGACTTGCAGCTGTAATTGCAGCGAAAGGTGGTTCTACAAAGTATTGACTCAGGGGGGCTGAATACTTTTGCACGCCACACTTTTCAGTTTTTTATTTGTAAAAAAATTTGAAAACCATGTATCATTTTCCTTCCACTTCACAATTATGCACCACTTTGTGTTGGTCTATCACATAAAATCCCAATAAAATACATTTACGTTTGTGGTTGTAACGTGACAAAATGTGGAAAAGTTCAAGGGGTATGAAAACTTTTGCAAGCCACTGTATAATCCTTCATTAAAGGATTTTTGTTTAAACCGAGGAATTTATCTAATCCATGTCACCTTGTTTGCTTATAAGCCATTAGATAGTCGACTACAATTTTTGTTCCTCTTTTACAGTGTGTTGGGTGCCTCGAATGCCTGTTGAGGGGGTGGTGATGGAGGCAGATACAATAATAGCATTTAAGAGCTTTTAGCTAGGCATGTAGAATTACAGGGAATAGAGGGATAAGGATTACATGCAGGCAGACATCAATTTAACTTGACAATTTAATGTTCGGCATGGACATTGTGGGTTGAAGGGTCAGTTCCTGTGCTGTACTATAGATAACATATATAGAAACATAGAAAATAGGTGCAGGAGTAGGCCATTCGGCCCTTCGAGCCTGCACCACCATTCAATATGATCATGGCTGATCATCCAACTTAGTATCCTGTACCTGCCTTCTCTCCATACCCCCTGATCCCTTTAGCCACAAGGGCCACATCAAACTCCCTCTTAAATATAGCCAATGAACTGGCCTCAACTACCTTCTGTGGCAGAGAATTCCAGAGATTCACCACTCTCTGTGTAAAAAATGTTTTTCTCATCTCAGTCCTAAAAGATTTCCCCTTTAGCCTTAAACTGTGACCCCTTGTTCTGGACTTCCCCAACATCGGGAACAATCTTCCTGCATCTAGCCTGTCCAACCCCTTAAGAATTTTGTAAGTTTCTATAAGATCCCCCCTCAATCTTCTAAATTCTAGCGAGTACAAGCCGAGTCTATCCAGCCTTTCTGCATATGAAAGTCCTGACCTCCCAGGAATCAGTCTGGTGAACCTTCTCTGTACTCCCTCTATGGCAAGAATGTCTTTCCTCCGATTAGGAGACCAAAACTGTACGCAATACTCCAGGTGTGGTCTCACCAAGACCCTGTACAACTGCAGTAGAACCTCCCTGCTCCTATACTCAAATCCTTTTGCTATGAATGCTAACATACCATTTGCTTTCTTCACTGCCTGCTGCACCTGCATGCCTACTTTCAATGACTGGTGTACCATGACACCCAGGTCTCGTTGCATCTCCCCTTTTCCTAATCGGCCACCATTCAGATAATAGTCTACTTTCCTGTTTTTGCCACCAAAATGGATAACCTCACATTTATCCACATTATACTGCATCTGCCATTTGCCCACTCACCCATACTATCCAAGTCACCTTGCACCTTGCATTCAATTCCCTCGTCCAAATCATTAATATATATTGTAAATAGCTGGGGTCCCAGCACTGAGCCTTGCGGTACCCCCACTAGTCACTGCCTGCCATTCTGAAAAGGACCCGTTTACTCCTACTCTTTGCTTCCTGTCTGCCAGCCAGTTCTCTATCCACATCAATACTGAACCCCCAATACCGTGTGCTTTAAGTTTGTATACTAATCTCTTATGTGGGACCTTGTCGAAAGCCTTCTGAAAGTCTAGATATAACACATCCACTGCATCTCCCTTATCCACTCCACTAGTTACATCCTCGAAAAATTCTATAAGATTTGTCAGACATGATTTACCTTTCATAAATCCATGCTGACTTTGTCCAATGATTTCACCACTTTCCAAATGTGCTGCTATCCCATCTTTAATAACTGACTCTAGCAATTTCCCCACTATCAATGTTAGACTAACTGGTCTGTAAATCCTTGTTTTCTCTCTCCCTCCCTTTTTAAAAAGTGGGGTTACATTAGCTACCCTCCAATCCTCAGGAACTACTCCAGAATCTAAAGAGTTTTGAAAAATGATCACTAATGTATCCACTATTTCTGGGCTACTTCCTTAAGTACTCTGGGATGCAGCCTATCTGGCCCTGGGGATTTATCAGCCTTAAATCCATTCAATTTACCCAACACCACTTCCCGGCTAACCTGGATTTCACTCAGTTCCTCCATCTCATTTGACCTCTGGTCCCCTGCTATTTCCGGCAGATTATTTAAGTCTTCCTTAGTGAAGACAGAACCAAAGTAGTTATTCAATTGGTCTGCCATGTCCTTGTTCCCCATGATCAATTCACCTGTTTCTGACTGCAAGGGACCTACATTTGTTTTAACTAATCTTTTTCTCTTCACATATCTATAAAAACTTTTGCAGTCATTTTTTATGTTCTCTGCCAGTTTTCTTTCATAATCTATTTTCCCTTTCCCAATTAAGCCCTTTGTCCTCCTCTGCTGGACTCTGAATTTCTCCCAGTCCTCTGGTAGACTGCTTTTTCTGGCTAATTTGTATGCTTCATCTTTTGTTTTGATAATATCCCCGATTTCCCTTGTTATCCACGGATGCACTACCTTCCCTGATTTATTCTTTTGCCAAACTGGGATGAACAATTGTTGTAGTTCATCCATGCAGTCTTTAAATGCCTTCCATTGCATATCCACCGTCAAACCTTTAAGAATCAATTGCCAGTCTATCTTGGCCAATTCACGTCTATTACCCTCAAAGTCATCTTTCTTTAAGTTCAGAACCCTTGCTTCTGAATTAATTATGTCACTCTCCATCCTAATGAAGAACTCAACCATATTATGGTCACTCTTGCCCAAGGGGCCACGCACAACAAGACTGCTAACAAACCCTTCCTCATTACTCAATACCCAGTCTAGAATAGCCTGCTCTCTCGTTGGTTCCTCTACATGTTGGTTCGGAAAACTATCCCGCATACATTCCAAGAAATCCTCTTCCTCAGCACCCCTGCCAATTTGATTCACCCAATCTATATGTAGATTGAAGTCACCCATTATAATTGTTTTACCTTTGTTGCACGCATTTCTAATTTCCTGTTTGATGCCATCCCCAACTCCATTACTACTGTTAGGTGGCCTGTACACAACTCCCACTAGCGTTTTCTGCCCCTTAGTGTTTCGCAGCTCTCCCCATATCGATTCCACATCCTCCAAGCTAATGTCCTTCCTTTCTTTTGCGTTAATCTCCTCTCTAACCAGCAACGCTACCCCACCTCCTTTTCCTTTCTGTCTATCCCTCCTGAATATTGAATATCCCTGGATGTTCAGCTCCCAGCCTTGGTCACCCTGGAGCCATGTCTTTGTGATCCCAACTATATCATAGTCATTAATAGCTTATCTGCACATTCAACTCATCCACCTTATTACGAATGCTCCTTGCATTGAGACACAAAGCCTTCAGGCTTGTTTTTACAACACTCTTACCCCTTATACAATTATGTTGAAAAGTGGCCCTTTTTTTATTTTTGCCCTGGATTTGTCTGCCTGCCACTTTTACTTTTCACCTTGCTACCTATTGCTTCTACCCTCATTTTACACCCCTCTGTCTCTGTGTTCACACATTTAAGAAACCCACCACCTCTTATTCTCTATTATCTTTTTCTTCTTTCCCCCTACATGTTGGGTCTGAGTGCTTCCCTTCTCTGCCTCCTACACTGTCTACTAGCTTTCTCTATTTGAGTCCCCCTCCCCAACCGTTCTAGTTTAAAGTCTCCCCAGTAGCCTTTGGAAATCTCCCCGCCAGGATATTGGTCCCCCTCGGGTTCAAGTGCAACCCGTCCTTTTTGTACAGGTCACACCTTCCCCAAAAGAGGTCCCAATGATCCAGAAACTTGAATCCCTGCCCACTGCACCAGTCCTTCGGCCACGCATTTATCCTCCACCTCGCTCCATTCCTACTCTCACTGTCGCGTGGCACAGGCAGTAATCCTGAGATTGTTACCTTTGCGGTCCTTCTCCTTAACTCTCTTCCTAACTCCCTAAATTCTCCTTTCAGGACCTCTTCTCTTTTTCTACCTACGTCATTGGTACCTATATGTACCACGACCTCAGGCTCCTCTCCCTCCCATTTCAGGATATCTTGGACACGTTCAGACACATCCCTGACCCTGGCACCAGGGAGGCAAACTACCATCCGGGTCTCCCGACTGCGTCCACAGAATCGCCTGTCTGACCCCCTAACTATAGAGTCACCTATTACTACTGCCCTCCTCTTCTTTTCCTTCCCCTTCTGTACCGGAGGCCCGGCCGCTGTCGCTACCCCCAGGTAGGCGGTCTCCCCCCCCGCTCCAACAGTACTCAAATCTATAGATTCTATAGATAACATATCTCTGCCCAGAAACCTTGGAACCTCAATTGCATGAACTACATCAGTGGTAAAGATAACCAGTGTTTTCCAAGTATCCAGTGCCGTCTCACCTTCTTGTGTTTGCTTTGATCTCTGAATCAGTGCAGCCATTTCTTGGTTTAGTGAGTTGACCTCACTCCGCAGTAATTGGTTTTCAAGCCGAAGGTTCGACAGCTCTAGCGATTGATTCTCGTCTTTAGTTGAGAAAGTTGTGCTCCCTGTATTACCCAATGCTTCTTCCCTCGAAGGCTCTAATTGGCCACCTTGATTCACACTGGGAGAGTTCTCCGACATTTCTGAATCGTTTAAAAAACAACAATTAATAAATGAAATGCAAGTTAGACATGAAAATATATTTTATGTTTTGAAAACTGTTCTAATTTCTACACAAGAGATACAAAGTTAATGGTTGGACTATTAGTAAATGTTACTATTTTCAAAATCTGTCTCAGTGAATCAGCTCCTTAACCATCCACAGTGCAAATCCAGCACCTGTACTTTCTTGTTTCTCCAGATATATACGTTCTGCAAAACATGTTAGATTAAATATCATAGAATTTCATGTTTACAAAGCCCCTCAATAGGATTATAGATCAAAATAAATAGAATAGAAAATATTGTTCATATTAAAAAAATCAAACTTTGCATGTATTGTATATACAGTGCCCTCCATAATGTTTGGGACAAAGACCCATCATTTATTTATTTGCCCCTGTACTCCACAATTTGAGATCTGTAATAGAAAAAAAATCACATGTGGTTAAAGTGCACATTTTCAGATTTTAATAAAGGCCATTTTTATACATTTTGGTTTCACCATGTAGAAATTGCAGCAGTGTTTATACATCATCATTGAAAACATCAACAGGCACGGGTGCCTTACAATGCTATGTACGACAGTGATCGCAACTTCTACTGAAGTGTGGATGGCCGTTGGCTCACTAGGAGTTCACCCGCCCTTTGACAGGTCTTGTTTTTGGTCCTGCTGGGGGTCCACAGCCCCCTCCACACCTGACAAACCAGGTGGGCGAGACGGGTTAGTCGCCGACTATCCGACCATGGAGCAGGTAGCACGGGATTACATGGTACCCGTGGTGGCGGGAACTGACCTTTATACATTGTCCCCCCATTTCAGGGCACCATAATGTTTGGGACACAGCAATATCATGTAAATGAAAGTAGTCATGTTTAGTATTTTGTTGCATATCCTTTGCATGCTTGAAGTCTGCGATTCATGGGCATCACCAGTTGCTGGGTGTCTTCTCTGGTGATGCTATGCCAGGCCTGTATTGCAGCCATCTTTAGCTTATGCTTGTTTTGGGGGCTAGTCCGCTTCAGTTTTCTCTTCAGCATATAAAAGGCATGCTCAATTGGGTTCAGATCGGGTGATTGAATTGGCCACTCAGGAATTTACCATTTTTTAGCTTTGAAAAACTCCTTTGTTGCTTTAGCAGTATATTTGGGATCATTGTCTTGCTGTAGAATGAACCGCCTGCCAATGAGTTTTGAGGCATTTGTTTGAACTTGAGCAGATAGGATGCGTCTATACACTTCAGAATTCATTATGCTACCACCATCAGCAGTTGTATCATCAATGTAGATAAGTGAGCCAATACCTTCAGCAGCCATCCATGCCCAGGCCATAACACCCTCACCACCGTGTTTCACAGATGAGGTGGTATGCTTTGGATCTTGGGCAGTTCCTTCTCTCCTCCATACTTTGCTCTTGCCATCACTCTGATATAAGTTAATCTTCATCTCATCTGTCCACAAGACCTTTTTCCAGAACTGTGGTTGCTCTTTTAAGTCTCCCTTCCCACCCAAACCAGCCGCTCCCAGGTACTTTCCCCTGCAACCGCAGAAATGCAACACCTGTCCCTTTACCTCCCCACTCAACTCCATCCAAGGATCCAAACAGTCTTTCCAGGTGAGGCAAAGGTTCACTTGCACCTCCTCCAACCTCATCTATTGTATCCACTGTTCCAGCTGTCAACTTCTCAACATCGGTGAGACCAAGTGCAGGCTCGGTGATCGTTTCGCTGAACACCTCCGCTCAGTCAGTCTTAACCTACCTGATATCCTGGTGACTCAGCACTTTAACTCCTCCCATTTCCAATCTGACTTTTCTGGCCTGGGCCTCCTCCGTTGTCAGTGAGGCCCAGTGCCAATTAGAGGAACAGCACCTCATATTTCGCTTGGGTAGTTTACACCCCAGCGGTATAAACATTGACTTCTCTAACTTCATGTAGCCCTTGCTTTCCCTCTTCATCCCCATCCCAGTTCTCCCACCAGTCCCACTGTCTCTGCCCACATTCTATATATGCCCCGCCCCCTCCCTGACATCAGTCTGAAGAAGGGTCTCGACCCAAAACATCGACTATTCCCTCTCTCCAGATGCTGCCTCAGCATTTTGTGTCAACCTTGGCAAATTGTAACCTGGCCATCCTATTTTTGCGGCTAACCAATGGTTTGCATCTGTATTTCTGCTCATGAAGTCTTCTGTGGACAGTGGTCATTGACAAATCGACACCTGACTTCTGAAGAATGTTTCTGATCTGTCAGACAGGTGTTTGGAGATTTGTCTTTATTATAGAGAGAATTCTTCTGTCATCAGCTGTGGAGGTCTTTCTTGGCCTGCCAGTCCCTTTGCGATTAGTAAGCTCACCATTGCTCTCTTTCTTCTGAATAATGTTCCAAACAGTTGATTTTGGTAAGCCTAAGGTTTGGCTGATGTCTCTAACAGTTTTATTCTTGTTTCTCAGTCTCATAATGGCTTCTTTGACTTTCAATGGCACAACTTTGGTCCTCGTGTTGATAAACAGCAATAAAAGTTTCCAAAGGTGATGGAAAGACTGGAGGAAAGACTATGTACTGAGAGCTCTCTTATACCTGCATTATGGAGGCAATTAAACATACCTGAACAATTACAAACACCTGTGAAGCCACATGTCCCAAACATTATGGTGCCCTGAAATGGGGGGACTATGTATAAACACAGCTGTAATTTCTACATAGTGAAACCAAAACATTAAAAAAAGGCCTTTATTAAAATCAGACAATGTGCACTTTAACCACATGTGATTATTTCTATTACAAATCTCAAATTGTGGTGTACAGAGGCAAATAAATAAATGGGTCTTTGTCCCAAACATTATGGAGGGCACTGTAGGCCCTCTACAACATCACAATCGACAATCTATTTTATTCTACTTGTAAAAACAAAGAACTACAGATGCTGGTTATTACACAAAAGGACGCTAAGTGTTGGTAGTAACTCAGCAGGCCAGGTAGCATCTCTGGAGAACAGGAATCGGTCTCTCTTGAGTCTGAAGAAGAGTCTAGGTCCAAAATATTGCCTCTCCGTGTTCTCCAGAGATGCTGCCCGACCTGCCTTACTCCAACACTCTTGTATTTATTCTACTTTTTAACAACAGAACCAACCCTCAGGACTAATTTTGTTCCACTTCCCAGCCTTATGACCGTATTTCTATTTCTTTGACCTCTTTTAGGATTATCTCTCACGAGTCCTCCACCTGACTTTACCAATTCCAAAACCCAGATACGAAAAGTCTTTTCACCAGTCCTTCCACCATTCTCCATCCAATCCCCACCCCAACCTAGCAAAACTCCTCTATATTACTATTTTCATTATTTTATATTTCACCTCATTAATGCTCGCCACGTGCTACTCTGAGATCACACGAAACACCACCAATGCAACAGATGCAAATACACTTGCTTCTCTTGCTGACCTTTCCATTTTTAAGGGATTAAGGATCTCATGCCTTCCTTCTACTCATTTTTGCTCACATGTAAACAAGGCCTTGTCAGCACAATGATTGCATTGACATTAATGCTCAACTTTAACTGTGCAAATGGGCAGCTGTAACTTGCTCCAAAATGCTTCTGCTATCTGCCCCAAAACATACCCAATTGCCCACCTAAAAAAATAGTGCACATTATCTAAGGAAACATAATGAAATTATGAACCTGCTGACAAATTAGAGAAGATGGTTGCACTATGTTTAATTATTCCTTATGATTTTTTTTCTCGCACTAACAACTGAAATCGGAAAATCTTTTACAACTGTACCGCAGTTGTTAACCACACTCAGCTTCACTCTTGATTCATTCAGTGGTTTCTAAATTGTTATACAGGTTGACTGATATTCTGAACCAAATGAGTCGAAATTGGTTCCCAACTAAACATTCAGGGAATCTAATTAATCTTTTCCGGTCCTCACAAACTCTCGCCCTGGAAGATGTTTGAAACCAATCTGGACAGCTCACAATTTTGGTATTACATCTGCCTCTCCAGATGAGCTTTACACAAGACACGCATGTGCCCTCTGCAAATGAGGCATCAAAAACTCTATTGCCTATGTCCTAACTTCTGCCATGTTCCATTCATACATCACTGATCTAGTGGTTCACAGCAGGACAAAGACTTTACTCTAAAATTTTCATCTAAATTTCACAATAGTCTTGCTCCATGCCAGCTCTATTACCTAGTTCAACCTTACACTTTTCTTAAATATCTATGTGCTTTATGTTCTTGTCCCTAATACCGTTGAATCACCATTTTTGAATTGCCAACATCTTAATCTCCTGAGTTCCCACTAAATTCTTGCTTATTTACTTCACTTCATCTTTCAAGATGCAATTGGTCATCTTTATAATAATAATAATAATAAATGTTATTTATGGGCGCCTTTCAAGAGTCTCAAGGACACCTTACAAAAATTGAGCATGTAGAGGAAAAACATGTAAGGGGAATGAAATAAATAGTAGAGACATGACTAGTACACAATGTAAAGACAGAATTCAATACAAAACACAGTATGAGGCAATTAATGCACAGATGAAAAGAGACGGGGACGTGGGGCTAAGGATAGGCAGAGGTGAAGAGATGGGTCTTGAGGCGGGACTGGAAGATGGTGAGGGACACGGAATTGCGGATCAGTTGGGGGAGGGAGTTCCAGAGCCTGGGAGCTGCCCTGGAGAAGGCTCTGTCCCCAAAACTGCGGAGGTTGGACTTGTGGATGGAGAGGAGACCGGCTGATGTGGATCTGAGGGACCGTGAGGGTTGGTAGGGGGAGAGGAGGTCAGTGAGATATGGGGGGGCCAGATGGTGGAGGGCTTTGTAGGTGAGGACCAGGATTTTGTAGGTGATCCGGTGGGAGATGGGAAGCCAGTGAAGTTGGTCAGCAGTAATTTTTGAATTAAAAGTTTGGGAGCATATAATTACATTAAAGGCACACTACAGACTCTTGTTGTTGCAACTCTTTCTGGTTATACCAATTACGCAACAGTCAGGATCAAACTGTTAAAATACATAGCTGGATTTAGTTGGCGTATTCAAGTTCAAGTGAGTTTATTGTCATATGTCCCTGATCGGACAATGAAATTCTTGCTTTGCTTAGCACACAGAACATAGTAGGCATTTACTACAAAACAGATCAGTGTGTCCATATACCACAATATAAATATATACACACACATAACCAAGTAAACTGATAAAGTGCAAATAGCAGATAATGGGCCACCAATAATCAGAGTTTTGTCCGAGCCAGGTTTAATAGCCTGATGGCTGTGGGGAAGTAGCTGTTCCTGAACCTGGTTGTTGCAGTCTTCAGGCTCCTGTACCTTCTACCTGAAGGTAGCAGGGAGATGAGTGTGTGGCCAGGATGATGTGGGTCTCGGATGATACAGCCAGCCTTTTTGAGGCAGCGACTGCGATAAATCCCCTCAATGGAAGGAAGGTCAGAGCCGATGATGGACTGGGCGGTGTTTACTACTTTTTATAGTCTTTTCCTCTCCAGGGCGCTCAAGTTGTCGAACCAAGCCACAATGCAACTGGTCAGCATGCTTTCTACTGTGCACCTGTAGAAGTTAGAGAGTCTTCCTTGACAAACAGACTCTCCGTAATCTTCTCAGGAAGTAGAGGCGCTGATGAGGTTTCTTGATAATTGCAATAGTGTTCTTGGACCAGGAAAGATCTTCAGAGATGTGCACGCCCAGGAATTTGAAGCTCTTGACCCTTTCAACCATCAACCCGTTGATATAAATGGGGCTGTGGGTCCCCATCCTACACCTTCCAAAGTTCACAATCAGTTCCTTGGTTTTGCTGGTGTTGATGGCCAGGTTATTGTGCTGGCACCATATGGACAGTTGCTCGATCTCTCTTCTGTACTCTGACTCATCCCCATCAGTGATACGTCCCACAACAGTGGTGTCGTCAGCTAACTTGATGATGGAGTTCGCACTATGACCGGCTACGCAGTCATGGGTATAGAGTGAGTACAGCAGGGGGCTGAGCACGCAGCCTTGCGGTGCTCCCGTGCTGATTGTTATCGAGGCTGACACATTTCCACCAATACGAACAGACTGTGGTCTGTGAATGAGGAAGTCGAGGATTCAATTGCAGAGGGATGCGCAGAGACCCAGTTCTGCGAGTTTGGTCACCAGCTTGGAGGGGGATGATTGTGTTGAGTGATCAAACCCAAGGTCATTAATGTTATTGAGTGAGCCAGGATTAGACTAAAGTCACTTCACAATGGGAATAATCTTAAAGCCACATAAACAGTGGATTAAAAATAGACATGCAATGGATTTTCACTCATTATTGCTCTTTTAATGTCTTCTTAAAATGTAAGTGACGACAATTACACATTGTTCTCAGGGTGTACTGACAAGAAGGCAAAAGATAAAATAGAAAACCAAGACCACAAAAACCACTTATCCATCAGTAAGGCTTAACTGCCACATTGTCACTATGTTTCCTCTTTTCATGGCAAGAAGGAAAAAAAGTTGAAAGTTGTATTTTAAGTCTCTAATTTCTGATATCAGTTATAGAAATAAATCAAATGCACAGATCAGGCCATTTGATAAAAACAATGGAAGCACCAGGAAAGGAATACCTTTGCACTGTTGGTGCTGATGGAGCAATGCACAATACGTGAAGAGAAACAATATTGCTCTGCTCTCCCTTAGGCCACATACATTTCACAGCAGCCACCCTTATAAAGTTCAAGCCAAATTGCATTTTAATGCTACATAAAATATTAGATTGGAACTGCCTGAGCTAATTTCATGTACAATCTTTGCCAATAGAAAGCGAGGCTTCCATTAAATTGATTTGGAACTGGTTTAGTTCCAGATATCTTTAAACTGATAACCCATCAATAATCAGGACCAACTCAATAACCAGCCAGAGTTACACATGATGTAAATGTATGAACCTGGTATAACAGCAATTATAGTGGTGTACAACCACAAGAATTCCAAACATTTTCTACCCCTATGACATAGACTGTGTGTAGAAAATTAATAAAGAGAATTACAATTTGTTTTTTAAATATTGAAACTTTTTCCTACCATGTCCAGTAGCAGAATTGTCCATGATAAAGCTCTCCTCAGGTGACTTCACAACATTGATGCCAGATGTTGATGAACTGTGACTGGAAGTCCGAGAGTGAGATTTTGGCGTCAACGGTCTTGGTGCCTCTTGTTTGCTGTCCACTTTTCCATTTAATGATTTCTCTGAACTATTTAGGAAATCAAAAAGTTGGTCATCGTTTGGCTCATTCCTTTTTGGTCTTACAAACTGCATTGAGGGCCTGCCTAGAGAAGAGCTTGCAGATGTACCAGCCATAGTCTCAATGTTCTGTGATGTCGAAGAGACATTAGAAGCTCCAGCCAGAAGGGCGGTCTTTTGCCTCTTAATGTTATTGGCAGCGGAGGAGACATACCCAGGGTTAGTGTGGATCTGGTGATCAGATTTATCACTCAGCTGATTCAGGGTAGAATATTGGCTCAAAGTAATGGCTTCATCGCTCTTACTGTGTATGACAGTCACGGCTTCAATGGGTGGATTCTGTAGTGCAACTGCTGCTCCATGGTCCACTTTGTTCAAGAAGGTTTCTGCTTTTCCTGCAAGCTCAGCCAACCATGACATTCTGAACTGATATCAGAGCCAAAAACGTAATATTATAACATGACCTGAAAAGAGCAAAAGCATATTTTAATGCACAAAATGAGAGCTCACATGCCACAATTGGTTGATGCATAACAGGTGTAACTCAGTAGTAGACTTTAAAGATATAGAACATTGCAGAATACCTTTGATGTTAACGTATGTTATTGAATTGTGAGCAGTACTAAATTGACCAAAATAACACTAAACTACAAAATATAAGCTGCACAATGAATGACCATAGAGTTAACAAGATCAGCATAACATTGTGCCAGTGAAGGCAACTCTGTAATGTCGAGAAAATAAAGTGCAGCATATCTAAAGTATATTTTTTCAATTTGTATCATTGAAAAAGTCTTAATTATTCCTTTCACTACAAGCGTATTGCAGACATTGCAATCCCTTTTGTACAGTATATTGTTCTTTGTTGTCATTCTGCTGTTGCAGCAGCACACAAACAGCAACCAGATTAAAGATCACCTCATCTGCTCTTTTTGATGGCAATATTGAGAGATAAATACTGACTAGAACAATGGAATGTTATAGAAATGTTAACATATTTAACATATTTGAATAAACAGACCTTAATTTAATATAACTTGCAGAATGGTTTCGACTATAATAGTATAACCTCCAAGTGTCAACTAAAATCCTCTTCTAAAACCAACATTTTAGACTAAGGGATAACATCATTAACCCACAGACCAACATCTAACTTTGCATTTTATACAATGGCCAACAAACAATTAAATAAAACAAAGTCATCTAGAAAGATGTTGTTGCAATAAAATCAAATGTTAACATCAGTCAAGGGTGAAATGTAGTTATAATACAGATAGAGGGGTCATAGAAATATGCACAGAAACAGGCCCTTCCTCCCATGTCATCCATGCAGACCAAGTTGCCTAAGCGAGCTAGTTCCTATTTGTCCGCGCCTGACCCAACCCATATCCCTCCAAACATTTCCTATCCACGTATATCTGTCCAAATGCCTTTAACATGTCGGAATTGTACTTATCGCTACAACTTCCACTGACAACTTATAATAATAATAATACACTTTATTACGGACTCGAGGTCCAGACAAGGGGCAACATTACATTAAAAAATGCATTGCATATTAAAAAAATATCATAAATACAAATAAAATCTTAGTATATCACTTATAAAAGCATCATAAATTATATATTTTTTTAAAAACACAATACATGTTAAAAATCCAGATTAAAAGAATCAATGTCTTACAATGAGACAACGATACCAGTGTCTCCACAACTGGGATTCGTAGCGTGTAGTGCTAACCCTTATGTTTGACAAGGCCACAATAATTACATTTTTAGAGTCATTTATCCTGCAAATGAATTTATACATGTGATTTCTTAGGATAGCTTCTAAAGTACTGACTCCTGCAGCCACAAACATATTACTGGCACTACACCATCTAGGTTTCCTTAGCAGTGTTCTCATGGCATCGTTATATGCCACCTTTAGTCTCTGCATACTTGTCTTTCCATAGTTCGACCACAGGTGCGCAGTGTAGAATGGTGTGCAGTATGCTCTAAATAGCGACATCTTCACCACATCTGCACACGCACCAAATTTACGCAAGAGAATATTCGCCTGTACATACAGCATGCATCGTTGCCTATAAATATCCTCATCATCTGTCATTTGTTCTGTAATAATATGCCCTAGATATTTTACCTTATTACAGACACTAAGATTATTGTCAGACAATTTAAAATCAGGAAATTTTAGACATTTATCCTCTTTGGTTCTACAGATCATAACAGCACTCTTACTAGCATTATATTTAATATCATGTTCCACACCATACACAGAACATATAGTAAGGAGCTGCTGGACACCAGCGCTAGATGGACTAAAGACCACAAGATCATCTGCATACATAATATGGTTCACTAAAATATTACCAATCACGCACCCAGTGTTACAGGCTTTCAATTGTTTAGACAGATCATCAATATATAGATTAAAAAGGACTGGGGACAAAATTCCCCCTTGTCTAACACCATTGCTAACCCCAAATGGGGCTGAGACATCTATTGCCCCATTTTATTTGCATAGTCTGGTGGGCATACCAGTAGGCCAGAATTCTAACAATGTTTTCAGGCACCCCTCTTTGACTCATTTTACCAAACAGCTTTCTGTGATTAACACGGTCAAAGGCTTTGGAAGCATCAATAAAACACATAAGGATTGAAGAGTTTTTGCCTCAATATTTGTTTACAATCTGCTTTAGGGTATATATGCATAAGTCAGTGCCATGTTTAGCTTTAAAACCATACTGGTTATCTGTGGAGTTAACAAACTCATTCATTCTATCCAGCAGAACTCTTTCTAAAACCTTTGACAATATGCTGGCTAACGTTATGGGCCTGTAATTATTTAGGCTGCCTACTTTACCAGCTTTGTCCTTAATGACCGGCACTAACAGGACAGACAACATTGAGTCTGGTAACAAGCCATGAATCATAAAGTCAGTAAAACAAATAGCAAGGAGAGGAGCTATCCTCATACTCGCATACTTAAGATGTTCAGCAGAAATATGATCCAAGCCACTTGCTTTGTTGTTGGACAGCTTGTTCATGGCATGATACACCTCATGTGACATAATCGCCATCGAGTCATTACTCTCAATATTGTGCACCCTATACAAGTCACCTTGGACACAGTTGAATAAAGTGCTATAATGTTGTCACCATAACTCCGCGATATTAGCTGTTCCGGAGATTCCATCTACAGTGCATGGTAGAGATGTTTTGCAACTGTTAAGTGCTCTCACTTCCTTCCAAAAATCTGTAGCATTGTTACTTAGCAGCTTCATAGCATGGAATCAGCCCTCACAGCTTGCTCATTTTTACAGATGATGCGAACAGCATACTTATACCTTGCATTAGTGAGCTTCTTGTGCTCAAACACAGGCCCCTGTCTGGGTCTACCTGCCATAGCCCATGATTTGGTGGCTTCACGGGCTTCAGTATGATACGCAGCTACATACTTATTCCAGCCAGGGTAGAGGATTGGCTAACAAATAGGAAGCAGAGAGTGGGGATAAATGGTTCATACTCGGGATGGCAACCGGTAACTAGCGGGGTTCCGCAAGGGTCGGTGCTGGGACCCCAGTTGTTCACAATTTATATAAATGATTTGGAGGAGGGAACCAAGTGTAATATATCAAAATTTGCGGACGATACAAAAATGGGAGGAAAAGTAGGGGATGAGGAGGATAGGAAGAGTCTGCAAAAGGATATAGATAAGCTAGGTGAGTGGGCAACAACTTGGCAGATGAAATTTAATACTAATAAATGTGAAGTCATTCACTTTGGGAAAAAAAATGATAGGGCAAGTTATTTTCTAAATGAGGAGGAACTGCGTTGTAATGCAACGCAAAGGGATCTAGGGGTAATAGTACATGAATCACTAAAAGTTAGTATGCAGGTGCAGCAAGCAATCAGGAAGGCCAATGGAGTTTTGGCCTTTATTGCTAGGGGGATTGAGTATAAAAACACGGAGGTCTTGCTGCAGCTGTACACAGTATTGGTGAGACCACATTTGGAATACTGTGTACAGTTCTGGGGTCCATACTTAAGAAAGGATGTACTAGCCCTGGAGGCAGTGCAGCGAAGGTTTACAAGATTAATTCCTGCAATGAGGGGATTGACATATGAGGAAAGGTTAAGTAGGCTGGAACTCTACTCTTTGGAGTTTAGAAGAATGAGAGGCGATCTCATTGAAACATATAAGATCGTGAGGGGCCTTGATCGGGTGGATGCACCGAGGATGTTCCCAATGATCGGGGAAACTAGAACTAGGGGACATAGTTGCAGAATAAGGGGGGGCTCTTTTAAAACTGAGATGAGGAAGAACTTCTTCACCCAGAGGGTGGTTAATTTATGGAATTCACTGCCCCAGGGAGCAGTGGAAGCAGAAACGTTAAATATATTTAAGTCTAAAATAGATGGTTTTTTAGCTGCCAAGGGGATAAGGGGCTACGGGGAGAGGGCAGGGATATGGACCTAGGTATGGTTAGTATAGTAAGACCTGAGTGATCTCCTGGACAAGTGTCGATCGCCTGGATTGGGGTCGGAGAGGAATTTCCCGGATTTTTTTCCCGAATTGGACCTGGGTTTTTATCCGTTTTTTTGCCTCCCCCAGGAGATCACGCGGTTCTTGGGGTGGAGAGGGGTGATAGCGGTATAAAGGGGAGAGTAGTGTCTTGTGTTCTGTGTCTTGTGTCTACTGTTTGTGGGTAAGGGTGTCTGTTTAGTGTTCAGCCATGAGCGAATGGCGGTGCGGGCTCGACGGACCTGGTGGTCTACTCTCGCACCTACTTTCTATGTTTCTATGTTTCTATGATGTTATGTGTCTTATTTTTATGCTTGCAGTAGGGCTTACTGCCTACAGATAAAGCGCTTACTATATCATTATACATGGAGCAGATATCTCTCCTATGCTTCATATCTTTACAATTAACATTGCTACATATTATTGCATCTTTAGGTAAATGAATATTGCTTAAGGATTTATCTGTATGGGCATAATAGGCTAGGATGTCTTTGTAAGCGTTGACCAGTCCAGTTTTTCTGTATTAAAGCTATTTCTATCTCTGGATACCACAGGTATGTGTTCAACATTTATTGTCATAGCAACAGGTATATGATCAGTCATTGCTGCCCCGTACAGAATGTTCATACACCCCAATGAGGCATGTGCATCAGCTGTACTAATACAGTGGTCCAGCCATGATGTGGTGTGCCAGGCCTCACTAATATAAGTATAACTATCTGTAGGTAAAAGCACTTTGCTTGACAATATTAAATTATTATCTTATACCACTACCCTGTGTGGAAAAAGTTGCCCCTTTTAAATCTTATCTCTCTCACCATAGGTCTATGTCTTCTAATATTAGATTTTTATTATTTAACTTCTCCACTATGCCTCTTGCGATTTTATGTACCCCTCAGCTTCCAATGTTACAGGGAAAAAAGTTCAAGCCTTTCCAGGCTCTCCTCATAATTTAAGCCCCCCAGTCCCCATCTTTGGACTTTTTCTAGTTTGATGGCATTCTATCTACAGGGCAACCAGAACTATACACAGAATGCTAAATGTGGCTTTGACAATGTCATACAGCTCAAACACAATGTCCCAACTCCTGTACCAAGACCTTGACCGATGAAGGCAAGAGTGTTAAATGCTTTCTTCCTCAACCTATCTAACTGTGTTGCCACTTTGAAGGAACTATATATTTACACTCCCAAGTATCTCTGCTCCGCAGCATTCTCCGGGGCCAAACAAATACCAGCTGGGTGGCAGTGTGAGTGGGGTTGACATATGATGAGCATATGAAGGCACTGTGCCTGTACTCACTGGAGTTTAGAAGGATGAGGGGGACATTTTTGAAATTACTGAATAGTAAAAGACTTGGATAGAGTGAATGTGGAGTGGATGTTTTCACTAATGGGAATGTCTAGGACCAGAGGCCATAGCCTCAGAATAAAAAGACATACCTTTAGAAAGAAAGATGAGGAGGAATTTCTTTAGTCAGAGGGTGGTAAATCTGTGGAATTCATTGCCACTGGCAGCTGTGGAAGCCGTCAATGGATATTTTAAGGTGGAGATCGACAGATTCTTGATTAGTAAGAGTGTTAGGGGTTATATGGAGAAGGCAGGAAAATGAGGCTAAGAAGAAAATATAGATCAGACATGCTTGAATGGCGGTGTGGACTTGATGGGTCGAATGGCATAATTCAGCTCCTATAACTTACAAATGTATGAACTGTACTGATCGCACTTTAAGATCTAGGATTTTGACCAACCACTGGTGAAGAAACGATACAGATCTAAATCAGAACTCCTGTACCAATGTTGCAGGCCTGTGCTTCAAACTAAACCTTCGTTCATTGTACCAACTATAACTTGCAGAATTTCCTCTCCTCAAATCCTCACTGACTTGGTTTACTAAGGCTCGTTGGTACCATACTGGATTGAATGCTCGTCACACACTGACTGGTTAATGACACAGGATTTAGTACAGCTTCTCAGGCAGATCATTAAGGTTGAGGGTAGACAAAAGTGCTGGAGAAACTCAGCGGGTGCAGCAGCATCAATGGAGCGAAGGAAATAGGCAATGGTTTCTGCCTTCGATTTTCCAGCATCTGCAGTTCCTTCTTAAAAACTAATTGGGGTTGAGAATGATTTGCATCCACTGCAATTCTGAGATGGCTAGCATGATATGCAGACTCTGCCACTGATGCAGCATAATGGGCCTGTCCCACTTAGGCGACTGCAGGAGACTATGCAGTCGCTACATGGTCGGCACATGATCGCGGGTGGTTGCCGGGGATTCGCCTTCATGGTCGTGAGGAGTTCCCGCAGTCTGGGAACTAGTCGCGGCCTCATTATGGTCGCCATGAATTTTTCAACGTGTTGATAAATTAGCTGTGACTAGAATTAAGCCGCCATGAAGAGTAGCGACAATTCTCGTGCCATAGGTGGGTCGCCAGGAGGTCCTAATGGGTTGCCAGGAGATGGAAGGTGCTCGGAGGTTCTCGTAGATTGTAGCCGGTGCTGACCGGTGAATTTCATTGGCTCATTGGGGAAAAAAAGGTAAGCAGTAGTTTTCAGAAACAAGGATAACCGACCGATAACGTTAAATGTCTGCCGAGCTTCACAGCCATGTATCTCTGGCTTCTTAAGTTGTCTCCACTCCTTCTCTCCCCACCCCCCTCTTTTAAAGGACTTACTGTACACTGTGCTTTAGCCGTCTTTTTACAATGCCAACAGCCCTGTTCATCGCTGTGTGTGTGTGTGTGTGTGTGTGTGTGTTCCATTCTGACAGTCACCATTCCAGTTGCCTGTTTTTCAGGCGACTGCGGGCAACTTGACTGCCGCCAGTAGTCGGCTGGAAAAATCGCCTGAGTGGGACAGGCCCATAAGGTGCTTCTGCCATTTCACTGGTCGTGTGTTCTGCTGGAAGAGGCTTGCGATAATCAATGTTATCTCAAATGTTGATTCTCCATTTTAAACAATCATAGATCAGCAATTCCCTCAAACTGGTGCAGACGATGCATCTTCTCAGAGACTCAGAACATCTTTGAATAGTTGTCTTGAGCTCACCTTTAATCTTCTCAAGGCGCATGAGACGTTTACATAGTCGCCGTACATCCTGCCACATTTCACATTCCAGGTGGTTTATTTACATTATGCATTTCCGCATTGTAAATAAGCCATCCCGAATGAAAATCTCTAGTTTTCTGTCACCCATTCCTTCTCTCCAGACATGCTGCCTGCCCCGCTGAGTTACTCCAGCATTTTGCGTCTATCTTCTCGTGTGTGACAACCCCGACAACCTGCAGAATTGGGGTTATTACAATCTGTCATTTGCCTGGAGCCAAACGGGTTAATTCACCCAATCTCTGCTGCATACAAACGACGCAGCAATGAGGCTGATCGCCGCTGACAACCGGCCCTGTCGCACCCGGTGCAGCTTCAGCACCTTAGGTGTAGGTGTAGGGAGGAACTGCAGAAGCTGGTTTACATCGAAGACACACACAAAATGTTGGACTTACTGCACCTTAGGCCCGAGGATGAGCCCGGGGGGGGGGGGGGGCGGGTGGTCAAGGCAATGCGACTCCCCCTCCAACATCTCCCCGCCGCCGCCACCACCTGTCCCTCCGCCCTGCGCTCACACTTACCGGGGTTTACACGGGGTTTACACGGGGTGAGCGGGCCGCTGGGTCGCTGGGCCCAGGCCAGGAGCCACGGCGATGGCGGAGCAGCTGCAGACGTGGAACAGGACCCCAGCAACGAGGCGTCCGCACCGGTTGCCTGATAGAAAAAATGGAAACGGGCGTGACCAAAGATCTTTGGGCGTGACGATCCGCTATAAGATCTTTGGTGACGACGCTGACGGCGTGCGTCACGTCGTAGAGGACGTAGGCGCTGGCGCTGGCGGCGTGCGTCATGACGTCTACGGAGGACCAAAGATCTTATAGCAGAGGATCTTTGCGGAGGAGGACGACGGCGCTGGGGGCGTCATGACGTAGGAGCGTCATGACGTAGGAGCGTCATGACGTAGCAGCGTCATGACGTAGCAGCGTCATGACGTAGCAGCGTCATGACGTAGGAGCGTCATGACGTAGGAGCGTCATGACGTAGGAGCGTCATGACGTAGGAGCGTCATGACGTAGGAGCGTCATGACGTAGGAGCGTACACGGGGGAAGGGGAGGGCCACGGCGCTGGGGCCGTCGTCAATGGCAACGGCGCTGGGGCAGTCGTGGCCAAAGGTCTTTGGTCGCCGCTGTGAGACGAGGCGCGGCGAGTTGAGGCGAGTCTCCAGCTCTGCGCTTTAGTTGTTGGTCCTCCACTGCATCGAGATGCTCTTTTGAGTTGAGTTTAGAGATACAGCGCGGAACCAGGCCCTTCGGCCCACCGAGTCTACGTCGACTCCATACACTAGTAGGTATGTTGCAAAGCCTACCTGAAGCGTCTTTGAAAATCTGTCGCTGCGGGTGTGCACGATTTTGGCGCCGTTTAGAGGGGGCGGGTTTAAAACGCGATTTTCTCTAGGCTGTTCAAATCGAAGATGTTCAGCCTAGTTAATTATTAACGAAAAATCGCTGGAAGACCCCGTCGCAAAAGCTATTATTAGTTTTAAAGGCCTCGTAAAATAGTTATAGTAGTTTAAAAATCAATCTTTAAACCCGTGACCGCCAGCAACCGCAGGGTCTCATAAAGCAAATAGCTGAAGTTAGGCTGTATATATTTACATTAAAAAGGGCTTCTAAAGATCCCTTTATACAAAGTTTACTATTGCGAGTAGCTCAATTTGGCCCCATTATATCGCGCAGTATTTTTCTGGGCATTTGGGGGCACAAATCTACCGCAATGTGAACGTTCTAAACCAGCGCGTTCCACAGGGACCCACTAGAAAGCTGATTTAAATGGGCATTTATTTACAGCAATTGAACACTAAATTCCTTCCATTTGGCCTATAAATTAATGTAAATGAGATTTAAAAATCATGTTTTATTGTGAATTATTTGTGAATATTATTTGGACATTTAGGCTATTTAAAAATGTTAATCATTTATTAAGAAATGGATAGATGTTTAGATCTAGTAATTGAAGTCTGAAATTAGCTACAATTAGGTAACTAACTAATTATATGCTTTAATTTCAGGTCATCCAAGTAAGATTATTTTATATTTGTTTCAGAATGCTTCAATCTATGATAACTGAAAATTTCATTCAGTTTTCTTAATTTTTAAGAAAGTTATGGGCTTTTGACTGTTCAAGATCACAGCTTTTTTGTTATGTCCATAGAAAATCAATAGGGAACAAGATGCTCATTTCCGAGTATGAAAATGGCCATAACTTTTTAAATACTTGAGATATGAAAGTGAATTAGGTGTCAAATTAAACTTATTTTTATGCTTTATCTGATGGGATAAATTACAGACTTGAGATTTAAAAAATCAAGTCTGTAATTTATCCCATCAGATAAAGCATAAAAAGAAGTTTAATTTGACACTTAATTCACTTTCATATCTCAAGTATTTAAAAAGTTATGGCCATTTTCATACTCGGAAATTAGCATCTTGTTCCCTATTGATTTTCTATGGACATAACAAAAAAGCTGTGATCGTGGACAGTCAAAAGCCCATAACCTTCTTAAAAATTAAGAGAACTGAATGAAATTTTCAGTTATCGTAGATTGAACCATTCTGAAACAAATATAAAATAATCTTACTTGGATGACCTGAAATTAAAGCATATAATTAGTTAGTTACCCAAGTGTAGCTAATTTCAAACTTCAATTACTAGATCTAAACATCTATCCATTTCTTAATAAATGATTAACATTTTTAAATAGCCTAAGTGTCCAAATAATATTCATAAATAATTCACAATAAAACATGATTTTTAAATCTCATTTACATTAATTTATAGGCCAAATGGAAGGAATTTAGTGTTCAATTGCTGTAAATTAAAGTCCATTTTAAATCAGCTTTCTAGTGGGATCTTGTGAACGCGCTGGTTTAGAACGTTCACATTGCGCTAGATTTGTGCCCTCAAATGCCCAGAAAAATACTGCGGGATATAATGGGCCCAAAATAAGCTACTCGCAACATTAAACTTTGTATAAATGGATCTTAAGAAGCCCTTTTTAATGTAAAAATAAGCAGCATACCTTCTATTATTTGCTCTATGCGACCCTGACAGCTGCCGGTGGTCGCGGGTTTAGAGATTGATTTTTAAACTACTATAACTATTATACGAGGCCTTTAAAACTAATAATAGCTTTTGCGACGGGGTCTTCCAGCGATTTTTCGTTAATTAACTAGGCTGAACATCTTCGATTTGAACAGCCTAGAGAAAATCACGTTTTAAACCCGCCCCCCTCTAAACGGCGCCAAAATCGCGCACACCCGCAGCGACAGATTTTCAGCGACGCTTCAGGTAGGCTTTGCAACATACCTACATACACTAGCACTATCCTACACTAGGGACAATTCTGCATCCTGCATGACAATAAATAACAATGTTACAAAATTTTGAGATTTTAAAAATCAAGTCTTTAATTTATCCCATCAGATAAAGCATAAAAATAAGTTTAATTTGACACCTAATTCACTTTCATATCTTCAGTATTAAAAAAGTTATGACCATTTTCATACACGGAAATTAGCATCTTGTTCCCTATTGCTTTTCCATTGACTTAACACAAAAGCTGTGATCGAGAACATTTAAAAGCCCATAACTTTCTTAAAATTTAAGAGAACTGAAAGAAATGTTCAGTTATTATAGATTGAAGCATTCTGAAACAAATATGAAACAATCTTACTTAGATGACTTGAAATTAAAGCATATAATTAGTTCGTTACCTAATTGTAGCTAATTGCAACATTCAATTACTAGATCTAAACATCTATCCATTTCTTAAGAATAGATTAACATTTTTAAATAGCCTAAGTGTCCAAATAACATTCACACAAGAATTCAGAATATAACATAATTTTAAAATCTCATTGTCATGAGTTTATAGGCTAAATGGAAATAATTTAATGTTTAATACCTGTAAATTAATGGCCATTTAAATCATCTTGCGAGTGGGTTTTTCTGGAACGGGACCATTTGGAACGTTGAGGCTGCGGTGAATTTAGTCCCCATATCGGCAGCAAATACACTACCGGTTCATTCGGGGACTAAATCACCGTTTCACAACTTAAAATATGAATTAAATACATCTTAAGAAACACTTTTATACATAAAAATAAACTACTTTCTTTTACCTGTCACCTACATAAAATCCGGCCCCGTTGTTGGCATTGACGGCTTCAGAAGCTGATTTTAAAATCACTCCAGCGATTAACTTGTCGGGCGAATTTTATTTTTAAAACACACAGAACGGCCGTCGGAACGATTCTTTAGCAACATCTTGCACTCCAGCAAAATATAATTCAGGACCAGGTTGAAAAAAAAACGCGTTTATAACACCCGCCCCCCCCCCCCCCCCTCAAACACGCAAAATTCGCGCACACGGCCAGTGGCAGAATTGCAGCGCCGCTGAAGGTAAGTATTGTAACATACCTACAATAAACTCTCTCGACTTGACTCTTGACTTGACAATTTGCAATCTTCACCGAAGCCATTTACCCTACAAACCTGGGAAAGACACAAATAAACTGGATCAAACAGCATCTCTGGAGAAAAGGAAAGGGTCGAGACACTTCTTCAGACTCCAGAGATGCTGCCTGTCCCGCTGAGTTACTCCAACATTTTATGTCTATCTTTGGTTTAAACCAGCATCTGCAGTTCCTAACAACACATCCTGCAAACTTGTACGTCGTTGGAGTGTGGGAGTAAAGCTGAGCATCCGGAGTAAACCCACACGGTCATCATGGGGACCACGTGCAAACTCCGTACGGACAGCACCCGTCATCAGGATCGAACCTGGGTTTCTGCAAGGCAGCAACTCTACTGCTGCGCCACCGTGTCTGTAAGTGAATGCTGCTCATTGTGTACATCGGAAGATGCAGAGAGATACACTGAAGCTCGATGCTGGCAGTGCAAATACTTTGTAGGGAAGGGCTGCAGTGCAGGGTCCTACCACCACTGAGGGGCTGGGCCTGTGTTATACTTAAGATAGACACAAAATGCTGGAGTAACTCAGCTGGACAGGCAGCATTTCTGGAGAAAAGAAATGGTTGACATTTCGGGTCGAGACCCTTCAGACCCTTGAGCATATTGTCAAAAGAAGACAGTGAGCAGCGTTGCCGTGCTGTGATGGTGTGCACTGACTTGATGGCACCATGATTATAAAGAAAGACATGCACTAATTGTATTTCCTGTATATGTGAATAAAGTATACGAAACAAACTATTCACAAGCTCTGTTTTGGTATTAATAGGAATGCTAGAAACCCAGCATCTGTGGCAAGAGAAACTGAATTAATATTTCAAGCTGAAGAGACCTTCCTTCGAATTGGACAAAGAGAGAGTGGGGAAGATAAGACACAAAATGCTGGAGTAACTCAGCGGGACAGGCAGCATCTCTGGAGAGAAGGAATGGGTGACGTTTCAAGTCAAACCCCTTCTTTAGTCTGGAGAAGGGTCTCGACCCAAAACGTCACCCATTAACATCAGTCTGAAGAAGACGTATAGATGATTACACAAAATCTCCATATCTAAGGGGTGGCCTGCAGACCCATCCGGCGCGCATGCGGTATAAATCCGCGTCTCCTCCTTTCATTGGGGAAGTGACCGGGGACGGCACTGGAGACCCGCAGAGTGGAGGCGGCGAAGCAGGCAAGCAGGGCACCAAACACTAGATAGGCTGCAGGGGTCACAGTCAATGGTTGTTGTGCAGCAACTGGGCGCGAGGGAGCAGTCGGCCTGGCAGTGGGAGGGTACATCAAACGTGTGACCTCTGGATACGGAGTCGCGGGGCGTGGTTCTTTCACAGGAAGGAGATGTTGACGGTTGCGTCTGTAAAGGCCTCCGTCCGCGCTTACCAGGTAAGCGCGGTTCTTTGGCAGGATTGTGAATGCGATTCAAACGGCCATAGCCCTTGTCAGTCTGAAGGCGAGCAACCTGTCCACTGGAGAGAGGTTTAAGTGGTTTGCTGGACTTATCAAAAGATTGTTTTTATGCATCACGCTTCAACTGGAGTTGTTTCTGGACAACAGGAGGTGAACGGACCTGTGGCTGCAACAGCTGCTGGGGTACGGGCAGGACAGCACGCGTTTGTCGAGACATCAGGCGTTGAGCTGGAAAACCCAGTATGGGATCGCGGGCAATGTTCCTCAGGTTGAGCAGGTCCAGGTAGACGTCGGATTTGGCAAGTTGTGAACGCTCCATTACTTGTTTTGCGCTCCGGACAGCCCGTTCGGCGAGTCCGTTGGACTGGGGAAACTCAGGGCTGCTGGTGATAAGTCGAAAGTCTCATCGTTGAGCGAAGTTTCTGAAGAGCTGGCTGGTGAACTGATTGCCGTTGTCAGATAGGAGGCGTGCATGGGAACTGTGCACGGAGAAGTGGCGTGGCAACTTCTGGATGACTGCTTCAGATGTGATGGTTTGGAGTAGGTCAAGTTCGAACCATCCCGAATATGAGTCGACGAGAACCAGGTTGTGTTTTCCATGCCATTCGAATATGTCGGTGGCGACCGTGGACCACGGCAGAGGAGGAACCAGGTGCGAGAGCAAGGTTTGTTTCTGTTGGTGTGGCGCTAGACTGTTGCAGATAGCACAGACTTTGACTTTTTCTCGTATATACTTGGTCATACCAGGCCAGTAAAACATGCTCTGCGCCTGTGTATGGGTTGTCTCCACATCGGGGACACAACCCTACAATCGGACCATGGACCCGCTGCAGTTCGCATACCGTCTGAACAGATCCACGGATGAAGCGGTCTCCCAGGTTCTGCACACCACTCTCTCTCTCACTTTGACAGCCAGAGGGGGGCTTTGTGAGGATGCTGTTCATTGATTTCAGTTCAGCTTTCAATACCATAGTACCCACCATTCTTGCTGAGAAGCTGCTGGAACTGGGGCTGAGCACTCGCCTGTGTGCCTGGGTCCTGGACTTTCTCACCGCCAGGCCACATGTGGTCAAGATAGGGAGACATACCTCCAGCCCCCTCACCCTGAACACAGTATCCCCCAGGGTTGTGTCCTTAGCCCCCTACTCTACTCCATGTACACACATGACTGTGTGGCCAGGTTCAAGGAAACCACCTTGACACCATTTAATAAAGCCAGTCATACGCACGTCAGGGTACAGCATGTTTATTAGAGTCTACTCACAGTGTACTTCAGCAGGGTGTTACAGCAAGCTTAACAGCTAATCAGACTAATTACATGAACTGAATTATGATAATATAAACCGCATAGTAGGCGGAGCTTCTACTAACAAGCACTACAATTGGTTAGTAAGAAGTAACCAATCTACACTGTTGGTCAAGGAGCCAGAGGGGAATAGACACTGACTATCTGACCTATTGTTGACTGACCTTCTGAGGAAATGTGGAAGATAGGAGCAGGAGTTGGTCATTTAGGCCTTTAAGCACACGACACCATTTAATATGATCACAACTAATCATCCAAATTCAGTACCCTGTTCCAGCTTTCTGCCACTAGCCCTTGATCCCTTTGGCTTTCAGAACAATATCTAACTTGAATAAATATAATGATGTGCTTCAATTGCTTTCTGTGGTTAGATTGTCTTGTTTAAGACATGTACTGGGTGGATCATTCCCACCTGGAAATTGTTGCAAGATCTCTTTCAGAGGAAATGTTTCTGCTACATTTATAAGAAGCCAAATAGAAAGCAATGCCTTTCTTTGTAAATAGTTAATTTCAAAATGCTATACATGTTCAGAACGGTACCTGGACGTGGCGCCGACAGACAAGAAGCCGAAGCAAAGACGTCGAAGCCAAAGAACGGAATGGAAACGAGGCCGAAACGCCAATAAACCGAAAGAGTCCTAAGAGACGAAACGCCAACTAACCGAAAGGATGGGACGCCTAAATGCAAACTAACCGAAAGGGCTGGACGCCTAAATCCCAAGGAACCGAATAGCTGCGTCGCCTAAAAGCAAACTTACCGAATGGCCGCTCAGTCGAAATGCCACCTACCCGAAAGGCAGCGCCGCCTACAGACCAAAGGACCGACTGCCGCTCAACAGAATAGTCCAATAATGGACTTGACGTTGCCGGGGGGCGGGACATCTCAGCGATTGGTCCAGACCCCCGCGTCCATCACATCACTGGACATTGTCCCAAACCTCCGCTCCACCTGACCCGCAGCCCGCGGAGGGTGGCCGTGGGAGGGTGGGGGCTGTCCCGAGCGATGCACACCTTTGGCCGCTTTCAACTTGGTGCTTGGGTTCAGATTGCCCAGTCACCTATGGCTTGCGTGGGAAAATGAACCCCACGCTCCCGTCTCCCCCCCCCCCTCTCTCCCTTCTCTCTCCCTCCCTTCTCTCTCCCTCCCTTCTCTCTCTCCCCCTTCTCTCTCTCTCCCCCTTCTCTCCCCCCTCCTCCCCTCTTCTCTCTCTCCCCCTCTCTCTCCACTCTTCTCGCTTTTCTCCTCTCTCTCCCCTTCTCTCCCCCTTCTCTCTCTCCCCCTTCTCTCTCTCCCCCTTCTCTCTCTCCACCGTCTCCACCCGCGGGAGCATCCCACAGTCACTGAGCGCGGTCAGAGGGGGGGGGGGGAAATCACCCTGGTGTGGAGGTTAGGGTCCGATGGCGGTGCATCACGGTCAGTGACTGTGGGACGCTCCCAAGCACCAAGTTGGTCCTTTGGCCTGTAGGCGACGGCGTCTTTCGGGAAGGTGGCGTTTCGACTGTGCGGCCATTAAGTAAGTTTGCTTTTAAGTGACCGTTTGCTTTTACGCACAGCTTTTCGGTTCCTTGGGTTTTAGGCGTCCCGCCCTTTCGGTTAGTTTGCATTTAGGCATCCCATCCTTTCGGTTAGTAGGCGTTTCGTCTTCGGACTCTTTTGGTTTATTGTCGTTTCGGCCTCGTTTCCTTTCTGTTCTTTGGCTTCGACTTCTTTGCTTCGTCCTCTCGTCCGTCGGCGCCACGTCGGCACACGGTTCTGGAGACTCTCTGTAAATATGTGTTCGATTCTGTGCTGAGTGTGAACCTGACAACCTAGTTGTCAGCTGACATTCCATGTATGCTTAAAATAACTTTTCCTAAAAACGACCTTTTCTTGAGGAAATTCCATATTTTGCTTCCAAATTACATTATTGAATATAAACATTAAATATATTTCAGAAATTAAGATAGAATTCCCTCCAAACATTTATCACATCTTTCTTAAAGTACCCCCTTTTTTTTTTTTACAATAAATCAGATACAGATTATATATCCTCTGTAACCACCAATATTGAGTATTCTTTGTTATCTATGTTACCTTTCAATTAATTTATTCTTTGGTGCAACTGGAAATAATAGTTTTAAATTTAGCAAATGTAAGTAAAGTTTAGATAATCGATTCCACCTATCAACATGTAAATGGTATCCAAACACTTTCAATGGTTCAGCTGGAAAAGGTGTAGATAAAATATACAAGGATGTTGCCAGGGCTTGAGCGCCTGAGCTACAGGGAGCGGTTGAGCAGGCTAGGACATTATTCCTCGGGATGCAGCAGGATGGGGGGTGATCTTATAGAGGTGTAGATGATCATGAGAGGTATAGATGGGGTATATATCTTATATATTACTAAAAGCCTGATCTTGACCACTTCCTGTTGTTCTGTATATTGATTTTAGAAAAACCGCTGCCACTTACAGCTGTGAGTTTTGGCCATCTTACTCAGAGTCCCCCTCCGCTGCACAGGACAAGAGAAGTTTTCCCATTGATGAAAAATAAAAGAGTTATTAGTGTTTAGAAAATGTTGAGATTCTCTCTTCTGAAGACCACGCCCCTTTCGGAGGGACTATAAAACCCGGAAGTGTTGAGTGCCACTGCAGAGATCATACTGTCAGGATCTGCAAGATGGGGGAGCGAGAGGGTCACGTCTCTCAGTCTGAGCTGTGAATAACACTGAACACATGTCCACTAAACTGAGTGGTTTTACTGACCTGCCAGTGCCCTTAATGTGGTTTGAAAATATAGTTTGGAATTGCTAAAGCTGTATTGCCTTTGGTTTGGAAATGCTAAAGCTGTGTTGCCTTTGGTTTGGAAATGCTAAAGCGGTGTTGCCTTAGGTTTGGAAATGCTAAAGCTGGGTTGCCTTTGGTTTGGAAATGCTAAAGCGGTGTTGCCTTAGGTTTGGAAATGCTAAAGCTGGGTTGCCTTTGGTTTGGAAATGCTAAAGCTGTGTTGCCTAATCAAAGTTACCTTGCCTAATTAAAGATGCCTTGCCCAATTAAAGTTGCCTTGCCTAATTAAAGTTGCCTTGCCTAATTAAAGTTGCCTTGCCTAATTAAAGTTGCCTTGCCTAATTAAAGTTGCCTTGCCTTCTATATAAGTAAAAGTCTAATTTTGACCACTTCCTGTTTGCGCTTTATATTGATTTTAGAAACAACGCTACAACATACGGCTGTGATTTTTGGCCATCTTAATCAGAGTCCCCCTCCGCTAATCGGGTGCCGAGGAATTTTTCCATCGATGAAAAATAAAAGAGTTATTAGTGTTTAAAAAATGTTGAGGTTCTCTCTCCTGTCAATCACACCATGAAGCCACGCCCCTTCTGGTGGGAATGGGGGAGGGACTATAAAACCCAGATGTGTGGATGTGGTTTAGTCTCTGCAAGATGGAGGAGGGAGCGGTCACGACTCACTGTCTTTAGTGGCCTTGCACCCTGTTTGAAATGGTATGAAACTGCATTTGAATTTGGTGGCCTTGCACCCTGCTTGAAGTGGAATTTCAAGGAATAGCCGTGAGTCAACTGCCAGCCCACCAGCCGTGAGTGAGTGAGCTGCCAGCACAACAGGCTTGAGTGACTGAGCCGCCGGCCCAAGAATCCATTCGGCCCACAATGTCCACACTAGCCCTCTGGGAACCAGTCCCTTCAGCCCACAACACCCATACTAGCCTTCCAGAAAGCCCCCCCCCCCCCCCACCACCACTGGCCACCAATATTGGAATTGGTGGAGAGGTGGAATATTGAGTTGGGGGACCAGCCCTCCCGTGTTAACATGGGACCCAATGGGTCCCACTTAGTCTAGTATCTATATAGATTCTTATGCCCGGAGTAGTGGAATCGAGAAAGAGATCATACGTTTAAGGTGAGGGGGGGAAAGATTTAATAGGAACCTGAGGTGTAACTTTTTTATGGAAAGAGTGGTGGGTATATGGAATGAGCTGCTAGAGGAGATAATTGAAGAAGGTGCTATCATAAAGTTTTAGAGACTTTGGACATGTTAATGGATAGGATAGGCTTATAAGGTTAGGTGCCAAGTGTAGGCAGGTGGGACTAGTGTACATAGGGCATGTTGGGCAGAGTAGGCAAATTGAGCCAAATGGCTTGTTTCCACAGTGTATGACTATGAATGAACAAATTGCAAAGATGTCAGTATCAGGCATAATGGGGCAAACAGCAGCTAACTGCTATATGAAATTGTGGTATTGATTTGTATCTATTGACAATTAACAGAGAGCATCATTCATTTGATATAGAACAGGAAATACATTAAATTAATTTGAATTGCACACCTCACCTACAAAAATGAAAATGTCGGAAATATTGCTTTTGTGATGCAGAAGTATTTTCTTTTGAATCCACCAGATGTCAGTAACACGTTTAAAAAGTATGGATAGTGTATGTCTCTCTACTTTTCAATATTAATGTATTTTTCCATCATTATATTTCTTTAAATAACATAGCTTCGGAATTAATGTACCATGGATCAGTTATACTAGTTAGTGTAGTTGGTTTATATTTCTGTCATTGAAACCTATGTTTTTGGCAGAATATATTTTATAGAATTGTGATGTTTACATACAAATAACTGCAGTTATAGCCCTGTCCCACGGTACGAGTTCATTCAAGAGTTCTCCCGAGTTTGCCCTGATTCGAACTCGGAGATTTACAGTAATGGCCGCTCGTAGGTACTCGGGGCTCTCGTGGACATTTTTCAACATGTTGGAAAAATCTTCCCGAGCTTACCGCGTTTCCCGAGTACTTAGCGTTACGAGCCGCTAAGAGACGTCCCCGAGCTCCGACGTACCCGCTACATACATTCTACGCGCTTCCACGAGTTTGATTTTTTTTTTAAACTCGGGAGAGCTCTTGAATGAACTCGTACAGTGCGACAGGGCCTTAAGACAATTGGGATTACTTTGGTTTAAAAGAGTAGATTTTTGATGGAAGAAAGTTATTGCTAATTAAATTTTAAGGTGATAGATAGATGCAAATCAAAAGAAGTGCGACAATAGAAAGAGTAATGAATAAATTCTGAAAGACTTTAGAAGGGATCCATTTGGCATCTGAGATGTTTCAAGGGAGAAATTTAATGAGAAATGAATAAAGTCAAGGAAAATTGAAAGCTAACCATATTTTGCAGGCAACTACATTTATTATTTTGGGATCTGGGTGTTGCTGACAAAGTCAGGATTTATTGCCCATCTTTATTGCTGTTGGTGAAGGTAGTGATGTGTAGGAAGGAACTGCAGATGCTGGTTTAAACTGAACACAAAAAGCTGGAGTAACTCAGCGGGACAGGCAGCATTTCTGGAAAGAATGGGTGACGTTTCGGGTCAAGACCCTTCTTCAGACTTATTCAGAAGGTAGTGATGTGCTGCCTACTTAATTAGCAGCTGTTATTCTGGTACTCCTCCAATCCTATTGGGGAAGAGGATCCAGGATTTAGATCGAATGCTAAAGATGGAACAGCAATATATTTTTAAGTCGGGATCCCGTGCAGGCTAATTCAGGTTCCAATGCACCTGAAGTCTCCTTACTATATGTTCTGTGTATGGTGTGGAACATGATATTAAATATAATGCTAGTAAGAGTGCTGGTGTGATCTGTAGAATCAAAGAGGATAAATGTCTAAAATATCCTGATTTTAAATTGTCTGACAATAATCTTAGTGTCTGTAATAAGGTAAAATATCTAGGGCATATTATTACAGGACAAATGACAGATGATGAGGATATTTATAGGCAACGACGCATGCTGTATGTACAGGCGAATATTCTCTTGCCTAAATTTGGTGCGTGTGTAGATGTGGTGAAGATGTCGCTATTTAGAGCATACTGCACACCACTCTACACTGTGCACCTGTGGTCGAACTATTTAAAGACAAGTTTGCAGAGACTAAAGGTGTCATATAACGATGTCATGAGAACACTGCTAAGGCAACCTAGATGGTGTAGTGCCAGTAATATGTTTGTGGCTGCAGGAGTCAGTACTTTAGAAGCTATCCTAAGACACCATATGTATAAATTCATTTGCAGGATAAATGACTCTAAAAATGTAATTATTGTGGCCTTGTCAAACATAAGGGTTAGCACTACACGCTACGAATCCCAGTTGTGGAGACACTGGTATCGTTGTCTCGTTGTAGGACATTGATCATTCTTTTAATCTGGATTTTTAACTTATTTATTGTGTTTTGTTTTGTTTTAATATAAATTATGATGTTTTTATAAGAGATATACCAAGATTTTATATGTATTTATGATATTTAATATGCAATGCATTTTTTAATGTAATGTTGCCCCTTGTCTGGACCTTGAGTCCGAAATAAAGTTTATTATTATTATTATTATTATTATTTATCCTCCTTGGTGATAGAAGTTGGGGTTTGGAGTTGCTGAAGATATTAGCTGCAGCCACAAATTAGTGCTGGAGGGGATGAATGTTTAGGGTGTTCCATGGAGTGGCATTTTCTTGGATGATGTTAAATTTGTAAGTGATGTTGACACAACATTCATCCAACCACGTGGAAAGTATTCCATCTCATTCTGGATTTGGGTCTCGTAGATGATGAAAAGGCTCTGGGGTGTCTGGAGGTGAGTCACTCATCACATGATCATAGCCATACTTTTTGTGTTTGTCTAGTTGAGGTTTGAATCATGAAGAATCTTAGAATCATACAGTTTGGAAGCTGTATGTGATATGGTTGCATTTCAATTTTCTTTGACTTTATTTATTCATAGCCATGTAACCTGTCCGCATTAATCAGTGGGCACTCTTTCATATTGATCCCATTGCCTTGCATGGTCATAATCCTCTAGCCTAATCAATTCAAGTGTTTATCTAGAAATATCATAACCGCTCTTATTGACATATTTTCAGTCACTATATGGCAATGTGTTCCCTGTATTTACCACTTTCTGGGTAAAGAAGCTCCGTCTCATATCTGGAGATGGTGGGGTACTTGGCAACGGTAATGACTTTGGAGATGATCATTCCCTGATATTTTTGGTACAAATATTACATTCCACTTATCAGGCCTTGTGAAGGTATGGGCTGGTTTATTTATTGAGAACGTGTGAGTGGAATTGCAAATTGTACAGTCATCAGTGGATATTCCCACCTCCAGTGTTATGATGGAAGAAACATAATTGATAAACTACTGAAGATGGCTGGGACTGGAACAGTACTCTGAAGAATCATTGCAGTTATGTCCTGGGACTATGCTGATTGACCCTCAGTTAACGTGGCCATCTTCCTTTGTGTGAGACATGACCCCAGACATGCGATTCGTATCCCTGGTTTCCATTTCTCAGTTTCAGTCAGGCTTCCCTGATGCAATGTTCAGTCAAATTGTATCAAAGTCATTGTCACCTCACCTCTCGAACTAAGTTCTTTAGACTATGTTTGGACCCAGGCTGCAACGAGGTCCGGTGTCAAGCGGTTCTTGCAAAGCCCCAACTAGGTATTGGTGAGCTACTGCTATCTTATAGCACTGACTGATTGTGCAGCAATTCACTGGATTGAATTTGTCCTGCTTTTGGTCACTAGGACATACCTGGGCCATTCTCCTTATAATTGCCCAGTTGTAATTACCAGTGTTGTAACTAGTTGAAATGCTGGCCCAGTTATAACTAGTTCTGAAGTGCTGGATGTTGAATGGTGTCATAGCCTTTATTGTATACAGTTGTCTCAGCTATTTCATAATATGACATGAAGTGAATTGAGTTGGCTGCTGACTGTGATGATTGGAATTCCATAGGGAGCTTAGAAACATAAAAAAATAGGTGCATGAGTAGACTCTTCGTCCCTTCAAACCAGCACCGCCATTCAATATGATCATGGATGATCATCTAAAATCAGTACCCCGTTCCTGCTTTTTCCCCATATCCCTTGATTCCCTTAGCCCCAAGAGCTAAATCTAACTCTCTCTTGAAAACATCCAGTGAATTGGCCTCCACAGCCTTCTGTGGCAGAGAATTCCACAGATTCACAACTCTCTGGGTGAAAATGTTTTTCCTCATCTCAGTCCTAAATGGCCTACCCCTATTCTCGAACTGTGACCCCTGGTTTTGGACTCCCCCAACATCGGGAACATTTTTCTTGCATCGAGCCGGTCCAATTCTTTAAGAATTTTATATGTTTCTATAAGATCCCCTCTCATCCTCCCTCAAATTTGGAGACCAAAATTGCACACAATACTCCAGGTGCGGTCTCACCAGAGCCTGTACAACTGCAGTAGGATCTCCTTGCTCCTAAACTCAAATCCTCTTGCAATGAAGGCCATTAGCTTTCTGCACTGCTTGCTGCACCTGCATGCTTACTTTCAGTGACTGATGTACAAGCACACCCAGGTCTTGGTGCACCTTCCCTTCTCCTAATCTGACACCATTCAGATAATAATCTGCCTTCCTGTTCCCTCCTCTCTTAAAAAACGGGGTTACATTGGCTACCCTCCAGTCCACAGGAACTGAACCAAAGTCGAGAGAACATTGGAAAATGATCACCAATGCATCCGTGATTTCTACGGCCACCTCCTTGAGTACTCTGGGATGCAGACCATCAGGCCCTGGGGATTTATTTGCCTTCGTCCCAACAGTTTATCTAACACCATTTTCTGACTAATGTGTATTCCATTCAGTTCCACCTTCCCACTAAATCCTCGCTCCCCTAGTATTTCTGGGAGATTGTTTGTGTCTTCTTTAGTGAATACAGAACCAAAGTACTCGTTTGGTCAAAGATCAGTCTGAAGAGATTCAAGGGAGTTTATTGTCATGTGTCCCAGACAGGACAATGAAATTCTTGCTTTGCTTCAGCACAACAGAATATAGTAGGCATAAATAAAAACAGAACAGATCAGTGTGACCATATACCATTGAAAATATATATACACACATAAATAATCAGATAAAGTGCAATGGGCTATTAATGTTCAGAGTTTTGTTTGAGTTGAGTTTAATAGCCTGATGGCTGTGGGGAAGTAGCTGTTCCTGAACCTGGATGTTGCAGATTTCAGGCTCTTGTACCTTCTACCTGAAGGCAGGTGGGAGATGAGTGAGTGGCCAGGATGGTGTGGGTCCTTGATGATGCTAGCAGCCTTTTTAAGGCAGCGACTGCGATAGATCCCCTCGATGGTAGGGAGGCCAGAGCCGAAGGGTCTCGAGCCGAAACGTCACCCATTCCTTCTCTCCAGAGATGCTGCCTGTCCCGCTAAGTTACTCCAGCTTTTTGTGTCTACCTTCAAAGTACTCGTTTAACTGTTCTGCCATTTCTTTGTTTCGCATAATAAATTCACGTCTCTGATTGTAAGGGACCTACATTTGTCTTCACTAATCTTTTCCTTTTTACATATCTAAAGAAGCTTTTCGAGTCCGTTTTTATATTCCCCGCAAGCTTTCTTTCATGCTCTTCCCACCCCCCCCTCTTAATTAACCCATTTGTCTTCCTCTGTTCTAAATTTCTCCGGTTTGCTGCTTCTTCTGGCCAATTGATATGCCTTTTCCTTGGATTTAACACTATTCTTGATTTCCCTCGTTAGCCACGGTTGAGCCGACTTCCCCATTTTATTTTTTTGCCAGACAAGGATGAACAATTTCTGGAGTTCATCCATGCGGTCTTTAAATCTTCACCATTGCATCTCCACTGTCAACCTTTTAAATGTAATTTGCCAGCCTATCCGAGACAATTCCCATCTCATACCTTCAAAGTCTCCTTTCTTTAAGTTCAGGACCCTCGTCACTTAATTAACCGTGTCACTTTCCATTCTAATGTAGAATTATACCATATTATGGTCACTGTTGCCCAAGGGCCTTGCACAACAAGATTGCTAACTAATCCTTCCTCATTACACAATACCCAGTCTAGGATGGCCTGCCCTCTAGTCGGCTCTTCTACATATTGGTTTAAAAAACCATCCCGTATACATTCCAGGAAATCCTCCTCCTCAGCACTGCTACCAATGTGGTTGGCCCAATCGATATGTGGATTAAAGTCACCCATGATAACTGCTGTACCTTTGGTACACGCATTCCTAATTTCCTGCTTGATGCTATCCCCAAATTCCCTACTGCTGTTTGGCGATCTGTGAAGATTGTGCAATGGGACTTCCGGCAGGACACAGGTGTAAATGCTTCTGCTTTGGTGCAACTAAAGTCGATGGGTTTCTAGGGATTGTCTGGAATTATACTTTGCACAAAAATTAACTGTGATTATTGGAGGTCATTCAACTAAGCTTGCGGACAGTCTGAAGAAGGGCCACAACCCGAAACATTGTCTGTTCATTTTTCTCCTCAGATGCTGCCTGCACAGCAATTTGGATTTGTGTTCAAGGTTCCAGCGTCCAGTCTGTTATCTCCCCCGGACATCTCTACAAACTATGAAGGATTTGCCCAGTTCAATCCAAATATGCCATTGAACCACAACAGAACTGACTTTAAAGATTTCATTTCTCAAGTTCCTCTTTCCAGTTTAAAACCAACTCAGCTAATTGCCCAGTAAATTCTTGTCACTGGAGTTTTTTTAAATTGCCACCATTCAATTTCCCCGTTGGTTTTTTTTTGAAGTGTGGATGAAACATGACCATTTTGCCTAATTCGCAATTGTGAGAGGTTCTCAATACAATATGCCAGAAAAAAATCCCTATAATCACTGGCCATGATATTATAAATGTAACATAATTAAAAGAGTTGAGAATTGTTCCTTCCCAAACTTAATTGGTGGAACATGAAATATCCTGTGGAGAATATAATTTCTGGAATAGCTTCCATAATGTAAGTGGAATAAAATACACACATTTTAGAAAGGGCAACATTATCTGATATCAAAATACCAAGATGCTGATGGAACTCAGCGGGTTAGGCATCATCTATGGAGGCAAAGGGGTAGTCGGCATTTAGAGTCAAAATCCTTTGTCAGCACTGTGACTGGAGAGAAGAGGGGAGGGGTGCTGGCTAGCAAATGATGTTGATCCAGGTGAGAAGGGGTGAGAGGCAGATGGAACCCGGTAGTAGAGGGAGGAGATAGAGATTTAGATATTAGAGATACAGCATGTAAACAGGCTGTTCGGCCCACCGAGTCCGTGCCGACCAACGATCCTCGTACATTAGCACTATCCGACACATTAGGGACAATTTACAATTTTACTAAAGCCAATTAACGTACAAAGCTGTAAAGCTTCAGAATGTTGGGGGTATCTGGAGAAAACCCACACGGTCACAGGGAGAACGTACAAACTCGGTATAGCTAGCACCCATGGTCAGGTTCAATCCCGGAACTTTGGTGCTGTAAGGCAGCAACTCTACCTATGTGCTGCCCCTAGCACAAAGGCTAGGAGGTGATCAGTGGAGACAAAGGCCTGCAGATGATGTGATTTGATAAGAAATGCATGGAACTAGGTAAGGAAGGGATGCTGGACAGATGGGAACACAAGTGGGAGGGGTGGGGATAGCAGACTGAATGAGTTGAGTGATAGGCAGATGGTACCAGGTGGAGGAGGAGAAAGAAAGTGTGCAACTGGGTGTCTTCATTATATACCAGTCTTCTCTGAGAAACAATATGATGGAAATGCCAAGGAGTACATTGTGTACACATGATACTTTGTGCCATCTACTGTATCTGCAGATAGGTGAGCGTAAGTCGCCTTGGTAGACAAGATGCTTATTGCATGAGTAAGGTAATGCCATTATCTGAGTAATTTTTTCATGCCATCCATACAAGAAAATATGCTTCCTCAATAAGAATGTCACCTGCTCAAATTCTAACACATTTAGATTCAGATTCAGATTCAGATTCAATTTTAATTGTCATTGTCAGTGTACAGTACAGAGACAACGAAATGCATTTACACCCCAATGTCAAATATAATCTGAACTCCCTGCACTACCACTGCCTGGTACCCCATTGCCAGAGTGAGGCCGCATGCAAACTAGAAGAACAACACTTCATAATCTGCTTGGGTTGCTTGTAACCCAACAGTATGAACATTGAATTCTCCAACTTTCAGTAACTAACCAACAACATCCCCTTTCTACTCTTTCCCCCCCCCCCCCCCCCCCCCCCCCCACCCCCCACCACCCCCTCCCCTGTGCCCCACCTGGATGTGCACCTATTTCTCCCTTTATTCCCTGGCCGCCCCCTCTTTTCCTTCATCCGTCCCATTCCACCTATATTCCTTCCTCTTGTTTCACATTTTGTGCATCTTGCTTCCTTATCTTACAGCCTTGTTTCTTCTTCCCATCTTTGGCCTTTGTCCACCCATCAGCCAATGAACCCCACACTTGTATCTATCTATCACTTGCTTGGCTTTGTCCTGTCCCCACTTCCCTTCCAGCTGTCTCCACCCTACCCCAGTCAACCTGAAGAAGAGATCCCCACCAGAAACATTGCCTGTCGCCGATGTACTCCAGAGATGCTGCCTGACCCGCTGAGTTACTCCAACACTTTGTGTTTTTTTTTGTAAAGGAGCATCTTCATTTCGTTGTGATTCCAGTTTACTGGACTATGTCTGTTTCTTTGGCTTCCTTTCTCTCTTCCTTTCCTGGTTTCAGGATTACCCAGAATTATGCCGAAACCATTGTTAAGAGGAAACGCAGAGGAAAAAAAATGAAATATCGTTTTAATTAACTTCGTTTGACCTCTTTCATGTTTCAGTGACAAATATATATATATTGACGTTGGTGGAAGAAAGAGCATTGATCGGTTGAGAGGTTGTGGGGAATATGGAGACAAAAGAGACTGCAGATGCTGGATTTTTTTTTTGCTCATTTACGAAAAGCGCGGATACAGAACTTGCCAGAATTATTGTAAAACTCTGTGTGGGAATAATCTGTTGGTTTCGCATTGTCACTGAAAGTAAAATCGGATTCATTATCTGTGTCACAAATCACCATTATTTACATTTGATGGCAAAACATACTTGTGTACATAACGTATAGATCTCCCATTCAAGTCCTCTTGATTCCCCCCGTTACACAATCGGGGGTTAAACGTAATACATTGAGATAATCCTCTGTATGCTTTTTCACAATAAGGTACAAATCAAATGTTATTAATACGCCCGCGTTTGCTAAATAATAGGAAGATTTTACACAAAATTGTACTTTTCAAGATGTTTTTTCAACTTCTTATATTTTAATATTAGTTGCCAACGCCACTGTGATCTCTTCCTGTAGTTTCACATGATTTGCCGATAATACCTACCCCGCCTATTTTCCTACGTTTTAAAAACAATGATAGCTGGTCTCTTGCTTTGCCCCGTTGTGTTTTGTTCCCAGCAGCAAACACGAGGGGAAATTTCCTGAAGTTTTGACAACATTCAACTTTAATTTATGTTTGAAATTAGATTAAAATTTTTAACACTTTTATTAAATATAATGTGGACAATGAAAGACCATCATAAATCTAAAGTTGTGTGTCTCCATTATATGATACTGGTCTTTAGATTGAAAATACTTTAAAAACCCAATGTGAAAACCAAACTTCAACCAATTCCCCGGTTTTAAACAACAACTTTGGACGGTTAGGCACTTTTAACAGCAGTTGAAAATAAATTAATTAGTATGAAAACATTGAGTGTGAATTATATGAAGACATTGAGTGTGAATCGATATGTATAACTTCCATGCATTTACATCATGAAGTTCCCTGATTAAAATGCAGTACTCTCACCGTTTCATGGCTTTGCTCTGATTTGTTTTAAGCCTGTGCCATTATAAAACGAGAAGGTTTAGTTATACTGTGGCGGAAACTACACCGCATTGTTTCAACAGAACAACACAGATATTATTCCAGGGGAATGCCCTGAGCTGGGATTTGCTGGGAAGCTTTAAATGGAGGATGAAAGTGCCAATCAGTGGCAATTTCCTCTTTCACTGGAGCATAAACTGAGACTGCGCACACTGACAGTCAGTGCGAGAGAGGGAGACCTTGGGGAGAAAGCAAGGAGAGGCGGAAAGGTAAGTAAGATCGCTCACTCACTCTGCCGGACCGGGCAGGGTTAATACCACGATCACATTCACTGTAAAGAAATGGAAGCTGTGCGTTGTACGAAGAGGCCAGTTGTTTTGTTTATGAACAACAGAAGCGTGCTTCAATTACCGTAGGCGATGTAAGGAAAGCGAAACGGGAAATAAATCTGTTGCTAATTGGGAACCTGAAGATCAGATCTCCAATCGTGTCAAGAAAATGAAACGAATCAAACGAAGCCCTCAAGGACGGTGCCCGCATTATATATTTGGCACCCGTGACTCAGCGGGTGTAATTCGAGCTTCTGACTTGTGATTCTGACCTGTGTCTCCAGAGACTTCAATTAAAATATATAAATGGACATTATAGTGTTGTATTGTAGACAACCTAGTTCAGATCAGACTTTTAATCTGTTTTTCCAAATGGCTATAAGTATGCCTGAAGAACAAGGGGTTGCAGGATTGCCTTGGCATTTATACCGCCATCAGCGCCAATAAAAACAAATAACATGTGTCATCAGTTTGTTGTTTGGGGAAGTTTAATGTGCCCTTAATGGTTGCTTTGTTCCTATTCTGCAAGAGTAGCAACTCTTTAAAGTTTGCTTTAAAACATTTCCTCCTTGCGAATAAAAAGATATGAACGTGACATCTGGGGGGTCTCCTTTAGAAGGAATCTGGGGGGTCTTGACATCTGAACTTGACATCTGGGGGGTCTCCTCTAGAAGGAATCTGGGGGGTCTTGACATCTGAACTTGACATCTGGGGGGTCTCCTTTAGAAGGAATATAAGATGTTTTGTTGCAAATGTTCTCTGCTGCTATAAATCAGTTTTCAGATTGGGATAAATTATTTCTACCTGCAACTGAGAGAAGGGAAGGCTGTTGGATTTAATTTTATTCTATATTTGAATATATTGATCATCTACAGCATTTTTAAAATTTTGTTTGAGAATTTCTTCATGCTCTTCAAATTTATTTTGGTTTCATCTTTGAATTCCCGGTATCTGACATACAACTTTAAAAATAAATCTTGGTTTATGTTGAAATCTTAATAACCGCAAGCCTTTTGATTTGAGAATTCCATCCGTTTTTTCTTTTCTTTTGTGCGTGCATAACTGTTTTAAGACGGCACTCTTTCTTCCTTGATTGCTTGCCACTTCTGTAGATCCAATAAAACTCCAATATTCACTCTCAACTATATGGAAAATCCCAATACTTTGGCACCTGGTTCATCGGGTGATATTTGTTATATAAATGACCCCTTCAAGTCACAGGGGTCCCATTTCTCACATTCCCTTTCAGCTTTTGTGACATCCCCAATAATTGATTTTGTAGTGTCTTGGATGTTAATAGAGATAGCAAGCAACTGTCTAGACGGTCTGGCATCACAATTCGTGACAGTGTCAGGATTTTGGAGTTTTAGTGTAGATGAAATGGGCAATATTCCATTACTTTGGTATGAACCCACACAGATGGGATACAAATTATTCTAGGCACAACATATGTGAGGGAAGGAGAAGGGTGGGTCAGTGGGGTGAGAGGGTGGGAGATTTCATTCGAACTGCAAAGGTGAGAAAATGTGTGTTTTAAATTAGTGGGGGTGGGGTGGCAATGGACATATGTAATCGGGTGAAGATTAAGATTGTCAGCTGACACAAAAGCAGAACGAAGGCAGGAACAGAGAGACTGCAACAACCAGGTTCAGGAATAGTTACTTCCCCTCAGCCATCAGGCTATTAAACCTGGCTCGGACAAAACTCTGATTATTACCAACCACTTTCTGTTATTTGCACAATCAGTTTATTTATTCATGTGTGTATATATTTATATCATGGTATATGGACACATTTATCTGTTTTGTAGTAAATGCCTACTATTTTCTGTGTGCTTAAGCAAAGCAAGAATTTCATTGTCCTACACAGGGACACATGACAATAAACTAACTTGAACTTGAACTTGAACTTGAGGGATACATGCTAGTTGTGTGGAAGAAGATAGACACAAAAAGCTGGAGTAACTCAGTGGGTCAGACAGCATCTCTGGATGAAAGGAATAGATGAAGTTTCAGGTCAAGACTAGTTCTGTGCAATATGGAACCATGCCGTTACTGGAAGTCTGATTGAGACAATCCTGGAAATACTCAGCAGATCAGGTGTGTGACTCTGTGTCAGAAAAGATCAATTCTTATGCAAGCGAGAAAAGCTGGTTAAGTGAAAATTGTTGAATTCCATATTCATCCTTGAGCAGTGGAAACTCTTGTGTAGGAGATGAACAGCTGGAAGAGTGGCTGGATGGGCCAAAGTCAGGAATGTGTCTGTGGATACAGGTGGTGGGCGGGGTGGGGGTTGACATGGATGGGTAAAGGTCAGGTGAGAAGAAGACAAAAGGCTGTGAGATAAAGAAAGAATGGGTATGAAATGTGAAGCCTGTGTGTACAGGTGGAAAGGGATGGGGGGAAGGAATAGAAGGAAAAATGGATGCACATCAGATGGGGCACAAGGAAAGACAGAGGGAATAAAGGGAGGGGGGGGGGGGGGGGGGGGATGATGGTACTTTTCCTCACTCTGGCAATAGAGGAGGCCCAGGACATATGAGGCCTCATTGTAGTAAGTCTGCTTTGGTGTTGCTTGCAGTACTTGAAGTGGCATGGGAATTTCATAAGGGGATTGGTGATGTGCCGTTTTGCAGACCTCTGCTCTATAAGAGTGTGACCTGTCTCCCCATTAGTATGTGTAGCTATAGTTCTTGAGTTGTAATTTGGAACAGGAAGTTACAGAAATTGGAATTTGCTTATAAATTTGAAGCTTTCGTGTCCGTTGTCTTCACAAAACTTGAGAGTCTTCAATTTACAAGAGAAGTCTTTAATGCTTTACTCAATGCTGGCAACAAGACAACTCCACACGCACACACGCACACACACACACACACACACACGCACAAATTATTTACAGTACACAGTTTACAGTAAAATCTTGCACAATTGGAGGGGGATTTTTTGTTGTAATTTTCATGTTTTGTTGGAATGACTCTACTTCACATTTTGTGATTTTAAACCGCTGACTTTCGAACTAACTCAAAAGCTCAGGAATCTCACCAATTTTAAAACATCTTGCTTGGCTAATTATTTTTCCTTTTTCCTGAAATTATTACATCAGTAACATTATGCAAAATTGTTGTTAATATGTGAGCAAAATGTAATTCTTATTTCCTTTAACATCAGCAGTTATCTGGGCACCAGCAGAATGCAGTACTTGACGGTTGGATTTTTCGTACTGAGCCAGTTCCTGGTTAAGGCCTTCAATGTCCCTCTGGAAGAGCTGGAAAATGGAGGCCACCATTGGATCGTTCTTGTTGCTGGCTCAAATGGCTGGTATAACTACAGGCATCAGGTACAAAACAAGCTTATATAAAGATAATCAGTGATGTGAACTTAACCAGGAAGTTTGTAAACAAAAATCATACGATCACAGTTTTATCCTGAATCTGACAATTAGACACATTTTAAATAAAATGCTATTTTTGGCACCTTATTCTTTTTAGCTTTCCTTGCTAAAAATGTTCCAGAATCCATTAAGACAATGCAATGCAACTGATCAATCCTCACCTCAGTACTAAGTAATCAAACTCTTAATGTTTGTTTGTTTGAGCTCAGGAAACACTTTGGAAAAATGTAGCTTTCTCGTGCTGCTAATTTTTGGTCACCCTGAACACTTACTACGAGTTAGAGAGTCATAGAGCAGGGAAACAGTTCATTCGGCCCAACTTGCTCGTGCCCATCTACACCAGTTCCATCTGCCTGCATTTGACCCATATCCCTCTAAACCTTACCTATACATAAATGTTTGAGTATTTTTAATTATTTCTGCTTGCCAATATTCATTGAAATGTATAAAGGAAACTGTATAAAGGAAATGTTGTCAAGTAATTTCCATTGTCATGATATGTAGTTAATTAAGATGTAATTATCTCTGAAACTTGCATCTCTGAGTGCTGATGGGTGTAGTTGTGGGGAGAGAGTCATAATTGGACCCCCCCCCCCAATGTGAGAATTTAAATATACTTGCTTCTGATATCTCTTAGGATTTCTTATTATTACTGTTGTAGAGTAAATGAAAGTTTGAAAATTCAGCAAATACTTAGCAAGCAATATTCATGGAGAGAGAAACCAAGTTAATCAGGAATAGGAACATTTAGAAAGCTGGCATCCTTAAGCTTGCAGAAAAAAAGGAAGGGAAGGAATGTGAATGTCAAATAAATGTTTATGATTGGATGGACTGAGAAATTGGCTGATTTGAGTTGTGTTTATTGTCACCTGTACCGAGGTACACTGAAAAGCTTTTTTTGTTGCAAGCTACCCAGTGAGCAGAAAGACCATACATGATTACCATCAAGCTGGCCACAGTGTATATTTACAGGATAAAGGGAATAACCTTTTGTGCAAGGTAAAGTCCGATTCAATATAGTCTGAGGGTCTCCAAGGAGGTAGATAGTAGGTCAGGAACGCTTTCTAGTTTGTGATCGGATGGTACAGCTGGAGTTGGCCAGAAGACAATGTTGAAGGCAGCTAACCTGTCTGGGTGAGGTGCAAATAGGAAAAGAGAGGAGAGAGAAGACAAGAAACTAATTTGCTGTAATTCTGAGATATAGAACAAGCAGTTGCTGGAAATCTGAAATGAGGGATAATGTTCAAAGCCCTGCAGGGCAGGCAGCACCTGTGGAGAAAGAAAAACTTGCATCAGAACTAGCCGAGATTTTAAAAGCAAAAAAAAAATGTGATGCTGAGAGTGTGAAAGAAAAACAGCCAATACTGGTAACTCAGCAGGTCAGGAATCATCTGTGAGAAGAGAAACGGAGCTAACACTGCAGGCTGATCTCTCCTTTCCCCAACAAGTAAGAATTTCACTATTCCATTTTGAAACATATGACATTTAAACGTCTTCTCCTGATTCTTGACCCAGCCATGAGAGGTCATCAGTCTGAAACAACAACTGGGGCAGCCCACCACCCTATCTGCACAGATGCTGCCAGATCTGCTGAGCATCCTCAGCATATCTTTATGTTAGCTAATTGCGAGAAACTGGAAAGGTTGGTTATCAAAGGGGCTCGGCACTGAATTCAAGCATTTCAGATAAGCAGCTTTCCTAGTGTTCTCTACTTCATATTTCTGGCTATTGCTGTGTTCTGTGCTTCACAGTTACAACAGGCTCGTTCTTTGTGTATGTCCTCCCTCACAAATGATTCCCTCAATTAAATTGAATCTGGGAGGTAGATCTATAAAATGATATGAAAACAGCAAACGTTATAAAAAAGCTACTATTTGGAAACTGAAAGTGCCCTCCTGGTCAGAACACAAAACTACTATATTTTGTTGGATGGTGCTAGCTGTAAAAGCCACTATGAAATGTTTTTCTCTCTCTGGTAGTCTGATTATATACAAAGGATATATGTGGCCAAGGATTACATACAAGAGGTAGAAATTTGTTGAAAGCTGTAAACCATTCACTTTGGGGTAAATTCAATGTCCCGTTCTCCACTGGAGAACCAAACTAAAAGAGAAAGTGATTACAATTAGCAGTTTAGTCTTGTATTGGCGATTCAAATTTAGAAATCATACAATTTATTTTGCATCTGAGGGTGAAGATTGTAAGGGAGTAATCCTCAATTATATACGTTGGGGAAACAGCTTAATTCCTCATTGTCAGCTTCAGGTTGCATCTTTAATTTCTAATACTTCTTAGTGAAGTAGGAAGCCCATGCCCGTGCCAGCACTTGGAGCATTCCAATTTGGCAAAAAGCTTTTGGTTTTATCTTCTGATCTATAGCTATAATGCTATGTTGTTTATATTGTGAAGTGTCCCAACATTTTTTTTTGTCTAACGGAGGGCTATTTGCACTATTAACAGGCAGATGTGTGCCATGCCTACCAGATTGTCCACCAGCATGGTGTTCCAGATGATCGCATTATTGTCATGATGTTTGATGACTTAGCACAGAGTGATGAGTAAGTATGGTAAAATAATGCTGCAGGAATTTCATTTCTGAATGCATGGTAGTTAACCACCTGTGTGTCTATTTTACCTACTGCACAGGAATCCTACAAAAGGCATTATTATTAACCAGCCCAATGGCACAGATGTATACAAAGGTGTGGTCAAGGATTACGTACAAGAGGTGACCATTTTGAATTCTACTTGAAGTCTTCAGTTACATGTGATGGGGAAACCATTTAATCTCTCACTGTTAGTTTAAATTTTTAATCTCTCATGATACTGTTAATTACTTTAATCATATCAAAGTATCAGCTTTTAATCACACCATACAGTAAAACTCAAGCTATTTTGAAGCATCATTCATTGTTTTAAACTCGCATGTTCAGACAAAATAGTTGCAGTTGAAATTAAGATCTTAGTTACTCTGCATGGAATGATAGGAATTGCAGAATTGTTTGTGAATAAACGTGGATTTTTCACTTAACCGTGCAGTCTCTTGCCCTTGGATCTCTGCAAGTACTGATCTGAACAACCTTCCTGGGGTTTGCACTGAATTCATTTTCCTCATGGGAAAAGTATTGTCCCATTAGTTGTGTTCCTTCAAGAATGGGGTCGGTACATCTATGCACCAAATCTGTATTCCAACAGACATCCTGATTTGACTGAACACATTTCCTTCGTAAGCAATTTGTGTGATGTTCATCCTGCTTGGATGTAATATTCTTCCTACCTAGCTGTGTTACCTTGGCTCAGTGAAAACAATTCTCGATTGTGGGCTGAAGACTGCATCAGCTGGCATTTCAGTTAAGGAGTGATGGGGTACTGCGGTGCTGGTAATTATTTTTACCATCAGGTGTGACATTAAATCTATGAAATGACTTCTTGCTCAGTTGGACTTAAACGGATGCCCGGTGAGTGTTCTGGCCAAAACATGCCCCCGCAGCCAGCACTCCAAGAACAAATTCCATTTCTCTTTTGTCAGTCCTTTGGATAAGTTCTCCACCCTCTTAAAGTAGTGAAAACCTTCATGGATTGTGAAGGATCGTGAAACATTTTGAGGACAATGAAGATTGTCGGTACAATGCGGGTTTGTTGGTTCTTTCATTCGTTCCATATCTTTTATATCTATCGTACAGCACGTGACCCCAGAAATCTTTTTGGCCGTCCTCCGAGGAGATGCAGAAGCTGTAAAGGGAAAAGGTTCTGGCAAGGTTTTAAAAAGGTAATGGCTTGGATGGTTTTAAACTTGTGTCAATGATATGCAAGTAGCTTTTCACCACTTTATAGGAGTAATTACAGTGTCTTCGTTTACAGTTGTGATCATTTTAATCAGTCATAATTTGAACATTATGTAAAAATAGACTTGACTCCTTTTGCTGTATATAAAGATGGTGGCAGTGCCTGTTGCATGTAATTTTGAAGTAGAAGGGTGTTCAGTCCATCACACTTCTACTTGCTCTGAGTAATGCATTCAACCCTATTTTCCCCTCTCCCATTTCTCATAACCTCTTCTTTCTTGCACATCCATTGATTCCAGCCTAATACTTGCCTCGGGTTAATTGTCAGTAACCATTACAAGTTCCTGTACACTTGTGGGATGTGGGGGAACTGGAAGTACTCAAGGAAACCCACATGGTCACAGAGAACATGCAAACTGCACGCAGACAGAACTGGAGGATCAAACCAAGGTCACTGGAGCTATGAGATAGTGGCTATATTGCACCACTTGTCCTGCCAGATTAGACTTCAGGAATTCTTCATGCAATTTATCAGTCGCGCAGTAGAAATGTGATATTCCTCTATAATGGAGGGCTATTTTAATATTGGCCATATACATTTCTGTCTGCTGCATTTTACTGAACCATTAAGCAAAATACCTGCATATGTCACGTGCATTAAATAACATTTGATAAATAAATCATGGGCAGCAAACTATAAACACTTGGAGTATTAATTGAATTTCATTTTTGGAGTCAATGTGTGGGAGGTTAAATTCCATTTCACCCAGGACATTAGCGTTCATCCAAATACATCCATCACAATTTTTGTTTACTTCAGTGAAAAGAAAAAAAGATACTTGCATAGAAACATAGAAAATAGGTGCAGGAGTAGGCCATTCAGCCCTTCGAGCCTGCACCACCATTCAATATGATCATGGCTGATCATGCAACTCAGTATCCCGTACCTGCCTTCTCTCCATACCCCCTGATCCCTTTAGCCACAAAGGCCACATCTAACTAAATATAGCCAATGAACTGGCCTCAACTACATTCTGTGGCAGAGAGTTCCAGAGATTCACCACTCTTTGTGTGAAAAATGTTTTCCTCATCTCGGTCCTAAAAGATTTCCCCCTTATCCTTAAACTGTGACCCCTTGTTCAGGACTTCCCCAACATCAGGAACAATCTTCCTGCATCTAGCCTGTCCAACCCCCTAAAATACTTGCTTGGTAATGGCAGCTAATTCATCGCTACAGTCCACCCTTGGATAATGAATGAGTTTCATTCTTACAGACGTCCATAAATTGATTTTTGTCCATCAGATGGAAAATACATAAACATGACTCGATTATTATCACAGTGCCTCTGATAATAAATGCTGTTAAAAGCCAAGTAACAGTGGCAAGTGCAAACACAAAGAACTGCAGATGTAATATTATACGGAACATAAATGCTCGGGCAGCATCTCTGGAGCACATGGATAGGCAATGTTTCAGGATGGGAAACGTCTATTATATATTTAGTTCTTCAAACATAGATTGATAAGGCCTAGACTTTATTCCCGGAAGCTGACTTTCAACACCAGCATGCTTTGAACACCACATAAGTGCAAGAACCTTTTATATATTTAAAAAAAAAAAAAAAAAATGCTGGTTGTCTCAATGTCGTTCCATTGAGAGTTTAAATATCCTAATTGAATCATGAAACAATTTTATAACATGGTGATCGCTTTCTCATTCCCAAGCCTTTTTTTACTCGGCTGGATTTTCACAGCTGTGTAATAAACGTTCGGACAGGTTAAGTTTTGGAACTACAAGTCTATTCAAAGAGCAGTGTATATTAACATTTGATTTCTTTTTATAATTACTTCAATTAGGAAATAGTTTAGCTCCAATAATCCAGAACTGGCAGTACTAAGCTGTTAAAGCAGCCCGATGTTCTGAGCTATTGGATAGCATGGGCCAAATCATTGGGAGTTTCGATCAAAGATTCTTGGAGTTTAATTGTATGTGCTAATTCACACAATTGAAGGTTAAATGTAATCTTAATTCTTAGATACTATTTTCAAGAATTTTGTCTGTTTAATTTAAATCTGCCTTGCAAAAATTGGATTCTATTTTGCGATTTGTCCTTTTTAAACTTTGAATTCTGTTGTGACATAACTTTTGTTTCTGTTTTGGCAGTGGCCCCAAAGATCATGTATTTATTTATTTTGCTGATCATGGAGCAGATGGAATACTAGCCTTTCCCAATGATGATGTGAGTATCTTGGCCTAAACTTCCACTTTATCAATGTTCTAGATTCACAAATTGAAGGCCTTCAATTGTCTAAATTGCTCAAAATACTGTTTAACCATAAGAACCAATTTATTATTTTGATTGAGTGCTTGTTACGGGTGACTTACAGGAACCTGAAGTGTCAGAGCTGCTGTTGCCTCTGTATATGCATTGACACTACCTTTTTCTTTGCCTGTAATCTATTATACAATTAAGTAGAATTTTTTTTAAATGGTTAAAAATAAATATAAAAATGCAGGGCTACTGGAAAAGATTGTGGGAATGGGAGCTGAATTGAATGGGATACAGTGCGTGCCAGGGTCGTTTGTACCATAATGCACAGTAGTAATGGATGCATATGGATCTACTTCAGAAATTCAGTAGCATTGGACTTTAGTGGAAATGAATTTTGGAAGAGGAACGCCATATCTGTAACATCTCAAGCTCCAGCAGCCCATACCGTAAAGGACACAATTCTATCCCTTAGTTGTCTCGCATTATACATCGTCCTGTGGCTTCTAACAAATTAATATTTCCAGATATTGTGGCTCCCTGATTTTGTCTGGATTAACCTGTCCTTTTGCCTTCAAAAACAAACTGTGATCTGTTCGGTTTCTACCGCAAGCTCATCATCTTAGGACATTACGTGCAGCATTCATGGCACTGTTATTTTATGCGACTGCATTTTTCTAATAATTACTTTACTGCGTCATAAGTGCCTTTCTCTCCAGCCTTGTTTGGGTTTTCAAACTACCTTGAGAGTCTTATCCGTGGAAGTATTTGTTGCACAGATGTAAGAAGAGGGACACAATTTTCATGTAAATACTTTCACATCCTGTGTTCTAATTTTATTCTATGTTCTGGTTTTAGTATCTAAATGTATTTTGGCATTAATAGGTTGTGTATTTTTGTTTCAGCTTCATGTCGATGAGCTACAGAAGACTATCAGATACATGCATAGACATAAGAAATATTCTAAGGTATTGACAAATAAAATCTCAAGGGGACTGTTAGGCTGGGGAAAGGAATGAAAGAAAAAAATCAACATGTTAGGTTTGCTTTACTAAAGTTTAAAGGTGCTTTGTATACAGGTGAATTTCAGGGCTACATCGTAACATTTGTATACCTATTACTATGAGGAGAGAGTTTTGAAAGAAAATCTAAAGTTTGTTTTTAAAATCTATTTGTGCAAGCAGTCATGATGCATCTCCTTCCATGAGTGTTACTAAAAGATAGCAAATGTTAGCATGGATTAATTTCCTATACATCACATGTGAACAGTCGTGTGCTTGTACTCATTGGGAAGCTGAATAGAGCACACAGATATGATCACATTATGCTTTTGGTGCTTGTGGCAAAGTTACATTTCCAGATAGTTGTGCTGTTATGCAGCTGTGCACAGGATACTTGAATAGATAAACTGTGGTCTGGTTAGTTTCTATCCCTTAACTACTACTTTGACTGGTTTTAATGGGATGTAATGAATCATGTTTGCTGAAGCTGATATTCAATAGCCCTTTAATCTACTTCCACAGATGGTGCTTTACATTGAAGCTTGTGAGTCTGGGTCAATGATGGTGGAACTGCCAGAGGATATTAATGGTATGGCAACTCTTACATTTTATAGCTTGTAGGCAAGGAAAATGTTTGAAATGTTATGGAACAAATTTGAATGTTTTCAAACTTGTTCCATAACATGTTTGAATTTTATGATTCTTGATTTTCATTTTTCAATTTATCTTTCCAAATTTCTTGAATGAGCTTTTGATGTACATGTTTAGGGCTATGTTCCATACTTTCTAAAATCTGACTATATTGAAGATGGAAAAAATATATTGTTCCTGTAGATCTTTTATTTTTACAGACCTCTATAATAACCCTATTCTTGATATAATTCTAATATTATAAAACTGCAGAGATGCTGAATATAAGAATTAAGAATATTTTATACTGTACACATTCACCAGTTTGGGCTGCATCAGTGAAAAGAGAAACCGGATGGTTTCAGCTTGGACTGTTCCTCAGTACTAGGAAAATGAGGAGATGGGGAGAGACTTTTTAAAGTTGGATGGAGAATGGGGGAAGGATGATCAGAATTTGGGGATCTGTGATGAAGTCATGTCGGGATGTAGAGAGGGAGAGAGAGAGAGAACAAGCAAGTGCAAGGTGGTCAAGATAGTTGTGCAAGTCTGTGTGTTTGCAATGGATGTTTGTCACTGGCCTCTCTATGAGGATGAGACAAATATCTACAAATGAAAAGTAAAAAATAAGTCACGTGAAAATGAGGATATAATAGAAATTGTCAGTAAATGTAATGATATTTATGTTCTGTAGAGTGCTTACTGTAATGGTGCTGCATTGTACTATGCATCAGAAAAAGTGTAGAGGAAGTGGACCGAATCAAGAACTGTTACATACTGTATATCACATGGAGGGCCAAGTGTAGCTTGGGACCATATGAGAATCCATGTATTTCTGTTTTATATGCAAGAGTTTATTTTCCCACTGTCTTCTGATGATGTTTGGCCTCTATTTGCCTATTTTTTTTAATGATGCTTAAGATTGCAGTAATCCAGAAACGTGTTCTGTTCTCCCAGGAGTGTTCCTGTGGTCTGTCCCTTCACTCAAACTCAACCATCACCATCTCGTATTTATTTATTTTTATTCGTGGTGACTCTTTGCAAGCAAGTACACGCACACGCGCACTTATACGCACACAGGCCTTTACTGTAACAGTTATCTGATCTTCAGTCCTGCTGTACCAATGACCTGTCGTACCATCTATTGCCGAGTAAGGCTAAGGACCCAATACTGAGGAAAATATTCCATCTTCTGATATTCATCTGGGCTTGAAATTTATTCTATCCAGAGAATCTGCTTGAGGTCAATGTCTTATTTTATAATTCTGCAGATATCATGCTTTTTTCCCCCCCTGTTTTCACTATTTTTGTGGTCAACTTTTCCAGCCCTGCTCTTCTCATAAATTGTGAGCTCAAATTTCTCTAAATTACACTCTGCCCTGTTTAAAGCTCGACTCCAAGGTAGTAAGACCTACCTTCCTTATTTATAAAACACTACATAAGCTCAGCCCTGTTGCCTCCTCCACCGTGTGTTAATGTAACTTAACTTTGATAGTTTACCCCTTGTCTATTGGTGTGTAGACTTCCAGCGGCACTGTCATCCATTTCTAAAATAATGGCCAAAAATACACTGAATATTTTAAAGAAAAACGTAGCTAGCAGTTATTCTAAACATTTACATTCTCCCAGCCTTTTCTTCTTTGATCTGACTTTTGTATAATATTTAGTGGCGATTTTTGCGTTTTGAAATAACTTACCATTTTCTACATATAGAGATATTGTATAAATGGAGCTGATGTTATTTAAAGAGTTGGATATCTCAATAATTTTTTGTGAAGATTAGTTTAATAAAAGTGGCAATGTGCACTGATTTTAGTATTAGAATTAAAGTGCACATTTTACCGTACAAATTTCCATTGTTATTTGCGAGAAAAAGGGTGGCAGGGTAGCGCAGTGGTGGAGATGCTGCCTTATAGTGCTTGCAGCACTGGGGACCCGGGTTTGATCCTGACTATGGGTGCTGTCTGTATGGAGTTTGTACGTTCTCCACGTGATCGCGCGAGTTTTCTCCAAGATCTTCCGTTTCCTCCCATACTCCAAAGACGTGCAGGTTTGTAGGTTAATTGGCTTGGTGTACGTGTAAAAATTGTCCCTAGAGTGTGTTAATGTGCGGGGATCGCTGGTCGGCGCGGACTCGGTGGTCCGAAGGGCCTGTTTCCGCGATGAGTCTCTAAAACTAAACTAAAAAGAAACATAACATTTTAAATTTGGCCACCATTCTCCTAGACAATTTTACTCTTTAGTCCATTGAATTCTATACCTTTTAATCACAGTGTTTGCCACTACTGCTGCCAATCCAGATGAATCCTCTTATGCCTGTTATTATGATGAAGCTCGAGATACCTATTTGGGTGACGTGTACAGTGTTGTGTGGATGGAAGACTCTGACCAGGTATGAAGGAAATATCTAATCAATCGGCATGTATTTGTGCATGGAGGTGATGCTGTAGGAATTCCATTCACATTCCCTTTTATCTTTTCAGGAGGACCTGAAAAAAGAATCATTGCATCAACAATTCAAAATTGTAAAGAAAAGAACCAACACGAGCCATGTGCAAGAGTATGGGAATCTGGTAAGTGACAGCATTGTTCCAACTCTTTTAGAACGGGACGTGAGCAGAAACAAGCACGGTTTTTATTTTTTAGCTAATTACTTGGTTAAAAAGAGGTGGCTTTAAATTTTCTTCCATTTGCTTCAACTATTCCCTCATCACCGTCAGTCCTCTGGGTTCCTTATCTTCAGTGAGCATCTATCTATCTCCTTGTGTTTCCTCCACTCATGAACAGCTCTTTGAAGGATGTGTAGTGTAAAGTCAGTGTAAATGGGTGGATGAAGGTCAGTATAGACTTGATGGGGCAATCGGCCTGTTTCTGTGCAGTTTGACTCTTTCTTCTTTCATGGATTTTCCACTGCAAGTTTAGAACTTCAAAATCCAGTCTCTCTTTGAGGCTAAATGTATAATTTCTGTCATAAGTGTCCAAAGAGGAAGATATTGGACCACTGGAACCTTCTTGTTGGATCCAGCATGTTGGCATTGAACAAAATTGTAATTGAAGGTAGAAAATAAATGCTCATCAATGGTGGTATTAGTGATTGATTATGGAAACGTGTTCTTTTCTTTTCCCCAGACACTTTCCCACATGAAACTGAATGCATTTCAGGGTTCTAAGAAAGCACCGCCCAAGACGCAGCATCCACTAGACATTGTGGATGCGGTGCCAAGCCCCGATGTCCTGCTTGACATCCTAAAGCGCAGGTATATGGCAACGAATGACATTGTGCTGGCTCAGAAGCTGCTGACGGAGATTAATGTGCACCTGGAGGTGAGATTCATACACCAGAGTTATCCACACAGTGTGGCTCTATTTTTTCCAAAATTAAGATTGAGTAAATCTCACTGGTGGCGCAGTGGTAGAATAGCTGCCTGGGTTCGATCTTGACTACGGGCGCTATTTGTACGTTCTCCCCGTGACCTTCGTGGGTTTTCTCAGGGAGCTCTGGTTTCTTCCCACTTTCTAAAGACGTACAGGTTTGTAAGCTATCGGGCTTGGTAAAATTGTCCCTAGTGTGTGTAGGACAGCACTAGTGTGGGGATCACCGGTCAGCACGGACTCTATGGGCCGAAGGGCCTGTTTCCATGCTGTATCTCTAAACTAAATGCTTTTGACATAACCAATTTGCTGGTGGTAATTCCATGAACTACTTTTCTTTCTGTGATGAGTAATAGTCTCTTTATTATCTACAATCTACGTAGGTATCTACAATTTATTGTGTTGGTTGCTTGATGGATGGCATTTACTCTGATCAGTCATGGAATTGCCAGCAAGCAGATCACGTGGCAGAGGGTTGCAGTTTCTGAGCCTGGGCACTGCAGGAAAAAAGTCTTGGATGTGCAGGCTCGAAGGGCCAAATGGCCTCCTCCTGCACCTATTTTCTATGATGTGTCACCATTGTCACATTCAAGGGTGTTCCAGAAATGACTGAGCTGATGCTCTTTGTATTGGGTCTGAAACACCATGCCACCCATTGTTAGTATATCTAGTGAAGTCCCACTCGTTTGAATGGTTCGCTGACCTGAACTAAAAAGTTAGTTAAGTTATTCTTTCGACTTTTGTTGAAATAATGATTATTAGTTGTGTTGTGAGATAACTATCTTTATCATAGCATGAGTTGTTGGGAGACCATTGTAATAGTCCATGAATATGGCCTTAGTGTCTGCTGCCTGAGCACTAGTTACCACTCATGACAGATTGTGCCTCACTAGTGTGGACAGTACAGGTAGTGACTGAGAGTTGTGGGCCGGAACAGGCAATCTGGACATTTAATTGCTTCTGTCACGACTGATGCTGGCTAAACCTACTGACCACTACCTGCATTTTCAATCCTTATTTCTCAGTCAATCTTTTGTAAACTGTTGGAAATTTATTTGCACCGTTAGTAAATATAATTGGATATTTCGAGTTGTAGTCAGAGTCACGGAAACTGGCCATTCGCTCTGCCATATCTAGGCCGACAATAAAATATCCACCTACAGTCATCCCTTCAATGAGCCTTCAATATTTTGGGTGCTCATCCAGGTTCATAAGATCATGTGTGAGAGAAGCAGAATTAGGCTGCTCGGCCCATCAAGTCTACTCTGCCATTCAATCCCTCCTAACCACATTCTCCTGCCTTCTCCCCATAACCTCTGACACCCGTACTAATCGAGAATCTATATCTCTGCATTAAATATATCTACTGACTTTGCCGAGGTTGTACCACAACAGCGAGCCAGGCCTGTTATCCGACTAGGCTGTGGCCCGTTGAGAAGCGGCCTATTCATGCTGCCTACATTTCGTATTCACATTGCAAATATATATGACAAGCAGTGTAGATCACTGCACTGGTCCCCATGATATACTATTTCCAATCACACAAACAATCCACCAGCATAAACATTTACTCCTATTACTAACCCTACATTGTATCCAATTTCCCAAATTGCCTTGGATCCCTGGGATTCTTAATTTATTCGACCAGTTTCCCAAGTGGGGGTTTACATACATAGATACATAGAAAATAGGTGCAGGAGTAGGCCATTCGGCCCTTCGAGCCTGCACCGCCATTCAATATGATCATGGCTGATCATCCAACTCAGTATCCCGTACCTGCCTTCTCTCCATACCCCCGATCCCTTTAGCCACAAGGGCCACATCTAACTCCCTCTTAAATATAGCCAATGAACTGGCCTCAACTACCCTCTGTGGCAGAGAGTTCCAGAGATTCACCACTCTCTGTGTGAAAAAGTTTCTTCTCATCTCGGTCCTAAAGGATTTCCCCCTTATCCTTAAGCTGTGACCCCTTGTCCTGGACTTCCCCAACATCGGGAACAATCTTCCTGCATCTAGCCTGTCCAACCCCATAAGAATTTTGTACGTTTCTATAAGATCCCCTCTCAATCTCCTAAATTCTAGCGAGTATAAGCCAAGTCTATCCAGTCTTTCTTCATATGAAAGTCCTGACATCCCAGGAATCAGTCTGGTGAACCTTCTCTGCACTCCCTCTATGGCTATAATGTCCTTCCTCAGATTTGGAGACCAAAACTGTACGCAATACTCGAGGTGTGGTCTCACCAAGACCCTGTACAACTGCAGTAGAACCTCCCTGCTCCTATACTCAAATCCTTTTGCTATAAAAGCTAACATACCATTCGCTTTCTTCACTGCCTGCTCCACCTGCATGCCCACTTTCAATGACTGGTGTACCATGACACCCAGGTCTCGCTGCATCTCCCCTTTTCCTAGTCGGCCACCATTTAGATAATAGTCTGCTTTCATGTTTTTGCCACCAAAATGGATAACCTCACATTTATCCACATTATACTGCATCTGCCAAACATTTGCCCACTCACCCAGCCTATCCAAGTCACCTTGCAGTCTCCTAGCATCCTCCTCACAGCTAACACTGCCCCCCAGCTTAGTGTCATCCGCAAACTTGGAGATGTTGCCTTCAATTCCCTCATCCAGATCATTAATATAAATTGTAAATAGCTGGGGTCCCAGCACTGAGCCTTGCGATACCCCACTAGTCACTGCCTGCCATTGTGAAAAGGACCCGTTTACTCCTACTCTTTGCTTCCTGTTTGCCAGCCAGTTCTCTATCCACATCAATACTGAACCCCCAATACCGTGTGCTTTAAGTTTGTATACTAATCTCTTATGTGGGACCTTGTCGAAAGCCTTCTGAAAGTCCAGATACAACACATCCACTGGTTCTCCCCTATCCACTCTACTAGTTACATCCTCGAAAAATTCTATAAGATTCGTCAGACATGATTTACCTTTCGTAAATCCATGCTGACTTTGTCCAATGATTTCACCACTTTCCAAATGTCGTGCTATCCCATCTTTAATAACTGACTCTAGCAGTTTCCCCACTACCGATGTTAGACTAACTGGTCTGTAATTCCCCGTTTTCTCTCTCCCTCCCTTCTTAAAAAGTGGGGTTACGTTTGCTACCCTCCAATCCTCAGGAACTACTCCAGAATCTAAAGAGTTTTGAAAAATTATCACTAATGCATCCACTATTTCTGGAGCTACTTCCTTAAGTACTCTGGGATGCAGCCTATCTGGCCCTGGTGATTTATCGGCCTTTAATCCATTCAATTTACCCAACACCACTTCCCGACTAACCTGGATTTCACTCAGTTCCTCTATCTCCTTTGACCCGCGGTCCCCTGCTATTTCCGGCAGATTATTTATGTCTTCCTTAGTGAAGACGGAACCAAAGTAGTTATTCAATTGGTCCGCCATATCCTTGTTCCCCATGATCAACTCACCTGTTTCTGACTGCAAGGGACCTACATTTGTTTTAACTAATCTCTTTCTCTTCACATATCTATAAAAACTTTTGCAGTCAGTTTTTATGTTCCCTGCCAGTTTTCTTTCATAATCTAATTTGTCTTGGCCTTGCTGAAGCCATGTACTGCATCATCAGTAACATAGAAAAAATAGGTGCAGGAGTAGGCCATTCGGCCCTTCGAGCCTGCACCGCCATTCAATATGATCATGGCTGATCATCCAACTCAGTATCCTGCACCTGTCTTCTCTCCATATCCCCTGATCCCTTTAGCCACAAGGGCCACATCTAACTCCCTCTTTAAATATAGCCAATGAACTGGCCTCAACTACCTTCTGTGGCTGAGAATTCCACAGATTCACCACTCTCTGTGTGAAAAATGTTTTCTTCATCTCGGTCCTAAAAGATTTCCCCCTTGTCCTTAAACTGTGACCCCGTATTAGTACGGAGATCAGTAGCAACATTAACTGCATTGCCACCATCAATGCACGCTGTTTATCTTTAAAAAAAAAAAATTCAATCAAATCTGCCAGTAAGGATGAGTAGCAAAGCCACGCTGGCTGGATTTGATTAATTGCTGCCTTCCTAGTGTAAATTAGTCCAATCTCTCCAGAATTGTTTTCAATTATTTCACTACCACTGACACTAGATGCATGGGCATGAAATTATTTGGCTTCCCCCAGACACCCTTAAATAAAGGTACCAATGTTTAGTCATTGCATAGTACTATTTCTTGACCAGTGCATTTGTTCTCTTGCAGAGGAAACAGGTAATTCAGGAGACTATGAAGAAGATTGCTTCCATTGTTACCCAATCTGTGGAGCAAGCAGATTGGATTTTAAATTCTCGCAGTAGGATCCATGATCACGTGTGTTATCAAACAGCAACTTACCACTTCAAAACTCGCTGCTTCAACTGGCACAAGCCACTGGTAAATAAACTAATTACTACAAAGGAAACATTATGTTTTAAAATGAAACTTGCTGCCTGTTACTTTGCTTTGCTGGGGCACCAGTTGTGACCTAGATTTGGAGATGTCATTGTCATTAAAAATAGCCACCAGAATATTCTCTTTGGTTGATGATGTGCGGAATGGCAGTAAAAAGATAGTGGGCTGGATAACTTTGCACCAAACTGCCCGCATCCATTATAGTAAGGTCAGTGTAAATTACTGGCTAACACCAGGCAGTGATTAGGGGGAATCTGCCTACTGATCCCGTGCCAGAGAAGACCATGAGCCGGCCCATTTGAGTGGAGGAGATCGGCTACAAAGGATGAGAGGAGCAGACAGTAACTCGCACCTTAGTCTAATGCATTGAGTAGTCAAATGCTTTTTATGATGTTTTAAAAGCTGCCATTTTAGATGATAGCAGCTTTTGCCAGTGAAATGATGTTAGTAGATTCAGGACAAACTGAATTTATCATTGGCTTGCTATAACATAATTATACTAGCCTCAAAATCATGAGTGGGTAACATACTGTATATATAAATGCACAATAAAATGTACTAAAGGGCTGTCCCACTGTGGCGACCTAATGTGTGAGTTTAGAAGAGTTTGCCCTCAACTCAAACTCGCAGCATGGTCGACACGTGGTCCTAGGAGGTCCTATGAAGTCACTGGAACCCTCCATCATGCTCGAGGGAAGTTCCCGCATACTCGCGACCTCAGCTAGGTTGCGGAAAAAATGTCCGCAAGTAAAAATTGGTCGGCATGGTTCTTTTTAACTCGCAGTGCAGTGGAGTGGGGTCGCTATTTAGTTACAGGCAGTCGAGGGCAGCCGTAGGCAATCTCCTTCGCTGACTGGGCATTTTAATTGGCTCATTGGAGTTTTCAGGACAAGGAAAACCAACCGGAAAGTAAAATGCCCGCTAAACTTTATTAAACGTTGTCTGACTTCTTAAAAATGTCTCCTCCCTCTTTCTCTCCCCCCCCCCCCTCTCTCTCCCTCTAAAGGACTTACCGTAACTGTGCAGCCTTCTTTTACCTTCCTATTCATAGCGGGTGCGAATTTCAGACAACGCTCCCCGCTTTCCCTAGCCCCCGCGTGCGTGTGTGTGTGTGTTCCAGCCCGCGGTTTCATAGCTGACGGTCGATACAGCTCGAGGTTGTCGACTCTTCTGAACTCGCGGGTTAGGTCGCCGCAGTGGGACAGCCCCTTAATGCTTATCTTCATTTTAGTCAGGATTTTGAATAGTTCCCTAAAGTGGCAAAACATGGAAGTATCTGTAGGCTACTCCAATTGGTGGAAGGGTCAAGCTAAGCTGGGAAGTGGGGGTAGTGGTAGAGGGGGAGCCGGCGTGCTTTAACTTTGTCTGCGCTGTAGGTACACATTGTGTATGCAAGCAATGAATCTCACTGTGCCTAGTGACAATAAAATGTTCCTATTCATATTAGACTTCCAAAAATATTTTGGTAGAATTCTGTTGCACCACCAACTCCACTTCCCAGCTTGACCCTTCGTCCAAGTGGATTAGCTGATAGAAATTTCTAAGTTTTGCCAGCAAAAATAAAGATATTGTAGCTGTGAGCATGTGAATTAAAATAAATCTTTGTGCACAATTTATTCTAACTTAATTTCCCATATAAGATGTTATACATTGTTATTCTTTCTATTAATGATGCTCGTTCCTTTTTTTCCAGAATGAGTATGCACTGAGACTACTTTATGCTTTAGTCAATCTCTGTGAAGGCTACTCAGTAACCAGGTAATACTCTGTGTTCTGATTTTTATCTTTATATATTGATTAAAGTGCAATGCTTTCTTTTTAAATGCTTGGAAAACCTTGCAACCAACAAATTAAATGAAAACATTCTTTATTATAATGCTGCACATAAAACAATGAAAGCAGAAAGTTTGGGGAAACGACATGTAATCACCCTGGCTCAAGGCAGCATCTTGTTTTGCTTGCAAGAGGGATATTTATGTAGACAATTGCACTACATTTTCTGGGCATCTCTCTTCCGCTTCATGACCCTGAATCAACCCTGATCCCTCTTATTATTTTGTTTTACTCTCATCTTATTTTAATAGTCTTGTAGGAACCATCTGAACTAACTATTACTTCTCATTTTGCAGTATCCTTCAAGCCATGGATAACGTGTGCCTTGTGAGGAGTTAAAATGCACTGGACTGAATACACAGAAAACTTATGTTTGTTCTCATTTGACTTAACTGTCTTGATTTTAATATTGCTTCATTTTAAACATTTTGATTTTCATACAGTTTCTGTACAAGAAAGCTTGCTCAGATTGCCTTACAGCTGGAAAGTAATTTTCTGTGAAATATGCACCTTGTAACCAAAGATATTAATTTCCCTTTGGTTGGTTTTAATATTGGTTGTAAATGACTAGGATGAAGGGAAAGCACTAATTGCCACTATTCTAATGTAACTGTACTCAAAATTACACATATGTATAAATCACTGGAATAAAAATGTTAGCGGGTCAAATATATATAAATTTGACATGTCAGGTGTGGCAATGTTGAACAGTTGCATACATTCCTGTCTCTACCAAGATTATTAAATGTGTTTTCAATAAATGTACCTGGTAGTACCTCTCATGTATTGCTGTTTTCAATATGATTTCTTTGTATTTATGAATGGAAATCTAGAGTCCTAGAGCTATGCAGAATGGAAGCCAGCTTTTCAGCCCAACTCTTCCCATGCGGACCAAGTGGCCAAACTGAGCTTGCACTACAGTACTTGTCTGCACTTGGCTCGTATCCCTCCAAACATTTCCTAGTACTTGTCAAGTACCTGTCCAAGTGTCTGTTAAATGTCACAATTATACCTCTCCTCTACCACGTCTTCTGGCAGCTCATTTCATTTAGGCGAAACGTTAACCCAAAATCCCCTTTAAATCTTTCACCTCTCACCTTAAACCTGTGATCTATAAGTATTAGACTCCCCTATTTTGGGGAAAAGAATGTCGTTCTTCATCATCTATACCCCTCATGATTTTACATACCTCTACGTTTACCCCTCAACTCCTATAGAGAATAACGGCCTATCCAGCCTTTCCTTGTAACTCAAACCCTCCAGACCTGGTTTCATCTTTGTAAATCTTTTTGCATCCTCTCCAGTTTAATAACATTCTTTCTATAGAAGGAAAACTGGAACTGTACACAGTGCATCAAATGTGGCCCTATCAGCGTCTTGTACAGCTGTGTCACGATGTTCCAACTCTTGTACTCAATCCTCTGATGATGAAAGCAAACGTGCCAGTTGCCACCTTCATCATCTACCTGTGTCGTCACTTTGAAGGAACCATATACCTGTATCCTTAGGTCTCTCTGTTCTGCACTCTCGGGGCTGTACTATTTACTGTGTAAATCCTGCCCTGATTTATACCAAAATGCAACCCCTCGCACATATCTAAATTAAACTCCATTTGTCATTCCTCAGCTCAGTTGATCTTGTGTAGTCTTGGATAACCACCTTCACTGTCCTCAATGCCACCAAGTTTATTGTCAATTGCAAACTTATGAACTACTAGACTAAGTGGGACCCGTTGGGTCCCAGTTTCACACAGGAGGGCCGGTCCCCCAACGCAATATTTCACCTCTGCACCAATTCCAATATTGCTGGCCGGGGGGGGGGGGCTTTCTGGAATGCTAGCATGGGTGTTGTGGGTCAAATCAAGTCAAGCACAGTGAGTGCAGGGCCAACAATCCATTTCATCAAGTCAATCCATTTCAAATCCAGTCAATCCATTTCAAGCACAGGGCAGGCCAAACAATTCATGGCATTGTCATTTCATTTTCAATTTTGCATCGATGGGAAAAATCCTCGGGGCTGCCTCAGCGGAGGAGGACTGTGAGTAAGATGGCCATAAAACATAGCGATATAGGGTAGTGTTTAAAACAAAATTAATATACAGTGCAGACAGGAAGTGGTCAAGATGAGTCTTTTAGTTATATAGATAGATGCCACCTAGTTTCTTATCCAAATTGTTAATGCAAATAATGAACAGCTGTGGACCCGGCATCGATTCCTATGCTGCAACAATTGTTGCAGATCTCCAGTCTGAACAATCAACCTTTGTCTCCTTCTCTCGAACCAATTTTCTATCCTAGTGGCTAGCTTACCCTCATTCCATGATCTAAACTTCTGGACCAGCTTATCATGTGCTACTTTGTCAAAAGTCTTGCCGAAATCCATGGAAACAATATCTACTGTGCTACCTGCATCAATCATCTTGGTCACATCTTTTAAATACAAATTATGAGACCCCACACACACACACACAGCCATTCTGGCTGTCCCTAATCAGTCCTTGACTTTTCCAATTGCATGTGGAAACCCTTCAAATACCTTACACAATAACTATCCTCCATTCTTCTAGCACCTGATAAGTGACTGTCAATGATGAGCGTTTAACAGCACTGGGTATATACTCGCTGGAGTTTAGAAGTTTGAGGGGGGACCTCATAGAAACTTACAGAATAATACAAGGCATAGATAGAGTGGATGTAGATGTTTCCACTGGTGGGAGAGTCTAGGACCAGAGGTCATAGTCTCAGAATTAAAGGGCACTCTTTTAGAAAGGAGGTGAGGAGGAACTTCTTTAGTCAGAGGGTAGTTTATCTGTGGAACTCATTGCCACAGAGGGCTGTGGCCTAGTCAGTAGATATTTTTAAGGCAGAGATGGACAGATTCTTGATTAGAATGGGTGTCTAGGATTAATGGGAGAAGGCAGGAATGTGTGAGTAAACCGGAGCACCGAGAGAAAACGCACGCAGCACTGGGAGAATGTGCAAACTCCATCCAGACAGCACCCGTTGTCAGGATCGAGCATGGGTCTCTGGTGCTGTAAGGCAGCAACTCTACTTCTGCACCACTGCGCTGCCCCAACTTTCCTGAGGAACTCTAGAAAATCTCCCCAGCAGAATATTGGTCCGCCTTCAGTTGAGGTGCAACTCATCCCTCTTGCACCGGCTTCTGCCTCCTGACCCTTGCCCACTGCACCAGTTCCTCAGGCACGTATTCATTTGTGCTATCCTACTATCCCTACTGTCTCTAGCATGTGACACTGGGAATAATCCAGAATCTACTATCCTTAAGATTTTTTTTTTAACCTCCGGCCTAACTCCCTACATTTACTCTACAGAATCTTGTCCATTTTTCCCCCGGAGGCTGAGGAGCCTCCATCTGTGTGTTATTAACTCAAGAGTTTTATTGTCTTCTGTCCCGAAATGGTACAATGAAAAATAAATGAATTGTTGGTAATTATCTTTCTATTATTTCTTATTTACATTTCTCATTCCAGTTATAATTTGTTGTGATGCTTGACATTGCGGAATCTCCCTTCCTCAGTCTGTTGCTGATCTGTATTTGTAATTCCCTTGCTGCTGATCCATGAGATTGTACATTTAATTCTCATCTCGTCTACTCCCTTGTGTGACATAAGAGATCCTACTGCACCAGTTCAACATGGAGACTATCCTGGGAATCTCCATCAATCTTTAACCATCCCTTTGATAACAGAAACAGATGACCTGGTTGTGGTCATATTGCCATTGTGAAATTGCTATGTATATGTCGGGGGTTACACTTTGGCTTTATACCAGGGACTGCACAAAGCAAATGGTTGCCTATAAAATAATTTGAGGCTGGATGAGATGTTGTATAAATGCAAGTCTCACTTTATTCACTCAATGTTGGTCCTCAACTCAGTTACTGGTGACGTTCATTCCATTCCACCTCCTGTCCTCTCAGCTTGCTGTAGGGTGGCACGGTGGCATAGCTGTAGAGCTGGTGCCAGAGACCCGGGTTCGATCCTGACTACGAATGCTGTCTGTAGGGAGTTTGTACGTTCTCCCCATGTCCTGTGTGGGTTTTCTCTGAGATCTCAGATTTTCTCCCACATTCCAAAGATGTCCAGGTTTGCAGGTTAATTGGCTTGGTATAATTGTAAATTGTCACTAGTGTGTGCAGGATAATGTAAAGGGCCTATCCCACTTGGGCGTCATTTGAGCGTCATCATTTATGTGTCACGATGCACGTGATGCGTGCATGGCGTGCATTACGCGCGCATGGAGCGTGGTGATGTAGTGGCGCTCCAGGATTTTGGGATTCACAAAATCTTTGCGCGCCACCTGCGTGTGACACCCAAGTGTGACAGGCCCTTAAGTGTGCGGGGATCGCTGGCTGACACGGTGGGCCGATGGGCCTGTTTCAGTGCTGTATCTATAAACAAGCTTGCGTGGCAATAGTTACATCTTTACAGTTTGTTCCGCTTTATTTTTCTCTCTTAAAATCATATCCTTTTACAAAATAAACTGAAGGGATTATCTTTGCCTACAGATCTGTCAGATAATGCCTGATATGCAGGTGTGAGCATAGCAGGGTGTGTTGAATTAGGGGAATCATGACTAAGGTATATCTTTCCCTAACATTTTGGATAAGAGTTAGGAATAGAATAAAATGTGATATTATCTTCATGAGAATCATTGGACTGACTTCATTTTGTTAGCATAGGACCATGTGAAGAACAAGAAGAAACCTCAAGTCCATTGATGTGGAAAATAAACAACTCAACTGCTGTCCCTATTATAATTGCACTGATTGAGTTGCAGTGTTTGTTTGGAAAGCACACGTTTCCAGATTGAACAATTCTACCTTGGCCACGGTCAACACACTGGGCCCAGTATTTCACCACTTTCCCCACTGCTACTCTTTTGAAGAGGGCAGCTCAGCAGAATTGGAAGCAGATGCTGGAATAAGAAACACCCTCACCGTCACACTCCACTAGTTCCTGCTTGCTTTGCATAAACATGAGACTGATCTGAAAAAGCTAACCACGTAAAAACCCAAACATTACATTTCCATTACCTCAGGTTCCCTAAACGTCACCCATTCCTTCTCTCCAGAGATGCTGCCTGTCCCGCTGAGTTACTCCAGCACTTTGTGTCTATCTTAGGTTTAAACCAGCATCTGCAGTTCAATACGATATGATACGATAGAATTTTATTTATCTCAGGAAGGAAATTGATCTGCCAACAGTCATAAAAACACATTCCTACACATGATATTTTCAGGTGGTTGGTATTGGTGTAAGCATGTGATGGGTATAATTTGCAGAATAAATGAAAAGGGACTTTCCCCCAGAGCAGGAGGGAAGCATTTATTACATTCTTATTGCAATTTGCACACTGCAAAATTATTTCATTATTCAACACTCAGGTTTTTATATTTAAAAAGATTACAATCCCTATCTTTGTCTGTGAGAGCAGCCTACTGCCAACGAGCAAAAAAAAGCATTCTGGCTCTAGCGTGTGTGATGACATGAAATGGATGACCCACAGGAACTTTGAGACATCTGCTTACTCACCAGCATGGTTGTGATGGAGAGTCGCTTCGACAAAGTACTTGGCATAAAGGAAAGGGAATTGTTTCTGCATGTGTGATCTTTTCATAAGTTCACAAGTGATAGTGGGTGGGCAGCGCGACTCACGTCGCAGCGGCCTCTGCAGTCCGTCTGTCTTTTTATTATTTTTTGTCTCGTTTGAATGTAGTTTTTGTTTTTTTTTTAACTGGGTATGTGTGTGGGGAAACTTTTAAAATCTTTTCCCTGTAAGGAGAACCCGACCTTTTCCCTGTCGGGTCTCCGTTGTCGTTGGGGCCGAGCACCGTGGAGCGGCCTCCAACCGGAACGACCTGGGGCTCCAGTTGCGGTGCCTGCGGACCTACTCACCATCATGGAGCTGGCCGAGTTCGGAGCGGGAGGAGCAGTGGTGGCGCGCTGCTGCGACCCGACCCCCGGAGATTCGGAGGCTCCAACCGCAGGTCTGGTGGACAGTAACACCGGGAGCCCGCAGGTCCCTGCTGGGAGACCGCTTTTCGGGGCTTCCGCAACGGCGACTTCACCCGCCCGAGTTGCGGGGTTGAAGAGTACCTGGAGCGGGGCCTTACATCATCACCCGGCGCGGCTTGGAATGGCTGTGGGACTTTGCTAGCGCCCGCTGGGGGCTCCAACACCAAGACCCGGAGCGCGGCCTTGCATCGCCCGGCGCGGCGTTAATGGCTGCGGGACACTTACCATCGCCCGCTGGGGGCTTTGACTCTGACATCGGGAGGAGAATGATGAGTGCAGGGGAGAGATAAGTCTTTGCCTTCCATCACAGCGAGGAGGAGATGCGCTGTGATGGATGTCTGTGTAAATTGTGTTGTGTCTTGGTTCTTTTCCTTGTGTGTATGACTGCAGAAACCAAATTTCGTTTGAACCTCAATGAGGTTCAAATTACAACAAATAAATTGTATTGTCTAGGGCTTGTATAGGGCTTTATTCTTTGGAGCGCAGAAGGTTAAGGGGGGACTTGATAGAGGTTTTTAAAATGATGAGAGGGATAGACAGAGTTGACGTGGAAAAGCTTTTCCCACTGAGAGTAGGGAAGATTCAAACAAGGGGACATGACTTGAGAATTAAGGGACTGAAGTTTAGGGGTAACATGAGGGGGAACTTCTTTACTCAGAGAGTGGTAGCTGTGTGGAATGAGCTTCCAGTGAAGGTGGTGGAGGCAGGTTCGTTTTTATCATTTAAAAATAAATTGGATAGTTATATGGATGGGAAAGGAATGGAGGGTTATGGTCTGAGCGCAGGTATATGGGACTAGGGGAGATTATGTGTTTGGCACGGACTAGAAGGGTCGAGATGGCCTGTTTCCGTGCTGTAATTGTTATATAGTTATATGGTTATTGTATTGTATTGATGGGAGCAGAATTAGGCCATTCGGCCCATCAAGTCTACTCCGCCATTCAATCATGGCTGATCTATCTCTCCCTCTTAACCACATTTCCTGCCTTCTCCTCATAACCCATTTTTATCAAAATCATCATCTTCAGAGAAAGTAGACCGTAAACTCCATGAGAAGTGGGTGCAGGATTGGGTTGGCATTTCACCTGCACTTCTACCACTATAGTGCTGTGCATTCAGTTTTCAGTGTGGTCTTCTCTACATTGAAGAATTCAAACCCAAATTGGGCGATCGCTTGGCAGAACACCTACTTTCAGGGCAACCCCAAGATCCTTGTTACTTACCTAATTTCTTCATCCTGTTCTCACTCTGACTGATCAGTCAGTGGCCTTCTGTGCTTTTACAAAGAGACCCAAAGCAAGACAAAGGAACAGCAGCTCATGCGCCTGGGCACATTACAGCCCACTGAAATCAATATCGAATTTTACATCTTGACGTAACTTGATGCCTCTGTATCAGCCGAGTATATGTGATATTGGCTCAGCTTACTTAGAATATAGAGCAGTACAGAAGAAGAACAGGCACCTTTGGCCCACAATGACAGTGCCGAACATGATGCCAACATTTTTGCCACCATTATTCTTGCAAGTAACCAAATGTGCTACTTGTTGAAGAGGAAGTGGCGAATTAGGGAACATAACATCACAGGGTCTCTCTCACATGCGCTCTTCCCTGAAACTTGCCTTATTGTCCACTATGCCTATTTCCTTAATATTCACAGATTTTTAGATAGCATGTACATCAGTTACCCAAGACTATTATGTGTCAGGCTGTGATAGTTTCAGATCAATTTATTTAGTTTTTAGTTTTAGAGATACAGCGTGGAAACAGGCCCTTTGGCCCTCTGAGCCCATGCTGACCAATGATCTATGTTATCCCAGTTTTGCATCCTACGCACTAGGAACAATTTACAGAAGCCAATTAACCTACAAACCTGCACATCTTTAGAATGTGGGAGGAAACCCGGAGAAAACCCATGTGGTCACAGGGTGAACGTACGTACAGTCAGGATCGAACCTGGGTCTCCGGTGCTGTAAGGCACCAACTCGACTGTTTCACCACTAATCATTTTCATTGAAGAAGTTGATGAGGTAATTAACATCAACCTGTTGGGAAATAGGAACTTATAGGATGAATACACTGTATCATAGATTCAGGTCAACAACCTTCACACAATGAGCGAATGTGGATGAGTGGATGTGGCACTGAGCCACGGGAAGGCACTTCAATGTGGAGGGATGGGGAAGGGAAGAAACTGAATCGCTGGTGGTGTGCTTCAGAATTAAAGGACGTACCTTAAGGAGATGAGAAGGGATTTCTTTAGTCAGAGGGTGGTGAATCTGTGGAATTCTTTGCCACAGAAGGCTGTGGAGGCCATCAATTAATATTTTTAAAAGCAGTGATAGATAGATTCTTGATTAGTACAGGTGTCAGGTGTATGGGGAGAATGGGGTTAGGAGGGAGAGATAGTTCAGCCATGATTGAATGGTGGCGTAGACTTGATGGGCTGAATGGCCTAATTCTGCTCCTATCACTTATGACATGACTTATGACCAATGTTGGTAATGTTACCAATTATGTTAAAGTGGCACATTGCTGGTTCAATCCTAACATTGGGCACTGCTTGTGTATAGTTTGCACGTTCACTAATTCATTAATCCAAAAGGAAGTGTGCAAAAGAGAATAAGTTGCAAGTGTTTAAAGAACACAAAGGTATTGGGACCATAAATGAGATGACATCCCAGGTAGTTGACATGGACCTAATGGACAGAATGGCCTCTTTCTGTATTGTGCTTCATGTTATACCTTCCATCCCCTGATTATTAGCTCCCACATCTATCAGTGGGTGCCGTACTAATCCAAATTTGGAGCATTTCAAGATGCACCATCAAATAAAAATGTAAGATTCTTTGCCACTAGCTTGGCCGATTCTTGACTGTCAATAAACCGGCCTTTAACCCTCTCCAAAATATACAAACCTAATTAAAAATATATATATTTGAAAGTTTAGTTTGGTTTATTATTATTGTCATGTGTACCAAGGTAGAGTGAAAAGCTTTTTTGTTGGGTGTTGGGTGTTAACCAGTCAGCGAAAAGGCTATACATGAACAGGGGGCGCTGACCTGTGCGCGGCTGCCCAGCCAGCAGCTGTTCGTCTTTTCATCTTTTTTTTTTTTTTTTAGTTAGTTAAAGTGTTTTTGTTTCTGGAGTTCTAGACTTTTTTATGTGGGGGGTGGGGTGGGGAAGGGGGAAACTACCTTTCAGGGTCCCTACCTGGTCGGAGAGGCAGCTTTTCTCCGGGCTGCACCGTCGACCCGTCCTCGCGGCCTACCAGTGGGCCTGGAGCGGTGTTTCCTGTCGGGGACCGCCCAGAACCACGGCTTCGGCAGCGGCACAGCGCTGGAGCGCTATCGTGGAGCGGGCGATGCCTTGTCCGGGTCGCCGCGCTGGAGCTCCGGTGAGCTGAAGACCGCCGGGAACAACATCGCGGAGCTGCGGGTCTGAGGTGCGGGCGGCAGCGCCGAACTGTACACCGGGAGCTTGGGATCTCGCGACGAGATCGCCAGTGTGGAGCTCCAACCGGCGCGGCCTTGTTGGCTTTGGAAGCCGCGGCCTCCAGTACGGAGGCGGCCGTTCCAGGGTTCCCAAGCCGCTGTGAGGACTCTCCCGACGCCGGAGCACCATCACCCGGCGAGAACGGCCAGGAACATCGGGCCTCCGTAGAGGCAACTGTGGAGGCCTCAATGGGCCCGACTATGGGTGAACTGGGGTTGGGGACTGGACTTTGTGCCTTCCCTCATGGTGGGAGCCATTGTGGGGGGATGTTCTTTATGTTTAAATCTCTTATTAATGTTATGTCTGTATTCTTTCTTTATGTGCTGCATTGGCAAGAAGCATTTCACTACACCTAGGTGTATGTGACCAATAAATAACCTTTGAATCAAGCAGTCCATAGTGTACAGGTACAGGCTGCTATTGATATAAAGATTTGAAAGATTGGAGCGATCGTAATGAGTGATAGCAGATCCACTTCTGGGACCAGCACGCAAAGACTCACCTGGCTTCAGTGCCGTCTTGATCCATATCAAGAAAGGGTTTAGTCATTTTATTTTCTTCCCGTATGATATTGAAAGCAGTGTCCTGGAAATTAACCTTTAATGCCTGATGGCAGCAGGAAAACGCTGGAGGGGGGCAAACGTAAGATTAGGGGGACCCGCAGTACGAGACAGTTCATCCCCCATCCCTGAACCCATGTCCCCTTTCTCCCTTATCACACCCACTGATTTAACATCCCACTCCTCTTCATTCTCCCCTCATTTGATAGCCTTTTGTTTCCTTTTCACCTCTATTCCTTGGGGTGGAAGATTGCAACCTTCACGTGGTCCGCCCTGTTTCGACTAATGCAATCAACTCGACGCGCACAAACGGAAGATCAAATAGAACAAGTTGTCCAACAACTTTAGGCTGTGCATGCCACACGCAAGAAGAACCTCTAGTCCTTGTCACTTACAATGAAATTGCCCACACCTGTATCTCATGATAGGCTTGTCCCACCCCCTCCTCTCTTTTCCAGTTTTCTCTTCCCCCAACTCCTATCTGTCTGAAGAAGGATCCTGACCTGGATCCTGTCATCTGTCCATTCCCTCCACAGATGCTGCCTGACCTGCTAAATTCCTCCATCACTTTGTTTTTTCGCTCAAAAAATATATTGACAAATGGGCATCTTATTCTGTAAATCCATACGTGCACATGCGTTGCGTTTCCCATAAGGACCGTCACTATAAATCTATCAACTACAAAAATGAATGGGACTCAGGTATTGTTGTGAGGACAGATTTAATTTGATCATTTGGAAGTTTATTTTTGGAAAATATAGCCTAGACTTCTCTGAAATGTTTTTGCAGCATTTGCCTTTTAACTAATCAGACATCTTACAGTGTGATTAGCAGTAACTGGAAAGCTGAATTAATTATGATATTCACAGGCTAATTACAAATACCATTAAATGGTGAATATGTGTACACAACTTGAAACAGTGGAGAAGCCTATAGCAGGCAGTAGATGCTATTTACCCAAGTGGATAATTGAGCTACAGAGTAGGGACTGCTGGCTTGGCCCAGGTACAATGGGACTCATTACAATGGGACATGTGAAGAGTTTATTAACAAAGTTAATGATTAATTGTATTTTCTAATTTTAACTCTGAATATGCAGTTTAATCTGTTCACTGCCAAGATTTTTTCCACTATTGGCCACCCTATGCTGGGTCTTTGAAGGTGAATGGTGACTTGACAAAGCCAAAATGAATATACTTAGGGATGGAGCTGAGATGTCAACATTCTGACCTGAGTATTCTCGGGGGTGGCACTGATCAGGTTAAAGACAACTATATCATAGGGACGGTATGGTAATGCAGCGGTATATGCCTTACAGCGCCAGACCTGGGTTTGATAATTGACGACATTCCTGACGACGGATGCTGTCTGTGTGGAGTTTTACGTTCTCCCCTTGACCAACGTGGGTTTTCCCTGGGTGCTCTGGTTTTCTCTCACAGTCCAGAGACATACAGGTTTGTAGGCTAATTGGTTTGGTAAAAATGTAAATTGTCCCTAGTGTGTGTGGAATAGTGTTACTGTATGGGGATGACTGATTGGTGCGGACTCAGTGGGCCAAAGGTCCTGTTTCCACGCTGTATCTCTAAACTAAACTACAATTTATCCATTCAAACTCAGATAATCTCTAACATCAGTCAGAAGGTTTCTACAGGTCAATGAGAAACCATCATACATTTATGCAAATTATCAGGCTGTAGGTGACATTTACATAGTCGTTGATTAATGATGATTCCAGAAATACCGAAATCAGCATTGTTGTCGTAACTGAAAGGCCAAATTAAAGATTTATCTGAAGACCAGAGAATGGTTATGAATGTTATTTATATAAACCTTTAGTGAGTTTTTTCAAGAGGTTATTAACGATGGTTGCAACTCATGGGGCTAATGGCAATCTTTGAGCTGCCTGAACAATTAGCCAAGTAGTTGGAAACTAGATATGTGTCAGGAACTGATATGTGTCTTGTTAGGATCAGTGCTAGGCCTGTAATTATGTGCAATGACCAGTGCGTTCTTGGAACGGTATGCATCGGTACTGCGTATTGGCACCTCTAAAATGTTAAACGTCATTATTTTGTTTTCCTGCTACTTGACGTATGTTTATTAATTATGCATACTGGCTATATTTGTCAACAAAAAACCCACTGATAATGACTGTAAATAACTTTGATGAAGTCAAATGTTGGAAGAAAGTATACAGTTAATGGCAAGATCCTTAACAGCATTGATGTACGGAGGGATCATAGCTTGGAGATACAGTGCGGAAACAGGCCCTTCGGCTCACCGAGCCCGCCCCGACCAGCAAACCCTGCACATCAACACACTAGGGACAATTTAACATTTATAGCCAAGCCAATTAACCTACGAACCTGTACGGCTTTGGAGCATGGGAGGAAACCGAAGATCTCAGAGCAAACCCACGCAGGTCAAGGGGAGAATGTAAAAACTCCGTACAGACAGCACCTTTAGTCAGGATCGAACCCGGGTCTCTGGCACTGTAAGGCAGTAGCTCTACCACTACACCACCATGCTGATCTTGGGGACCAAGTCCATAGGTCACTGAAAGTAGCAACACGAGTAGATGGGTAGTAAAGATGACGTATAGATTGCTTGCCATCATCAATCAAGATACTGTGTATAAATATCAGGAAGTCATGTTGCACCTTTATGAAAATTTGGTTAGGCCACGTTTGGAGAACTGTGTATAGTTCCGGTCACCTATTACAGAAAGGATATGTAGGGTGCGGAGAGGATGCAGAAGATGTTTACCAGAATGCTGCTCACCAGAAGGAGAAGTTTGACAAACTTGGATTGTTTTCTCTGCATTCTCAGCGGTTGAGGGCAGACTTGATAGAATGGTATAAAACTATGAGATGGGATAGATAGGGAGACAGTCAGAACGTTCTTCCCAGGGCAGAAGTGTCAAAGACTGCAGGACATGGCTGTTGGTCAGAGAAAGAATGTTGAAAGGAGATGTGTGGGCAGGTCTTTTTACACAGAGAGTGGTGGGTGCCCGCAACACACTGTCAGGGGTGGTGGTAGAAGCTGATATGATAGTGCCGTTTAGGAGACATTTACATAGAAACATAGAAACATAGAAATTAGGTGCAGGAGTAGGCCATTCGGCCCTTCGAGCCTGCACCGCCATTCAATATGATCATGGCTGATCATCCAACTCAGTATCCCGTACCTGCCTTCTCTCCATACCCTCTGATCCCCCTAGCCACAAGGGCCACATCTAACTCCCTCTTAAATATAGCCAATGAACTGGCCTCGACTACCCTCTGTGGCAGGGAGTTCCAGAGATTCACCACTCTCTGTGTGAAAAAAGTTCTTCTCATCTCGGTTTTAAAGGATTTCCCCCTTATCCTTAAGCTGTGACCCCTTGTCCTGGACTTCCCCAACATCGGGAGCAATCTTCCTGCATCTAGCCTGTCCAACCCCTTAAGAATTTTGTAAGTTTCTATAAGATTTAGATAGGCAAATGCATATGCAGGGAATGGAGGGATATGGATGATGTGCAGGCAGGGGAGATTAACGGCATCATGTCTGGCACCTGTTCTTGAGGTTAACTGTTTTAATGGGCATGCAGCCAAATTTCTAGGAGACATAAATGTAGGCGACATTGTGCAAGTGAAACCTAGAAGCAATGCATCTAAGCAGAGGTATCAAATTACAAAGTAATATCAATGAAAATAAATGTTGATGTACATAGATATGTCTTCTAATGTGGACCTACAAAGCAGAGAGCAGAGCACTTTACAAATAAAATAAAGCTGGAATCACTGGAGGACTAAGAGAATTAGGCTCCATGTACGATACATTGATCATTTTAATGTAATGGACAGGTACAGTCGAGAAGGAGGCCTCAAACCAAGTTCAGCCATTGGCCAGGTCTACAGAAGTCAGACATGGGTGGGGAGAGATCTTATGAAATTCAAATTCACTCCTGAAGAAAACATGAGGTGACACAATAACAGTAGGTATTATTTTTTGTGTTGTAACGGGTGAGCAATAGACCAATGACCATGCTGGCGTGTAGGTTATGTGTAGAAAGCACAGGGTTAACTCCTTTGTGGCTCATTCAAGTAGCTTATGCACTGTCATAATAACAACAGAAATTGTTCTTAGACCAGACATAAACAAAGTCGAAAAATCAAACTACAGGTTAAAATTACAACTAACACCAGTTTTTTTATAATATTATCGCGGGATCTTTCAAAAAACATTGCAGGAAGAAAAAGTCCATCCTCCATTCAGGGATTTCTGGCTGCACGAAGGAACATCGTGACCCCACTGGTAAAGATTTAAAGGGAATTGAGAAAAGGTAAATTAAGAAATTTAAACAGAGAACTGAAACTTGCTGAGGAATGGTCTATCAGTATTACTCTGAGACATACAGCATGGAAACAGGCCCTTCGGCCCATCTTGCCCATGCCAAATAACATGCCCCATCTACAGTAGCCCCACCTGCCTGCATTTAACTGATATTCTTCAAAATCTATCCTATCAATGTACCCGTCCAAATGGTGTTTAAACATTGTGATAGTATCTGGCTCAACTACCTCCCCTTGCAGCTCGTTCCAAATACTTACCACCCTTAGTGTAAAAAAGATGCCCCTTGGATTCCTATTACATCTTCCCCCCCCCCCCCCCTCTGGTTCCCCTTTATTGGGTAAAATACTTTACATTTACCCCATCTATTCTTCTCATGATCTTACACACATCTATAAGATCACTCCTTATCCTCCTGTGGTCCAAGGAATAAAGTTCTAGTCTGCTCATCCTTTCCATATAGCTCAGGCACTTAAGTCCTGCCAAAATCTTCACACATCTTCTCTGCACCCTTTCTGGCTTAATAGTGAGAGTAATTTAGCCACTGGTTGCAACTGGTGATCTCCTTCTTCTTGCGCGTGGCGTGCACAGCCTAAAGTTGTAGGACAACTTGTTCTATTTGATCTTATTTGATTGTGCACACCAGGTTGATTGCATTCGTTGAAACAGAGCAGACCACGTGAAGGTTGCAATCTCCCATCCCTACTGGTGATCAAGTCTATCTTAGTTCAGCAGTGGAGACTTGGGCTTTGTAAAAGAGTGGAAAAATGAAAATGTGCAACATTTCCACTAATTTCAACATGTGCTCCTAAATATGTCTTTGGGGGGAAAAAAACCCAGGCTGAAGGAATGAACAAGTATCTTTCCTGGGCAGCTAGTTTGCTTTGCACAATGTTTGTCCAAATAAACACTAGGCACAGGATCAGCAGCTCACAATCAAGGGTGTGGAGAAATGGAAAATATTTTCATAACAGAACTTTACCATTTTTATTGAAAGGCTGATGGTTGTGGGCGGTGGGGGCACTGCGACATGGCTGCCCTGCCAGCAGCGTGTTTGTTATTTCGACTTTTTTTGTTTTTTTAAATTGTGTCCAAATGCTTATTTTAATGTCTCTTGGTATGTCTTATGTGGGGGGGGTGGGGGGGGGAACCGCTTTCGGTCGCCTCCTCGAAGGAGAGGCAACTTTTTCCATGTCGCCTCCCTCGCGGCCTAACAGCATGGATTGGAGCGGCTTTTCCCGGAGTCGGGCCCAGAGCTTCAGCAGCGGGCGCAGCGTGGGCTTTTCCATCGCGGAACGGGTGAACCCTTGCCGGGGGTCGCCAGAGAGGAGTGCTCCGGTCGCTGGCCTGTGGACTGTTACATCCTGATGCTGCGGTTTGCGGAGCTTCTAGCCACAGGCGCGGCGTGGACTTACCATCCGGAGCCTGGGATCCCTCGCCGGGGATCTCCGGAGAAGAGCTCCGACCGCCGGCCTGCAGCCTATAACATCCTAAAGCTGCGGTCTCCGGTAAGAACGTGCCGATTCGGGACCTCCAAGCCGCGGAGTGTGTTTGACCGTCCTGGCGTCAGAATTTCAATCATCCCGACGAGAGTGCCTATAAATCGGGCTGTCCGTAGCGGCAACTACGGAGGGTTCATGGCCCCTAACATGGGTGAACAAGGAGGAGAACTGACTGAACTTTGTGCCTTCCACCACAGTGAAGAATGCTGTGGTGGATGCTTGTGTTAAATCTTATTGTTTATTGTGTGTTATTTTTTAATTGTATCGCTGCTGGCAAATTCATTTCACTGCACCTTCGGGTGCATGTGATGAATAAAATGGACTTTCACTTTGACTTTGTGAGGGGACTTAAGATCACACACGCATTGTAATAGCAGATGCTGGTTTACACAAAGTGTTGGAGTAACTCGGCGGGTCAGGCAGCATCTCTGGAGAAAAGGGATAGGTGACATCCTATCCCTGACATCTAGGTTTCAGGTTGAGGCCCTTCTTCAGGCTCAAGGATTCAGAAGAAGGGTTTCTGCCCGAAACATTGCCTATTTCCTTCGCTCCATAGATGCTGCCTCGCCCGCTGAGTTTCTCCAGAGATGCTGTCTGGCCCTCTGAGTAATTCCAACATTTTGTGTCAATGTTTTTCAATATTGTGTTACACGGCAACTGTTCAGATATTTTTACTCTGTGAAATGCACAAAGAAGTTGCGTTATTCAGTGAGGTCGTTGTTGAAATTGCCCCTTCAGGAGTCATGGGATACAACTCAGTAATCAACACTACACACAGTAGCAACCAAACAGCCAGCTTGCAAAGATTCAACCTCTGCTATATTTATACTTGCACAGTTCACATTTAAAGCTGTTATCTGACATTGCCAGCTCAGGGAAGCTTTTTATGCTGCAGTTCCTTATAGCAACAGCGAAATAGGAGCAGGAATAGGCCATTTAGCCCTTTGACCCTGCACCATAATTCAATATAATAATAATAATAATAAATTTTATATTTATTGGGCGCCTTTCATACAAAATCTCAAGGACACCTTACATAGTAATCGAAATTAAAACATATAATCGGAGTAAAACAAGTAATTAAAGACATCACAATGACACAAATTAAAAACAGAATTCAATCCAAAAACAGAAAATCAAAAACACAGTGTGAAGAAACACAATATGATACGTTAATCCATTCTCACCAAAATCAGGACTCGTTGAATACATAAGATACTGCAGATGCTGGGATATTGAGTAAAAGAGCAAACTGCTGGTGGAACTCAGCCGATCAGGCAGCATCTTTGGAGGGAGATGGACAGATGAGGTTTTAGGTCAGGACATTTTCTCAAGTTGATGGAGTATAGAATACGTAGCTGGTAGAAAGAAATGAGGGGAAAGGGTGGGGCAAGAGCTAGCGAGTGATAGGTGAATTCCCACGAGGAGAGATTCATTAGCAGCTACGTAAGCTGGAGGAGATGAGTATGGAGATAGCAAACCAAGGTTGGAGGTGGTAAGTGGAGAAGACAAAATGGTGCAGCTGGTTGAAACGGGTTGAAAAGGGGCGGCACGGTGGCGCAGCGGTAGAGTTGCTGCCTTACAGCGAATGTAGCGCTGGAGACCCGGGTTCGATCCTGACTACGGGTGGTGTCTCTACGGAGTTTGTACGTTCTCCCCGTGACCTGCGTGGGTTTTCACCAAGATCTTCGGTTTCCTCTCACACTCCAAAGACGTGCAGGTATGTGGGTTAATTGGCTTGGTAAATGTAAAAATTGTCCCTAGTGGGTATAGGATAGTGTTAATGTGCGGGGATCGCTGGCCAGCGCGGACCCGGTGGGCCAAAAGGACCTGTTTCTGCACTGTGTGTGTACGGTGGAGGGGGTGGTGGATGGGGAGGGAAACTGGGTAAATGAGAAGGAGGGAGGTGAATTCAATGAAATTGGCAAATTCGAAGAAGGCTGGACGGGGAGGGATGAGTGGATGAGTGGATGAGTGGATGAGTGGAGAGGGTGACTGCAGAAAGGGTGAGGACAGGAAGATGTGACTGACGCTGGGATCACGTTGAAGCTTGCAAAACTGTGGGAAATGATGTGTCAGGTGGTGAGGCTAGTGGGGCAAGACCAAGGAGCTAATTATTGACTTTAGAAGAGGGAGGGCGGGATCCTGAACTTGTCCTCATTAATGGGTCAGTGGTAGAGAGAGTCAACAACTTCAAGTTCCTGTGTGTGCATGTCTCTGAAGATCTGTTCTGGACCCAGAACATTGATGCATTCACACAGAAATCCCATCAATGGGTTGAGGGGATTCAGTATGTCAAGGAATTTCCTCGAACGTCTACAGAAGTAGAGTGGAGAGTATATTGGCTGCTTACATCACGGCCTGGTTCAGCAGCTCAAACGCCCAGGAATGAGAAGATTACAAATTGTGGTGGACACGGCCCTGTCCAACACAGGTACTGACCCCCCCCCCCCCCCCCACACCATTGAAGAGATCTATGGGAGAACCTGCTTCAAAAAGTCAGCCAACATCATCAAGGACCCACACTACCCTGGCCATGCTCTCATTTCACTTCTGCTATCTGGAGGAAGTTATAGGAGTCTGAAATCCATGGCCTCCAGGATCAAAAACAGTCTCTTCCCAACAACTGTCTATGTTTCTAACCATTAGGCTCTTGAATACTACAAACATTAACTAAACTATGAACTTGGTTGCACTGAGGTCTTTGGGCTTTTTGCAATAATATTGGTCTTTTTATTTCTTGATTTTATTTGTTTATTATGTTGTGCGTGTATTGTACTGTGTTTACAAACCCGTTATACTGCTGCAAGTCATCATTTAATTGTTTCGTTTTCGGTGCCTAAGACAATTAAACACTTTTGACCCAGTCGCATGTAAAAAGGGAACTGCTGTAATCATGGGGGACTTCAATTTTCATATTAATTGGGCAAACCAAACTGGGCAGGGTAGACTAGAGGAAGAATTTATAGAATGTATTAGAGACGGGTTCCTAGAACAGTATGTCACAGAACCGACAAGGGGGGAGGCAATCTTGGATCTGGTCCTGTGTAATGAAGCAGGATTAATTAAAAATGTCATAGTTAGGGACTCGTTGGGAACAAGTGACCACAATATGGTCGAATTCCATATTCAAATAGAAGGGGAGCAGGTTGAAACTCAGGCTAGGGTGCTTAGTCTAAATAAGGGGGATTATGAAGGTATGAGGACTGAGCTGATCAAAGTTGACTGGGATAGCAGACTCAAGAATAAGACGGTACATGAGCAGTGGTGTACGTTTAAGGGTCTACTGTATAACCTTCAAGAAAAATTTATTCCTATGAAGAAAAAAAGGGGTAAGGGTAAGAACAGTCAGCCATGGCTCAGTAAAACTATAAAGGATAGTATTCGGCTGAAGGCAAGGGCATATAAGGTAGCCAGAGATAGTGGGAGGGTAGAGGATTGGGAAGCATTTAAAGGTCAGCAAAAAATAACTAAGAGATTAATTAAGACGGGGAAAATAGACTATGAAAGGAATTTAGCAAACAACATAAAAACGAATAGTAAGAGTTTTTATAGCTATATAAAAAGAAAAAGGGTGGCTAAGGTGAACGTTGGTCCATTGGAGGGTGAGACTGGAGAGTTGTTGGTGGGGAACATGGAAATGGCAAAGGCATTAAACGAGTATTTTGTATCAGTCTTCACCATAGAAGACACAAAAAATATTCCAACGTTGGATAAACAGGGGGCGGTAGGAATGGAGGAGCTAAATACTATTAAGATCACCAAGGAGGTGGTATTAGGGAAATTAATGAGACTGAAGGAGGATAAATCCCCTGGGCCTGATGGATTACATCCAAGGGTCTTGAGGGAGATAGCGGTGGGGATTGTGGATGCATTGGTGATAATTTTCCAAAACTCCCTGGAGGCAGGAACGGTCCCAGTGGATTGGAAAATGGCCAATGTAACACCTATATTTAAAAAAGGAAGTAAACAGAAAGCGGGTAACTATAGACCGGTTAGTCTAACATCGGTGGTGGGTAAAATGTTAGAGACAATTATTAAAGAAACACTAACGGGGCACTTGGATAAACATGACTTCATCGGACAGAACCAGCATGGTTTTGTGAAGGGGAAGTCCTGTTTAACGAATTTGCTCGAATTCTTTGAGGAAGTAACAACCCGGGTGGATAAAGGGGAACCGGTGGATGTGGTATACTTGGACTTCCAAAAGGCTTTTGACAAGGTGCCACATAAGAGACTATTGCTAAAAATAAAAAATTATGGAATTGGGGGTAATATATTAGCATGGGTAGAGGATTGGCTAACAAATAGGAAGCAGAGAGTGGGGATAAATGGTTCATACTCGGGATGGCAACCGGTAACTAGCGGGGTTCCGCAAGGGTCGGTGCTGGGACCCCAGTTGTTCACAATTTATATAAATGATTTGGAGGAGGGAACCAAGTGTAATATATCAAAATTTGCGGACGATACAAAAATGGGAGGAAAAGTAGGGGATGAGGAGGATAGGAAGAGTCTGCAAAAGGATATAGATAAGCTAGGTGAGTGGGCAACAACTTGGCAGATGAAGTTTAATACTAATAAATGTGAAGTCATTCACTTTGGGAAAAAAAATGATAGGGCAAGTTATTTTCTAAATGAGGAGGAGCTGCGTTGTAATGCAACGCAAAGGGATCTAGGGGTATTAGTACATGAATCACTAAAAGTTAGTATGCAGGTGCAGCAAGCAATCAGGAAGGCCAATGGAGTTTTGGCCTTTATTGCTAGGGGGATTGAGTATAAAAACACGGAGGTCTTGCTGCAGCTGTACACAGTATTAGTGAGACCACATTTGGAATACTGTGTACAGTTCTGGGGTCCATACTTAAGAAAGGATGTACTAGCCCTGGAGGCAGTGCAGCGAAGGTTTACAAGATTAATTCCTGCAATGAGGGGATTGACATATGAGGAAAGGTTAAGTAGGCTGGAACTCTACTCTTTGGAGTTTAGAAGAATGAGAGGCGATCTCATTGAAACATATAAGATCGTGAGGGGCCTTGATCGGGTGGATGCACCGAGGATGTTCCCAATGATCGGGGAAACTAGAACTAGGGGACATAGTTGCAGAATAAGGGGGGGCTCTTTTAAAACTGAGATGAGGAAGAACTTCTTCACCCAGAGGGTGGTTAATTTATGGAATTCACTGCCCCAGGGAGCAGTGGAAGCAGAAACTTTAAATATATTTAAGACTAAAATAGATGTTTTTTTAGCTGCCAAGGGGATAAGGGGCTACGGGGAGAGGGCAGGGATATGGACCTAGGTATGGTTAGTATAGTAAGACCTGAGTGATCTCCTGGACAAGTGTCGATCGCCTAGATTGGGGTCGGAGAGGAATTTCCCGGATTTTTTTCCCGAATTGGACCTGGGTTTTTATCCGTTTTTTTGCCTCCCCCAGGAGATCACGAGGTTTTTGGGGTGGAGAGGGGTGATAGCGGTATAAAGGGGAGGGTAGTGTCTTGTGTTCTGTGTCTTGTGTCTACTGTTTGTGGGTAAGTGTGTCTGTTTAGTGTTCAGCCATGAGCGAATGGCGGTGCGGGCTCGACGGACCTGGTGGTCTACTCTCGCACCTACTTTCTATGTTTCTATGTTTCTATGACCCTTGTCTTGACTCTTTCTCTTCTGTCTATGGGTCTTTCCCAAGTCTTTTCATTTCTAACCACTAATCCTCTAATCTCCTAAAGACAAAGCAACCACTTATTTTGAAAGGCATACAAACATTACATTTTGCAGATCATTTTCTATCTTCGTGATATGAATTTCGGTTGTTATTTCTGATCCCATTTTTCTCTGTTCTTTTCTTGCCCTTTGACTTTGAGTCATCGAGTCATAGAGTGATACAGTGTGGAAACAGGCCCTTCAGCCCAACATGCCCACACCGGCCAACATGTCCCAGCTACACTAGTCCCACCTGCCTGTGTTTGGTCCATCTCCCTCTAAAACCTGTCCTATCCATGTACCTGTCTAACTGTTTCTTCAACGTTGGGATAGCCCCTGCCTCAACTACCTTTTCTGGCAGCTTGTTCCATACACCCAACACCCTTTGTGTGAAAAAGTTACCCCTCAGGTTCCTATTAAATCTTTTCCCCTTCACCTTGAACCTATGTCATCTGGTCCTCGATTCCACAACTCTGGGCAAGAGATTCTGTGCATCTACCCAATTTATTCCTCTCATGATAAAGGCTTTGATAAAGGCCTGTCTCCAAAACGTCACCATTTTCTCATTATTGTCTCATTTTAGATGTCGGTGGCAATTTTTATGTTTCAGATTTCCTTCATTTGTGACTTTTAAAAATGTTGACTCTGCTGTTTGTTTCCAAATGAACGACACTGAGCATAAATGTGACTCAAGTTCCCATCCCTTGGTCATTTATTGTCAGGTTTAATAATGACACATTAGAACATTGTACATTTGCGTTGCAAGCAAAAACAATGTTCTTTCATTTCATTAAATCTGCCAAGAAATGGGAATTGGAATGACATGCGACTGTAGATTTCTCAACACTGAGACTGAAAATACACATGTGGTCTCTATTTTGAATTTCAGATGAGTCAGTTGTCACGAGATTATAAACGCTTTAAAATGTACAATCTATTCCACATATTGTGTGCCGTCTTTAATAATTTTGTAAAACTGGATTTTGGCTGGATTGAGCTGAGTGATCCTGCTTGGAATGGAAGGATTAGCAGAGGGGAATGAGGCAAACTCTGGCAGGTGCCACCGTTGTTTTGCTACTCAACCAAAATCTCCCCGCTCCTTTATTGGAGCAGCATTGGCTACAACTGCCAGTGGTATTGGGGCTGGGCACAAGCCTATTTATTTATTTATTTTTATTATTTATTTCGAACAGAATAAAAGAATAAAAAGCAAGTGTGAAACAGCATACAAAAAACAAAACAAAAATATTTATAAAGTGTCATAAACAATATCTATAAATAAATGAAATCATATCTGTCCGAAAAGGAGCAGGAAGAAACCAAAGCTTATTAATTCCCACCGCTTATTCAACTGCTTGTAATTATCTTGTACAAATTTAGCATTTGTTCCCCTATGTTCCCCTTAACATAGTCAGCATGCAGGTACAGCAGGCAGTGAAGAAAGCTAATGGCATGTTGGCCTTCATTGTGAGAGGATTTGCGATTTGGAGCAAGGAGGTCCTACTGCAGTTGGACAGGGCCCTGGTGAGCCCGCACCTGGAGTATTGTGTGCAATATGGGTCTCCTAATTTGAGGAAGGACATTATTGCTATTGAGGGAGTTCACGAGGTTAACTCCTTGGATGGTGGGACTGACATATGACGAAAGAATCGGTCGGCTGGGCTTGTATTCACTGGAATTTAGAAGGATGAGAGGTTATCTTATAGCAACATCTAAAATTCTTAAAGGATTGGACAGGATAGATGCAGGAAAAATGTCCCCGATGTTGGGGGAGTCTAAAACCAGGGGTCACAGGTTAAGGATAAGGGGTAGGCCATTTAGGACTGAGATGAGGAAAAATCTTTTTCACCCAGAGAGTTGTGAATCTGTGGAATTCTCTGCCACAGATGGCATTGGGGGCCAATTCACTGGATGTTTTCAAGAGAGAGTTCGATTTAGCTTTTTGAGCTAAAGGAATCAAGGGATATGGGGAAAAAGCAGGAACGGGGTAATGATTTTAGATGATCAGCCATGATTATATTGACTGGCGGTGCTGGCTCGTAGGGCCAAATGGCCTACTCCTGCACCTATTTTTCTATGTTTCTATATTTCTATTATCCATCTCAATGATTCCCAGGGTTGCCCAGTGAACTGAATAAGTGAGCATCTTGTCATTTCCTTGGAAGGTGGGCGGTTCAGTGGCGGAGTGGTAGATCTGCTCACTCACTGCACCAGAGACCCAGGTTCAATCCTGACCTCAGGTACTGTCTGTATGGAGTTTGCACATTCTCTCTGTGACCGCATGGGTTTCCTCCAGGTGCTCCGGTTTCCTCCCACATCCCAAAGACGTGCGAGTCAGTAGGTTAATTGGCCTCGGTAAATTGTCCCTGGTGTGCAGGGAGTGGATGAGAAAGTTGGATAGCACTGAACTAGTGTGATTGATGGCCAGCAGAGACTTGCTGGGCTGACCGTGAGGCTGGTCCCATTCTTTGTATCTAAACTAAATTAAAACAATCCCTGCCATTCATTTACCTTTGTTGGGCCTGTTTTCGGACAAGTTGGCCAAGGATAAGATAATAATAATAATAATGGATGGGATTTATATAGCGCCTTTCTAATACTCAAGGCGCTTTACATCGCATTATTCATTCACTCCTCAGTCACACTCGGTGGTGGTAAGCTACTTCTGTAGCCACAGCTGCCCTGGGGCAGACTGACGGAAGCGTGGCTGCCAATCTGCGCCTACGGCCCCTCCGACCACCACCAATCACTCACACACATTCACACACAGGCAAAGGTGGGTGAAGTGTCTTGCCCAAGGACACAACGACAGTATGCACTCCAAGCGGGATTCGAACTGGCTACCTTCCGGTTGCCAGCCGAACACTTAGCCCATTGTGCCATCTGTCGTCCCAAAGATCTCCTGCCTCTTGAATACACGGCCCCTCTTTGGGAGCAGACGCTCTGCCCCTACTGTTGAAGACCAAGAATTTTGTGACTGGGAGCAGGAATCCTATTTGAATGCTGTGTCAAATTACCAGTACGTCCAGAATCAGAGAGATGTTTTGTGCAAGAAGGAACTGCAGATGCTGGTTTAATCCGAAGGTAGATACAAAAAGCTGGAGTAACTCAGCAGGACAAGCAGCATCTCTGAAGAGAAGGAATGGGTGATGTTTCGCGTCGAGACCCTTCTTCAGACTGGTTAGGGATAAGGGAGTGAGAGATATAGACAGTGATGTGGAGAAATAAAGAACAATGAATGAAAGATACGCAAAAAAGTAACAATGATAAAGGAAACTGGCCGTTGTTAGCGTGTGTTGGGTGAAAATGAGAAGCTGGTGCGACTTGGGTGGGGGAGGGATAGAGAGAGAGGGAATACCGGGGCTACCTGATGTGAGAGAAATCAATATTCATACCACTGGGCTGTAAGCTGCCCAAGCGAAATATGAGATGCTGTTCCTCCAATTTGCGTTTAGCCTCACTCTGACAATGGAGGAGACCTAGGACAGAAAGGTCTGTGTAGGAATGGGAAGGAGAATTAAAGTGTCCAGCAACCGGGAGATCACGTTGGTTCACGTGGGCTGAGCGAAGGTGTTCCGCTAAACGATCGCCCAGTCTGCGTTTGGTCTCACCGATGTATGAGGGTCCACATCTTGAACAACGGATACAGTAGATGAGGTTGGAGGAGGTGCAAGTGAACCTCTGCCTAACCTGAAAGGACTGTCGGGGTCCCTGGACAGAGTCGAGGGAGGAGGTGTAGCGACAGGTGTTGCATCTTCTGCGGTTGCTGGGGAAGGTACCTGGGGAGGGGGTGGTTTGGGTGGGAAGGGATGAGTTAAACAGGGAGTTGTGGAGGGAACAGTCTCTGCGGAAGGCGGAAAGGGGTGGAGATGGGAAAATGTGGCTAGTGGTGGGACCCCGTTGGAGGTGGCTGAAATTTCGGAGGATTATGTGTTGTATGCGACGGCTGATGGGGTGGAAGGTAAGGACTAGAGGGACTGCGGGGTACCGAGGAGACACGAGTGTGGGCCTCATCTATGATGGGTGAAGGGAACCCCCGTTCCCCAAAGAATGAAGTCATCTCGGATGTTCAGTATGGAACACCTCTTCTAGGGTGCAGTTGTGGAGTAGACGGAGGAATTGGGAGTAGGGGATAGAGTCTTTGCAGGAAGCAGGGTGGGAAGAGGTGTAGTCGAGATAGTTGTGGGAGTAAGTGGGTTTGGAATAGATGTCAGTCAACAGTCTATTTCTAATGATGGAGACTATGAGATCAAGAAAGCTGGAGATCCCGGAGTAAACCCACGCAGGTCACAGGGAGAACGTATAAACTCTTTACAGACAGAACGTGCAGTCAGGAGTGTAAGGCACCAACTCCACCATTGTGACATGGTGCCGCCCTTATTTGTATTGGAAACGGCAGATTGGAGGGGAAAACTAAAGAGTGAAGACCTCCACAGATATTTTCCCCATCTCTTTTTCATTTCCATGTTTATGTGATTCCTCTCCCTCTGCTCCTTCAAATTTATCTCTCCAAATGTAATGGGAGGCTGATAGAGCAGTAAACTGCCTCTTGTAGAATATCTCCCTTGAGCTGAAATGATGTGGATAGTGCATAACATCATCCTTTCTCAGTGCCACCCAACCCTGAGGCTTCTTTGGTGCTTTGAGTCCTTTTAATTTGACTATGATATCATTTCATTTGAGGGGGCACATTCCCCATGCGTTCCTCGTGAGTAATTCCAGGTGTCAGGGGTTATGGGGAGAAGGCAGGAGAATGGGATTAGGAGGGAGAGATAGATCATCCATGATTGGATGGTGGAGTCAATATTCCGAAACAAAATCCGGAACTAATATGGAAAAATGCTGAAGTTGACAGTGGGTTAAACGATGTCTGTGGAGGGAAGCAGTGTCAATATTGAGGGGCCGAATGGCCTAATTCTACTCCTATTCCTTATGACCTTATGAGTACTCAATGGAAGTAAATGGGCTTCAGAATAGCAGAACCTTTCAACACGTGACAGGAAAATGAGTCAACATTTGCTGCGTGATTGGAGAAGAGTGACTCCTGGACGTCAGTAAGCACGAGAACAGACTCTCATCACTGCCAAGTCTTGCAATTGTTGACGTGTTCAATAAATGAATCATTAACCTGTTCAGATTCTAAAAATTGTGATGTTTGACACTTAAGAGTTTTGGAATTGTTAACACTATTGTGAAAGGGTGAATTGGATTTCCAGAAAGAAATACAGTATTCAAACTTAACCTTGAGCCTTAGATCGTGGGTTGTTTTCCAGTCACAGCAACTTTACACATTGAAGGTAAAACATTAACAAAATAGAATGTTGATTGAGTGATCAAAGTCTTCGTGTTTTCTTAGTTTTGTCAACTTTATTTATACTAATCTGCTTGGTTAGCATGAAATCCATCAGGATCAGCAGTCTCCGCCAGGCAAGGGAAGTTACCTGCTTCAGCCTAAGTCCTGCATCAGAATCCCAGCAACATGGTTGCGAAGAAATAAAGAACTGCAGAAACTGGTTTATACCAAAGATAGACACAAAGTGCTGGAGTAACTCAGCGGGTCAGGCACATTTCTTTAGAATAAGGGCCCCGATCCTCGTCACTCATCCTTTTTCTCCAAAGATGCTGCCTGACCCTCTGAGGTACTCCAGCTCTTTATGTCTATCTTTGCCCTTTACTATCTTCTGAATAGCGCAAGAAAGCCACTCAGTGTATGGAACTTGATCCTGAACCATTGGGGTCACTATCAGAGGCAAACATTACCACAAATATGAAACTGCTACTTGAGAACCGTACTCAGTGTGAACAATTCCCTCCGATCTGTTCAAAACACAGTGTTATTCCAGAGCAAAGCATTGTCCATGACTATAAATAGTACACCGGACCCAATTGGAACATGGTGCAAGACTTCAGAACTATGGTCCAGGACTCTGTGCTGAGGGACAAGGCTCCATGGGGATGGGCCACTGTTGGGGGCTTCCTACCACTGCATTCTAATTAGAATCTGTTTTAACATTCCAACAATTATTTGCTCAATGTGTTTTTTAGTTTTAGAGATACAGCACAGAAACAGGCCCTTTGGCCCAACGAGTCCACACAGACCAATGATCCCTGTGCACTAACACTATCCTACACACACTAGGGACAATTTACACATACACAATGCCAATTAACTTACATACCTGTACGTCTTTGGAGTGTGGGAGGAAACCAAAGATCTCGGAGAAAACCCATGCGGTCACAGGGAGAACGTACAAATTCCGTACAGACAGCGCCCGTAGTCGGGATCGAACCCGGGTCTCCGGCGCTGCAAGTGATGTAAGGCAGCAATCTGCCAATGCACCACCGCACCACAATTCCACCATGCCACCCAATGATTGTGCATAATTGATAACTGATGTCTTACCAACATTTAGCAATTGAATTGACATGACATGATGTATTTGTTGAGTCGAATGTTCTGTATAACATACACTCAACAATTTTATGAATTCAAGACATTTTGAAATGAGAGGGAATGAAATTCTGAAGACAAAAGAGATTGCAGATCTTGAACAAAAGCCAGAATGCTGGAAGAACTCAGTGGGTCAAGCAGCATCTGTGGAGGCAAAAGGTATAAATCAACGTTCCCATCCTGCTCCCATCTGACAGGAAGTACAGAAGCTTAAAAGTGCCCACCACAAGACTCATGTACAGCTTCTTCCCCAGGAATCAGGCTTCTATCAGGTCCTTCCATAAGCTAGGGTATTATCTGAATCACCTATACCTCATTGTGGACATGAACCTTGTCCATGGCACCACAGTGCTGAGATCTATGTTCTGCATTTTTTATCTTCCCCTTTGCTCTGCCTATTGTACTTGAGATGGATTTAATTGTAGTTATGTATAGTATTGTCTGGTTTGATGGCATAGCATGCAAAACAAAGCTGTACCATGGTACACGTGACAATAATAAACCTAAACCTTGGTTGAGACGCTTCATCAGGACCTGAAACATTGGGGCACACCTGAGAAGGAATGACTGGACTATTAATGTTATGGATGAAGATTGCCCGCTGCCACTTTCACAAGGGCACAGGCATGGGCGTCAAGGGCACAACCTTGCCAACATTCTAGGAATTAAACGTTATTAAAAAATATATTATTTAAAAACAGGTAACTTTTCTCATCCTCCAAAGTTTTTTGATGGAAGTGAATTTATCTGAGCAAATCAAAACTGCAGAAGGTGGAAATCCAAAACGAAAATGGAAAACTCTGAAATCGACAGTAGGTTAAGCTGTGTCTGTGGATGGAAGCAGGGTTAATATTTAAAGTTGTTGTGGGCAATCCAGGTATGGGGAAATGCCATGTAAAATTACATGTCATAACTTAAAAAGATATAGCAAGACAAAGTACATTTCTTCCCACAAAATAGCTAGACCCAGTGTGCTAGCAGGTTTGGGAAGTCAAATAATAAATTAGTCCCCTAATTTCCAGCAAACAGTCCATTGGAATGTTCTCTTGAAGGTAACATCTCTTCATTGGAAGTCACAGGATAACAGCAGTCTTCAAAATAATGTTTGGAGCATCTAGTGGTCAGTATATGGTTAAGGCTCAATTGAACTGGCATCTCCAAAACAAATAGCTGCAGGTTGAAAAGGGATAATGCTTTGGAGGCAGAGTGTTATTATAGTTTAGATGTTGGCTGTGTATCCCATTTTTCAAACTGCTGGGCTCCCTGGAGAGCTCTGAGTACATCTCTATGTGTTAGACAGCACATACAGTTATTTATTCACCCCTCTCCAACCCCTCATGGAATTAACCAGAGGAAGACAACCACACCTTCTTGTGTGAACACAAATTTGTTGTTCTGGGGGCAGCATATTAATTATTTTTTATTTTAAATGAAACCAAGGGTGATATAAAGAAACATTTAGTCCATCAAACAATCAAATTGAATTTGCTCAATCTGCCTATTCCCTCCACTGAGTTTGAGTTCACATTAGGTGTGCCTTTCTTCCTGCATGTGCTGTCTAACACATACAGATGAATTCAGAACCTTGGTTAGTGGCAGCGCCTAACGGCAGCGGCTCGACTACAGTCGTCTGTCTTTTTTATTTTTTGTCTTGTTAAATGTATGTCTTTGAGTCAGTTTTTATTAATTTTTTTTAGCTGTGTATATGTGGGGGGTGGTGGGGGGGCTGTGGGGGAAACCGCTAATCTCTTCTCTGTGCGGGGACCCGACTATTCCCTGTCGGGTCTCGGATGTCGTTGGGCCTAACATCGTGGAGCCGGCGGCAACCTCCGGCCGGGACTCACCTGAGGGCTCCAGTTGCAGAGCCTGCGGAACTGACATCGTGGAGCTGGCCAACTTCGGAGCGGGAAGAGCTGTGGTGGCGCACGGCTGCGACCCGACTTTTGGAGTTCGGAGGCACCGGCCGCAGTCCCGGTGGACGGGAACATCGGTTGCTCGCAGGTCCCTGGTGGGAGACCGCATTTCCGAGCTCCGCAACGGCGACTTCTCCCGCTGGAATCGCGGGTTTAAGGACATGGAGCCGGGGCCTAACATCGCCCGGCGTGGCTTAAACGGCCTCGGGACTTACCATCGCCCGCCGGGGGCTTTAACATCGGAGCCCCAGTTCACCTCGACATTGCAGTTGGACTGCTGAACCACGGGAGAAGGGACAAAGGGAAGAGATAAAGACTTTGCCTTCCATCACAGTGAGGAGATGTTGGAGACTCACTGTGATGGATGTTTATGTAAACTGTGTTAAGTGTGGGTCTTGGATTGTTTTGTAATGTAAAAAAATGTAGAAATGGAATTTCGTTCAAACCCAGGTTTGAATGACAATAAATAGCATTCTATTCTATTCAGCTAACCTATTTCACTGAGATCAATAAATATTGGCATGCCATCAATTCCCAAACTCTGTGGTTGAATAATTCTAACTGCATGGCCTCAGTGAGTTTATTTTTGTTTAATGCGCTATTTTAGTATAACCTTCACTAATTTAAACCTAAGATTTATTAGCCCGGATTGCATTGGACAAGCATGCCGATTCCAGAATAATTTAGAGATTAATCTACTGCTTGATGGTACATTTCTACAGTAGTTCCTCTCACTTACCCCCGGAATGGTGGCCGTTCCTCTTGTTTCAGTGGCTGTGCATCTTTTCTAGAGTATGGAATCCAGAAAGGTCAAGGAAGACCAGTCCAAGCTTCAGACTTCTCAGATGCTTAGAATTCCATGTCTCATTCTAGCAATGCAATTTTAAATAGTATTGGAAATGACTTTTATTCATAATTCATATTCATATTTCACAAAGGTTCATTCCTTCAACCAATATGTAAAGTCCTGCACTTGTCAATATTATGCTTCGTTGTCCCTGACAACTGCCACAGAATAATGCTAATTTTGCCAATATGCATTTTGATTGAAAAGCCAGTAATATACAAGTCTTTAAATTGCAAATTCTGTTTTGTCTGCATTGGGTGAGGTGGGGTTTCCGACCCACTGAATCTTCTAGTGTTCAATGTTTATAGAGGGAATGAGCTTGGTCACAGATTAGCAGATTAAAGAAGGGTCTTCATCCGAAACGTCACCTATCCACGCTTTCCAGAAATGCTGCCAGACCTGCTGAGTTACTCCAGCACTTTGTGTCCTTTTGTGTATTAACCAACATCTGCAGTTCTTTATTTCTACCAACAGATTTATCATCAGAGTAACACATGCCGTCCAATGGGCTCCTGTAGATCGACGAGAGCAAGCATAGGCTCGGCGACCGTTTCAATGAACACCTCCGCTCATTCACCTAAACCTACCTGATCTCCTAGTTGCCAAACACTTTAACTCCCCGTCCCATTCCCACACTGACCTTTCTGTCCTGGACCTCCTCCACTGACAGAGTGAGGCCCAGCACAAATAGGGGGAACAGCACCTCATATTTCGCTTGGACAGCTTACATCCCAGCGGTATGAACATTGACTTCTCTAACTTCAAGGTGCCATTGTTTCCCCTCTCCTGCCATCCCTCCCCCTTCCCAGTTCTCCCACCAGCCTCACTGTCTCCGACTACATTTTATGTCTGTTTGCTTCATTTTTACCTTCTCCCAACTAACAATGATCTATTCTACATTTTTCTTCAACTCCATTCCCTTTGTTCTATTTACACACTCCAATTCCTTATCTATATATCTCCCTCTCCCCTGACATCAGTCTGAAGAAGGGTCTTGCCCCGAAATGTCACACATTCCTTCTCACCAGATGCTGCCTGTCCCACTGAGTTACTCCAGCATTTTGTGTCGATCTTTGGTTTAAACCAGCATCTGCAGTTCCTTCTAGTGGTCTGCTTGGGAACTGCCAAATTTGATTCAGTCATGGAATCATAGAGTTATAGAGATCAGAAACAGGTTCTTTTGTCTGTTCTCTGGTGCAGTAAGACAACGACTCTACTGATGCGCCACCATCCTGCTCCGTTGACTCAATTAACTTCATTGGGTGAGTCATGTTGTTTGCAGGATCCGACTATATTCTGGAAGTAGGCACTCTTATCCAAGGTCTGTCAGAGGAAGAGATTGCCCAAGATAGACACAAAGTGCTGGAGTAGCTCAGCGGGAGAGATTATGGAAGAGATTGCCCAGGCAAGCAGCGGAAAAGATTCAAGGATATTCTCAACGTCTCCTTGAAAATTGCACGTTTTCCAATGTTACTTGGTAATCCCTGGCCCTAAGTGGAGAGGAAACTCAGGCCATATAGTGGCAGCAGACAGTCCTGTATAAATAGTGAAAGGAGCACACATCTTCTCACAAACCACACAGCCATACGGTATGGTAAAGGGCTACACGGTGGCACATCGGTAGAGTTGTTGCCTTACACTGCCAGTAGGATTGCCAACTGTCCCGTATTAGCCGGGACATCCCGTATATTGGGCTAAATTAGTTTGTCCCACACGGGACCGCCCTTGGTGGACGGCGCGACTCACATCGCATCGGCCTCTGCAGTCCGTCTGTCGTTTTTTTATTTTTTGTCGCATTTGAATGTTTGAATGTAGTTTAAAGTGCTTTTTTTTTAACTGGGCATGTGTGTGGGGGGGGGGGGGGGGGAAACTTTAAAAATCTTTCCCCTGCACGGAGAACCCGACCTTTTCCCTGTCGGGTCTCCGTTGTCGTTGGGTCCGAGCACCGTGGAGCGGCCTCCAACCGGAACGACCTGGGGCTCCAGTCGCGGAGCTGCGGACTCATCCACCATCGCGGAGCTGGCCGAGTTCGGAGCGGGAGGAGCAGTGGTGGCGCGCTGCTGCGACCCGACCCCCGGAGCTTCGGAGATTCGGAGGCTCCAACCGCAGGTCCGGTGGACGGTGACACCGGGAGCCCGCGGGTCCCTGGTGGGAGACCGCTTTTCGGGGCTTCCTGCAACGGCGACTTCTCCCGCCCGAGTTGCAGGGTTGAGGATGACCTGGAGCGGGGCCTGACATCGCCCGGCGCGGCTTTAAATGGCGGCGGGACTTGCTAGCGCCCGCCGGGGGCTCCAACACAAAGACCCGGAGCGCGGCCTTGCATCACCCGGCGCGGCGTTAATGGCCGCGGGACACTTACCATCGCCCGCCGGGGGCTTTGACTCTGACATCGGGAGGAGAATGAGGAGTGCAGGGGAGAGATAAGACTTTGCCTTCCACCACAGTGAGGAGAAGATTCACTGTGATGGATGTTAGTGTAAATTGTGTTGTGTCTTGGTTCTTTTCCTTGTGTGTATGACTGCAGAAACCAAATTTCGTTTGAACCTCAATGAGGTTCAAATGACACAAATAAATTGTTTTGTATTGAATATTGTATTGGCCCGTATTTGATTGCTACTACTCGGGCTGAGGTGACAGTCAGTTCGGAGCGCCGCATCTGGCCCCGCCTCACCCGTACCGACGTGGTGCAGCCCATGGAGTGCAGCAGCAGTACCTCGCCAGTTGGTCGGCAGCCCGGCCAGCTGTCTAACCTTTGGACCTTTGCTTACCGCCAACACCACCACCTCTCCTTCTCATGGCCGATCATCGGTTCATGAGTTGCATGGGGCGCCAGACTTTGCGTGCAGCAGAACACAAAGACTAGCCGCCAGACCAACTGAGGAGTTTTGGCCCGGGCCGCACGACATCGCGCGCAAAGTCCGGCGCCAGGGCCAAAGCTTCTCAGCTGGCCCGCCATCTTGGCTTTGTGTGCAGTCCAGCACCCGGGCCAACTCATCATTCACCCAGCCACGGCCAAGTCGGTTAACGAATTGCCGTCGGGAATTTGTCCCTTAATTTGACCTTTTGTCCCTTATTTGGGAGTGAGAAAGTTATGTATGTTGTACGTTCTCCCCGTAACCTGTGTAGGTTTTCTCTGGGCTCTCCGGTTTCCTCCCACACTCCGAAGGCGTACAGGTTTGTAGCTAATTGGCTTGGTATAATTGTAAACTGTCTCTTGTGTGTGTAGGATAGTGTAAGTGTGCTGGGATCGCTGGTTGGCACCGACTTGGTGGGACGACGGGCCTGTTTCTGAGCTGTATCTACAGTAAACTAAAGTGCCATCTGCCCCACCAGGAGCTGCCTACCCCAGTTATGGAAGAGCCTGTGCTTTTCCACATTAGCCTCATCCTGTGTGTCCTCATCCTGCATCCTCAGGGACTGTCTTACGTTCTGTGTTATGTGTGCAGTAACAAGCTGGTAGAAACGTGTGGTGGATTTGCACTGAAGCATCGGCAGTTACTTGAAAACATTTCATTGAGAAACGGTGAATGTAATTCAGGAGAACATCCAGTGTTTAAATGATCAATTCTCTGACACGTCACTTGGAGGAACTTACATTGTTTCTGCCATCGCACAATAAGATGGAATTAGCTGGCACAGAATGGAAGGAGCCATTGAGTTTAAATTTACATAAGGAGTAAACAGAATTTTCGATACAATGATAATCGCCTGTGGGAGAGGTACAATTAAAAGTGTCCCAGAAGAATTTGTCCACAATTGGGACTTACTGTCATTGAGTCATTCACCATAGAAACAGGCCCCTTTGGCCCATAATATCCATGGTGACAATCCTGTGTCCATCAAAACTGATTCAATTTACCAGCATTTGGTCATTAGCCTTGTACTGCTTGCTGTTCCAAGAACTCATTTAAATTCTTCTCAAGTATTGTGAGAATCTCCTCCTCCACCACCTCTCAGGTCTATGTCTATGTTAAACTGCAACTTTTGTGTGTATGATGTACGTATCTGAATATGTATTTGGGTTTCAAATGCTTTATAACTCTCACAGTAGCATCTCAAGTAACGTTATGAGGCTGTATTTACATTTATACAGTGGTGTGATACGGGAATACATGTGTGTGTGTGTGTGTGTATACACATGTGTGTGTGTGTGTGTGTGTGCGTATACACATGTGTGTGTGTGTGTGTGCGTATACACATGTGTGTGTGCGTATACACATGTGTGTGTGCGTGCGTATACACGTGTGTGTGTGTGTGCGTATACACGTGTGTGTGTGTGTGCGTATACACATGTGTGTGTGTGTGTGCGTATACACATGTGTGTGTGTGTGTGTGTGCGTATACACATGTGTGTGTGTGTGTGTGTGCGTATACACATGTGTGTGTGTGTGTGTGCGCGTATACACATGTGTGTGTGTGTGCGTATACACATGTGTGTGTGTGTGTGTGTGCGTATACACATGTGTGTGTGTGTGTGTGTGCGTATACACATGTGTGTGTGTGTGTGTGCGCGTATACACATGTGTGTGTGTGTGCGTATACACCTGTGTGTGTGCGTATACACATGTGTGTGTGTGTGTGCGTATACACGTGTGTGTGTGTGTGCGCGCATATTTGATTGGTTTTGATTGACCTTGAGTAGGGATGGTGAGATAGTTTTTTAAAATATCAATATGCAATCACATCAGGATTAAGGGGATGAGACGTGGTTTCACAGACATTGGGTTTCTGAGCAGGTGAATCCTTAGGTCTGAAAGGAGGCAGAGGCAGTTATTGTTATATTAACTTGTTATTTTTGCAATCTTTGTAAAAGTTCCCTATGTTTTATGTACTGAGAAATAAATACTGAAAGATTGGAATTAACTTTCTGTTTGGTTTAATCTTCTTCTTGCGTTTGAGGCAGCAGAGGTCATGTAAGGCCCTCCAGGCCAGTTCAATGCACTGTTGTAGATGGCCGTGAGGTCTAACCCTCCACCAGGGGGGTGGAGGACAGCGTAGTTGTAAATGCCGTGCTGCTGCGCTGTTTGCTGGTCTGCTCCACACACGCAGGCTGCTGATGAACGCAGCCCCCTGCGATGCATGTTGGCGTTGAATTTGCCGACCCCTGTACAGAGCCGGCTCAGGGTGACCCACTTTGCGGGGCAGGTCCGAGCCAGGGGGGGCTGTGGTGTTCGGTGCAACAGTGAATTGCAGAGGTCGGGAGTTGTGATTTAATCATTGTCTTTGTAATTCATGGGCTCATGTATTCTGGGGAGGCAACGTGCTGGAGTAACTCAGTGGTCAGGCAGCATCTCTGTAAATACGTGACTCTTTAACATAGAAACATAGAAAATAGGTGCAGGAGTAGGCCATTCGGCCCTTCGAGCCTGCACCGCCATTCAATATGATCATGGCTGATCATCCACTCAGTATCCTGTACCTGCCTTCTCTCCATACCCCCTGATCCCTTTAGCCACAAGGGCCACATCTAACTCCCTCTTAAATATAGCCAATGAACTGCCCTCAACTACCTTCTGTGGCAGAGAATTCCAGAGATTCACCACTCTCTGTGTAATTTTTTTTTTTCTCATCTCGGTCCTAAAAGATTTCCCCCTTATCCTTAAACTGTGACCCGTTGTTCTGGACTTCCCCAACATCGGGAACAATCTTTAGGTTGGGACCCTCCTATGTAGACCGATGAAGGGTACCTACCTGAAACATCGCCTATTCACGAGATGCTGCCTGACCCGCTGAATTACTTCAGCACGTTGTATCCTTTTGTGTATTTTTTGTAAACCAGCAGTTCCTTGTTTCTCAATCCCTCTGACCTTTTTTCAGACATGACTCTCGATCCCCACACTTCCTGCCCTAAACATCTCTGCTTCTTCATCACTCTTCTCCATTTCCAACGACCCATTTCCCTGACCAGTCTTTCTTTATTTTTTTTTAGCCTGGTTAACGGTGCTATATAAATACAGGTTACCATGGTTAGACCCTCTTGTCTTTACCCCTCCCTCCCCGTTAACCTAAAGGGCCTGTCCCACTATCACGACCTAATTCACGACCTCTGCCGAGTTTGCCCTTGACTCATACTCGCAGCATGGTCGTCATGAGATCGTAGTTAGTTCATAGCAGGCCGTGATGCTAGTCGTAGGAACTCGTGACATAAAGCAGGTCGGGGCGTTTTTCTAGCCTGATGAAAAATATCCACGAGTAAAAAAGGTCGTGAATTAGGTCAAGAAAGTGGGACAGGCCCTTAAGACAGTTGAATTATTGCATGGATATCACAGGCTCATAAACCATTCTCCTGCCAGTGCCTTCAGTGTGAGACCACCTCACTAACACGCATCACTTGAAGGCCACACGTCCATTCTGTTTGTTGTTATTATTCCAACAAGGGATGGACTGGTATATTCACCAAAGCCACAGAGAGCTATCCTACTTTATTGATATTGTCACCTTACATGATAGGCCCTAAATATTGAATGCCACTGTAAAACAAGATCTAAACCATGGCTTTCATTCTCTTGTTTTAATGCATTTTGATTCATTCAAATCTGACAAATACAGCAGACATTCTCCCTGCAAGCCTCCATTTAAAATAATGGCTTGAGGAGCAAGCGTAGAACCAAAGGGAAACAAGATTTTATTCACATTTGTAATAAAAGATATAAATAATTAATATTGGTTAAAAAATATTGGAAAACTGAGATATTAAGTCCTACACTAGCAAGGGGGAGAATATACTGAAGTTCCTATGAAAGGTCAGAACTGAAATGTGGTCCCAGGTTTTGCTTTAAGATGCTGGCAGTTCTGTGGCAAATTTCCTGCATTTGCTGATTTCAGATTTCCAGCGTTTGGATTCGATTTACGAAACCATGGACTATCATGAAATGAAAGGGGCATCAGAAAGGTGGGAGGTCGTTAATGGGGGGGGTTTCCGTCTCTTCTGGCTGATCTGCCCGCTTGTATATGAAGTAATAGTCTTTTAGTGGCTGCCTCTTCCGGAGGCTGGACTTGAGGTGGTGAGGGATCGCATCTGCGGCCAGTCGCATGCTCTTCTCCTCCACGACCAGGTACAAGCAGTGGTCTGAGGATTCGGAGACACCAAACTTTACAGCGCACTGCTCCAACAACTTCTCCGCAGTTACCTCTGGGTTTATGGCAAACGTTTTGATGTTGGAACCAAACTCCAAAAAGGATACGCTCAGGAAATCCTGCAAAATACAAAAGAAACCCATTGAAAATAAATTAAGGCATATTCGAGGCGTAACCAGTAGAGGGCGCTGCATACTGTAATCTGAATCACATCCCTTAAAATGTGTGGACTATTTTTGGTGAATTTAGGTAGGATTCAATCCGTTGCCCCGTATATATATATATATGTTTTAATTATTTACATTTTCTTCTTGGTCTCATAGAACTAAAGGGCCTGTCCCACTGTACGAGCTAATTCAAGAGTTCTCCCAAGTTTCACCTGATTCTAACTTGGAGATTTACAGTAATGGCCGCTCGTGGGTACTCAGGGCTCTCGTGGACATTTTTCAACATATTGAAAAATCTTCACGAGTCTTCACGAGCTTACCGCGTTACCCGAGTACCTGCCGTTAGCGTTACGAGCCGCTAAGAGACGTCCCGAGCTCCGACGTACCCGATACGTACATTCTACGTGCTTATGGGGCTTTTTCACGGGGCGAGTTGACGCAAGATGTCACCAGAGTGAAGTGGTCGTGGTCCAGCACGAGTCTCGCACGATATAACGGGGGTAGATAAAGAGTTCCCACGGTACTCGGCATTTCTGTTATTTGTGCGAGTGACTTGTCCGTCTCCCGAGCTTTCGCGTTAAATCTTGAATGAACATCGTGAACTACACGTGACACAAAAGATGTAACTTTTTTTTTCACACACTATAAATATCCTCCCTTGGTTGAATTGGCTCATTTGGAGACATGTTTTACTGTGTATGTGGGAGACACAGATGGACTGAGCACAGTACCTCGGTCTTACTGTGTGTGTGAGAGGGGGAGAAAGAGACGTACACTCACAGAGGCAGAGTCTCTCAGCCTGTGTAAGAGGGAGGGAGAGAGAGAGAGAGGCACACACAAGGTGGATGTGAAATCTCACCTGCCTGTTTCAGTGACAGACACCCGACGCCAGTAAATGAAGACACCCCCATCTGTCTCCCCCTCCTCTCCCTCGACTATAATCTTTAAAAGGGACTTTAAAAGGGACTTTACTGAAAGGTTACGCATTTATCAACCACAGGCAGCATATCAGAAGGGTCTCGATATCTCTGGAGAAAAAGAATAGGTGGCGATTCGAATCGGAACCCTTCTTCAGACATCCTAATCGGAATTGAATCTGAAGATGTGTCTCGTCCCGAAACATCAGCTATTTTTCTCCAGAGATGCTGCTTGACTCGCTGAGTTACTCCAGCGTTTTGTGTCTGTCTTCGGTTTAAACCAGCATGTGCAGTTCACTCCTTACACGGGTCTCTGGAGAACATTGATTGGTAGCGTTCCGGACCCTGCTTCGGAAAGGCATCGATCGCTAGTCGGCGAGGACTCCGAGCTGTATCTCTCAAAGAAGTACGTGAAAAATTTCTCACAGACCATAAAAATGCGTAACCTTTCAGTAAAGTCCCTTTTAAAGTCCCTTTTAAAGATTAGTTATTTTCTTGAATCTCATTAACATAACTCATGAATAAGTTGATGTCCATATGCGGATGCAAATCTTTATTTTTATTTATTTTTTAAATTCAATCCCACAGAAGACAATTTTTACTCACCTTCTGTCCCCTCTGTCCAGCTTCCGGGTTCACCGTTCGCAGGAGTTCCCACGGTACCCGCAAGAGTTATTACGGATATCGCACTGGCCACTATGTTCATACAATGTTGCAATGCTCAACCACAAGTGTACAAGTCACTCTTGGAGAAATTCAAACTTGCTTGAATATACTCCCGAGTGACCAAGATACACGATTACCTGCCGTTAGCGCTACGGTGGTCCACGGTGGTCCACGAATGCCGTACTGTTATCGCACGAGGTTCCCACGATGTTAAACTCTGGTTAACTCTTGCGTCAAGTCGCCCCGTGAAAAGGCCACTTTACCATGAGTTTGATTTTTTTTTTAACTCGGGAGAGCTCTTGAATTACCTCGTACAGTGGGACAGGCCCTTTAGACCCAACCTTTAACTTGGGCCATTGTTCTTTAAAGACCCATTCATGGTAAGCCATTTAGAACGGAGATGAGGAAAAACTTTTTCACACAGAGAGTTGTGAGTGTGTGGAATTCTTTGCCTCAGAGGGCAGTGGAGGATGGTTCTCTGGATGCTTTCAAGAGAGAGTTAGATAGAGGTCTTAGGGATTGTGGAGTTAAGGGATATGGGGAGAAGGCAGGAACGGGGTACTGATTGGGGATGATCAGCCATGATCACATTGAATGGCGGTGCTGGCTCGAAGGGCCGAATGGCCTACTCCTGTATCTATTGTCTATTGTCTTGGGTAGAACTGTTCCCAAAGCCAGCTGTGATGCAATCCCACACTATGCTTTCGATGGTGCATCTGTACAATTACAGAGAGTTATGGATGTAGTCCAATCCATTACACAGATCACACCCTCACTCCGTCGACACCATCTACATTTCATGCTTCCTTGGAAAAGCAGTCAACATAAGCAAAGACTCTTTCCAACCCGGTCATTCTATCACAGGCCCTGACCTCCCCATTAGTGAAAGGATCTACAGGAGTCGCTGCCTCAAGAAATCAGCCAGTATCACCAGAGACCCACATCACCCTGGCCACGCTCTCATTTCACTCCTGCCATCAGGAAGAAGGTACAGGAACCTGAAAACTCTAAAGTCCAGGTTCAGGAGCAGCTTCTTCCCAACAACTATCAGGCTATTGAACACTGTAACCACCACCTGAGCTCCAAACTCCACAGTGGCATAGCTAATAGAGCTGCTGTTTTAGTGCAGAATCACCCCTGACTTTGGGTCTTGCACAGGACAACATACATAGGAGTTTGTATGTTCTGTGATCGTGTGGATTTCCTCCGGGTGCTGGATTTACTCACACATCCCACACGGGTGGGGGTTGCTAGGTTATTTGGTCCGCTGTAAATTGTCCCGAGTGTCTCAGCAAATGTAGAATCCGGGGGGAATTGTTGGGAAAGTGGGGAAGAATAAAAACTAGGATAAACATGGGAATATCACAAGTGGGTGGCTGATAGTGGGTGGCACAGACTCAGTGGCCGAAGGGTCTGTTTCTGTGCTGTTTGATGCTACGATTCTATGACTTCTCAGTGTCTTTTCCTTCTTCCTAACAGCAATCTATTTAGAGTTATTTTAACTGTTTGATTTCATCGCAGCTCCAGTTCTAAAAAAATGCTGCTGCATTTCTTTGAAGCTGCAATTTTCCGATGGAACTCCACAAATGGTAAACCATCCAACACCAGGGATTAATCATATATAAAACTTGCAAAGTTCTCGAGTTACAATTCACAGACGGCCTACACTAAAGTTTCCGTGTTAAAAACACAGATGTTTCTGAAATGACTTCATTACTTTTGTTCAGCAGGGAATGACACAAGAAAATTCTTTAGTTCAGATATATTGAATATAGAGGAGGCAACCTGCTTATTGTTACTGATCGCAGATAGTCATTACAACCAGGTTATCGTAGAGCTGTACAACGCAGAAACAGGCCCTTCACCCCACTGAATCCATGCTGAACATCAGCATGCAGGTACAGCAGGCAGTCAAGAAAGCGAATGGCATGTTGGCCTTCATAATAAGAGTTGAGTATGGAGCAAAGAGGTCCTTCTGCAGTTGTACAGGGCCCTAATGTGTGCAGTTTTGGTCTCCAAATTTGAGGAAGGACATTGTGAATCTGTGGAATTCTCTGCCTCAGAAGGCAGTGGAGGCCAATTCTCTGGATGCTTTCTAGAGAGAGTTAGATAGAGCTATTAAAGATAGCGGAGTCAGGGGATATGGGGAGAAGGCAGGAACGGGGTACTGATTGTGGGTGATCAGCCATGATCACTGCGAATGACGGTGCTGGCTCGAAGGGCCGAATGGCCTACTCCTGTACCTATTGTCTATTGTCATTCATTTACACTAAATCTATATTAATCCCATTATTTTCTAGTAGAAGTAGTACTAATCAGAATGTTTCACTGGATGCGTTCCCGGTTAGCTGTCATCTTGTGATTATGTTTCCTGCTGAAGTTGAGTCTAGTGTCATTATGCATAGGCACAAGAACAGTTCACAATCTCTCTTCTTCTCTGCCTGCCAATTAATTTCATTTGTGTTCAATACTGGATGCTTGCCAGTTGAACTTGTCTTTTAAACCCCCCCCCCCCCCCCCCCCCCCCCCCCCCCACTGCCGTGTGTCACTGGACAGCTACTGGGTGAGACTGATGGGAGACAATAACTTAGCGGTAAATACGTATCCGACTCTCACAATGGGCTGACTCATAAACAAAACACAAGCTTCCTGACGAGACTATCATCGAGATTGCCGAAGCAGGGGACTTCCTCTGTAAGATCCAAAGATCGGAAGGGCAATCAACAACACCGCTGAGTTCCCTTTTTTAGTTTTAGTTTTAGTTTAAAGATACAGCGCGGAAACAGTCCCTTGGGCCCACCGAGCCCGCGCCGACCAGCGATCCCCGCACATTGACCCTACCCTACACACACACTAGGGTAGGTTTATATTTATACCAAGCCAATCAACCGACAAACCTGTATGTCTTTGGAGTGTGGGGGAAACCGAAGATCCCGGAGAAAACCCACGTGGTCACGGGGAGAACATACAAACTCCGTACACCCATAGTCGGGATCGAACTCGGGTCACCGGCCCTTCAAACGCTGTAAGGCAGCAACTCTACCTCTGCACCACCATGCCGCCCTTTTATCTCAACCCATTCTTAGCAATTTAGATAACTCCTACTCCTACTCAGTCAAGTCACCATCTTTTAGTACTCAAGCAAGACTGTTGCTATTCAGCTCAGACGAGATGTCTTTTCCCTCAGATAACATTGCATAAGTCGTTATGAGGTTAATTGAAAGAAGCTGGATGAATAAGCAACTACACTCTTGTATTTCTAGTTCCTTATATTTCACATCCACAATTCCATTGCAGCATCAGTTAAACGTGAAGGTTTCCTTAAACAAAGTATTGTATATTCCCCTGGAGGCGGAGAGAGCTGTAAATTCAGAACTCAATCAAATTTGAAAGCATTTTTTTTACTCCTGCGGGATTTTGCACGATGTTTACATTTTCCCCTTCTCGCTAAAGTGAGGAAAAAGCACAAACGTGGGTTGAGGTGAGCAATTTTGTCCACACAAGTGCTAACTTGATAAGAAAGTTGGCCAAAACATAGGAAAACATTTGCAAATGTTATGTTACAAATCATCTGGTTATTGTTGGTTTGGCAGGGCCTGCTGGTCACACGGCTGTGATCAGAGTTTCCACAGAGAATTACTTGACACAATCAGCCTCATTTATTTTCCAATTCCTGAGTGTGTTCAAGCTTCAGGCCTCAGAATGTGATTGCACTCAGCATATTCTCGTGATTAATAAACAGATTAAAACTCAAATTATAAGCAGCGTTCCATGACTGCACACACTTTATAGCCTGTAGATGTGTACAAGGCAGCCGGTGACCAGACTTTGCTTCAGTTAACTCCGCGAGATCTGGAACTAATTTTGGCTTTGCAGACTGCTCAACTTCCTGGGGAGGGAGGAAATTAAGCAGGAAGCCCATGTGACAGGCATTCCCTCCCTCCCTCCCCCCCCCCCCCCCCCCCCCCCAACCCAGGTCATCCTACCAGTTCAGTTCCACTGTTCACATCGTATTCCTTCATCATCATCTCTGCCTCAGCCAACATAGAAACATAGACAATAGGTGCAGGAGTAGGCCATTTGGCCCATCGAGCCAGCACCGCCATTCAACATGATCATGACAGTTTAAGGAAAAGGGGGAAGTATTTTAGGACCGAGATGAGAAAAACATTTTTCACACAGAGAGTGGTGAATCTGTGGAATTCTCTGCCACAGAAGGTAGTTGAGGCCTGTTCATTGGCTATATTTAAGAGGGAGTTAGATGTGGCCCTTGTGGCTAAGGGGATCAGGGGTTATGGAGAGAAGGCAGGTACAGGATACTGAGTTGGATGATCAGCCATGATCATATTGAATGGCGGTGCAGGCTCGAAGGCCCGAATGGCCTACTCCTGCACCTATTTGCTAGGTTTCTATGTTTCTATGACTGATCATCGAAAACCGTTCCTGCTTTTCCCCCCATATCCCTTGATTCCGTTAGCCCTAAGAGCTGAATCTAACTCTCTCTTGGCCATTATGTGCTCCCCGCTTCCTTGGACAACTGTTGCCCGGTCCTGCTTTGTTCTGGCCTTTTCTCACCTCCAGTTCCCTCCCCTCTACTTTCAGTCTGAAGAAGGATCTCGACTCGAAACGTCATCCATCCTTTATCTCCAGAGATGCTGCCTGACCCGCTGAGTTACTCCAGCACTTTGTGTCTATGACATGTTTCCAGGTCAGCTGCACTGCCTTGGGCAGTTGGGTTTATTATCATGTGCACAAGTACAGTGAGGTACAGGTCTTGCTTGTGGTAGGATCGCAGGCACATAGACTCAGACAACACACAAAAAGCTGGAGTAATCCAGCGGGACAGGCAACATCTCTGGAGAGAAGGGATGGGTGATGATTCGGGTCGAGACAGCAGACGGCCACAAAAACACTTTAGTGCAAAGCTATAATTGAAAAACCAAGTCCATGGTAGTGTAAGTGGTAGGTGTAGTGTTCTGTTGCTGTGGATTCGGGTTGTGCAGGTCGGTTCACGAACCTGATCGATGTGGGAAAGTTGCTGCCCCTCTAATTGGCAACGTGGGACTTCAGGTTTCCGCATCTACTGGCTGAAAGTGTGAAGAGGGATCCACTCCTGCCTTGTTTGGTGTTGAAGTTAGAGCCTTTCTCCAGGATCCTTCTTCAGCCAAATCTGAGAGTCAGAAGAAGGGTCCCGACCCGAAATGTCACCCATCCTTTTACTCCACAGACGCTGCCTGACCCACTTGAGTTACTCCAGCACTCTATGTCTATCTTCGGTATATAGCAGCATCTGCAGTTGCTTTCTACACTGTCAAATCAGGAGATTGTCTCTGGACAAACTAAGATGAGGGGTATCTGTTTTTTAATCAATGGGTTGTAAATCTTTGGAATCCTTTCCCCTGATGGGGGCTGGGTGCTCAGTCACTGTGTGTGATGATGAAGGATGAGTTTGATTTATTATTGGACATCGTGGTTTTGTGGATCACACAGGAGAGAGGGATTGATGCAGAGTTGCAGTTATGCTTGATACACTGGATCAGCTGTGAACTATGACACAGACTGGAGACACTGGATGACCTACTCAGCTTGTGTTTCTTATGATCTCATTGGAAATAACCTTGTTGCATATTAATGTATTTATGCAAAATATTTATCCTAATTAGTTTCCTTTCACAAACAGATAGTTTGAAGATGTGTGCTGTGGTTCGAGCTCATTAAATGGTTGAAACTTGTTTGTTTCCAGGATATATTTTCGCTGATGATAGACACAAAAAGCTGGAGTAACTCAGTGGGACAGGCAGCATCTCTGGGGAGAAGGAATGGGTGACATTTCGGGTCGAGACCCATCTTCAGACCCTTCTGGTTTCTCCAGGGATGCTACCTGTCCTGCTGAGTTACTCCAGCTTTTTGTGTGTCTATCTTTGATTTAAACCAGCATCTGCAGTTCCTTCCTACACATTTTCTGCTGATGCTGTCATTAAACTATTCGCACAAACGAAGGGATTTTTAAAATCCTCATTCTTGATTTGCTAATGTTGCCACATTGAGGAACAAGAAAACCAAACCCGTTTTCGTAAACCAAGTGGTACGGCAGAGGGCAGTGGTCAGAATAGTACATGTTCATTTAAAGGAGGTATTCCTTAAAGGGATTTTGTTCACAGTATTATTTGCCATGTCCCCTTGATAGCAGTCAGGAGAGCTGGCACAGAAGGAACTGAATCTTTTAAGAAATTATAAAGTCACTATTGAGGGCAGCACAATGCCGCAGGAATAGAGTAGTTGCCCCACAGCGCCGGAGGTTCAATCCTGACTACGGGTGCTATCTATACGGAGTTTGTACGTTCTCCCTGTGACTGTGGTTTTGTTCTAGGTGCCACTGTTTACATTCACATCCCAAAGACATGAAGGTTTGTCGGTTAAGTGGTTGCTGTCAATTGCCACCAGTGTGTCAGTTAGAACCAGTGTACTGGTGATCGTTGGTCGGTGCAGTCTCAGTGGGCTTGTTTGTGTACGGGATACATTTTTGCTGATGCTGTTTACGTCCGTTTCTATGCTGTATCTCTGAACTAAACTAAACTAAACTAAAGAATTGACAAGGATCAATAAAGTTGTGCCTGAACGCAAGATCATGTCCTTTATTTTCCTGCACACTTTATTATTTGTGATGTTTTTGAACTGGAGGACGTTGCAAATCTTACTTTGATGCTGGAATGGAGTTGCTTACGTTCGCGATGACACTGACCTGCATTGATGACCGGGACAGTTGTTTCATGTTCAGAGTCCTCCTTCTCTCCCACTGGTGGATTGAATCCTGGACCTCATGACTGAGCTGGCGAGTAACAGCTTGCTTATCAAAGTGTTTGATATGTTCCAAGGCTCCGTAGGTGGTAGTTAGATAATAATACCCTGAAACACAGCAACATCCATCAACTCACACCATGTGTACAATTGACCAATGCATTTAAAAATCAAAATCAACATCTTTATTTTAATCATCACCTTAATTTCATGTTTCATATATTTTGTGTTTTTTATTACTGATGGCAGATCAATTTCCCTCCTGGGATAAATAAAGTTCTATTGTATCATATCGTATCGTATAAACTTTATTCAGAGTAAAAAATATATACAAAACATGAACTGTGCAAAAATTCTTCTTGGAGGCTTATGTACATTCATTTGCGTCGTTCACAAATTTCATTATATACCCGGCACCCTTGCCATTCATGTGGCCCCCTGGGGTGATATCCCTTCCCTCGTTTGAGGGGCATCTCCACCACACCCTGCCCCCTAGTGTGTAGCATCGGACCCTGGTTCTCCCCCACAGAGCCTTCCTGTTGGCTGTGCGATGCATAGAATCATTGTGTTACTTACCACTTGGATGTATTATTTAAAATATAGAGGTGCAATTAGTTTATCCTACTCCAAATCACCAGGTGTAGTCATTCATGTTATTCCATTGTTGCTCTAATCAGCTCTTTGTATGTACACACTTCTAAATTTTAATGTAATGTTCTAGGATCTCCCAAGGCTAGTTTACTTCCTGTCTTTTTGAGATTCTCTAAATACCTGACATCTTTTTGTAGCTCTGTGGGCGGCACGGTGGCACAGCAGTAGAGACCTGGGTTTGATCCTGACTATCGGTACTGCCTGTACGGCATTGGTACATTCTCCCAGTCATCTGCAGCAATGAGTTCCACAGATTCACCACCATCTGGCTGAAAAAATACTTCCTCACCTCCATTTTGAAGGTATGTTCTTTTATTCTGAGGCTATGCCCTCTGGTTCTAGACTCTCCCATTACAGAAAACATCTTTTCCACATCCACTCTATTAAGGCTTTTCATTATCCAATAGGTTTCAATGAGATCCCCTCTCATCGTTCTAAATCCCAAGCCAGAGTCTTCAAAGGCTCCTCATATGTTAACCCCATCATCCCCAAGATTATTCGATCAAAGGGAACAATGAAATTCTTACTTGCAGAGGCACAACATATATGTAAACTTAGCACACCGTAGATACCATTATAAACAATAAAAATAAGTTCATTCTATAAAAACGAATAAACAATAATAGTGCAAAGACAAAAAACAATGCCCCAAATCCTTAGTACAATCCAGGCAGTTTGGCGTTTAGTTGGATGTTTTTTGAATAAAGTTGTCGACGCAAGGAACTGCAGATATTGGTTAACAAAAAAAGACACAAAGTGCTGGAGTAACACAGCGGGTCGGGCAGCATCTCTTAAGTTGCATATTACTCGGATTTTCTAGACCATCGATTTTCAACATCACTGCAGGCATGGATCCCACTTTTAAGAAGAAACTGCAGATGCTGGAAAATCGAAGGTAGACAAAAATGCTGGAGAAACTCAGTGGGTGAGGCAACGTCTATGGAGCGAAGGAAATAGGCAACGTTTCGGGTCCTCTGTGCATTGCACAGCGAGAGGCAACTGCTGGTGATCTTTCTGCTGGAAGAATTCTTAAGGGATTGGACAGGCTAGATGCAGGAAAAATGTTCCCGATGTTGGGGGAGTCCAGAACCAGGGGTCACAGTTTAAGAATAAAAGGTAGGCCATTTAGGACGAATGAGGAAAAACCTTATCACCCAGAGAGTTGTGAATCTGCTGAATTCTCTTCCACAGAAGGCAGTGCGGGCCAATTCACTGGATGTATTCATGAGAGAGTTAGATATAGCTCTCAGGCCTAAAGGAATCATAGAAACATAGAAATTAGGTGCAGGAGTAGGCCATTCGAGCCTGCACCGCCATTCAATATGATCATGGCTGATCATCCAACTCAGTATCCTGTACCTGCCTTCTCTCCATACCCTCTGATCCCCTTAGCCACAAGGGCCACATCTAACTCCCTCTTAAATATAGCCAATGAACTGGCCTCGACTACCCTCTGTGGCAGGGAGTTCCAGAGATTCACCACTCTCTGTGTGAAAAAAGTTCTTCTCATCTCGGTTTTAAAGGATTTCCCCCTTATCCTTAAGCTGTGACCCCTTGTCCTGAATCAAGGGATATGGGGAGAAAGCAGGAACAGGGTACTGATTTTGGATGATCAGCCACGACCATATTGAATGGCGGTGCTGGCTCGAAGGGCCGAAGGGCCGAATAGCCTACTCCTACACCTATTTTCTATGGTTCTATGTTTCTATGATCTGTGATGGGGGATATGTAGGGAATGCAGTTAATCATCAATGGTACGTGGGGGTGAGGTCGATAAGTCGGAGCAAAACGGGAATAAAAACCATGCCTCGTGAGGTATAATCCTTATTTTAATTTATTCCGTTAAAAATATGGTCAAGGCAGTGGTTCTATACATTGGAAAAGAAACCTGGTCATTCTGCAGACGTTTGCAGTTTAGAAAAGAAATGACAGGACACAGTTCAGAGCGCGCACTGTTTATTTCACTCACATTGACGGACAAAGAGGAGGAGATTTGAGTCTTCCAGGTACAGAGTGAAAGCGCGATGTGATGAAGCTGTCATTTAGCTGAATGCAAGGTCTCAAGCTCCAGAAAACATGGTTGGTGTGTCAAATTTAAAGATCCACACCTGTTCAAAGTCAGGGACAGGTACATGGATTGCAAAGGTTCAGAAGGATATGGACTAAATGCAGGCAGGTGGGACTAGAGTAGATGGAGCATCTTGGTCGGCATGGGCAAATTGGGCTGAAGGGCCTGTTCCTGTGCTCTATGACTCTATGAATGAACCATTAAGAATGGTGTTTCAATAACTGTACCATCAGCCTCACACAGCCCTAGTACAGACACGGGTTCTTAAAGTGGTTCCAAATCTACTATTGATGGGAAGAAATTGCATAATCATTATCAAAAAGCAAATAATCTTGAAGATCTGATAAATGATAGATGCTGCTTGACCTGATGTGTTACTCCAGCACTTTGTGTCTTTTTTTGTAAACCAGAATCTGAGGTTCCTTTTGTCTACAACTTTTTCTTTTCATATACCAATGAAAAATAAGTAATAGGAGAAGTTATTGCAGATAAATTTATGGAGGGAAATTTGAATTGAGTTTGAGAATTGAGTTTACTTAGCCTGCGTTTTTAGTAATCTCCGTTAGAGGGCTTGGGGCAGTTTGTACAAGAGCATTCCTACCTTCTCCTAAATGTAATGAAGGATCCAGTAACTCCATCATATATTCCACGTCCAGAAGTAGTGATGTCAAGTTGCTCCTCGCCAGCACATACATTAACACAGGGAGGAAGTCATCTGCACCATAAGACTTCGCTAAAACAGAAGCGGAATTGGAAATTGAGTTAGCACCTTCCACATCCCCACAAAGTTGTCACTAGATTTCTTCAGGAAGGACTAATGTTCAGAAATATCCTGATATCTTTCAGACGTACTTCATGTTCTTTGGATTTATATTTTGCACATTTTTTACACACAAAAAACAGAACATTGGGAAACATTTCAAATGCACATACTCAACAACTTGTTTGTTGTTAGAAACTTGTTTAAATAGGATTTCCATACCATTGTCACTTTTTTTTCCAATTGTGCACCTGACATCACCCATGCAGAATTTTCTTATCAGAAGCGGTGAATCTTTCAAACATAGACACAAAAAGCTGGAGTAACTCAGCAGGACAGGCCGCATCTATGGTGAGCAGGAATGGGTGATGTTTCGGGTCGGGACCCTTCTGGGTCGCTGGACGTCTCTAGGCACCCGAAACGTCACCCATTCCTTCTCTCCAGAGACGCTGAGTTACTCCAGCTTTTTGTGTCTATGTTTTGTGTCTATGTACATTTTATGTCTAACTTCGGTTTAAACCAGCATCTGTAGTTCCTTCCTGCACAGCCTTTCCAACATGTTTAATGTCTTATTTGTATATAGGTTACCTACAGTATATTACTTATATCAGCTTGTAAATAAATTATAGGTGTGAATCCAGAAGATACTGAGGGTAATTCCCTAAATCTCCACCTGGTTTGCTGTGATTTTCTGCAGCAAAATCACCAGATCCATGATCTGACATAAGTATTTACAAACTATTCCAACTAGGATAGCTCTCTTGAGTCCGAGGGTGGTGAATCTGTGGAATTCTTTACAACTGTGAAGGCTGAGGCAAAATGGCCTAATTCTGCTCCTATCGCTTATGACCGTATGATATGATGAATACATAAAATGTTATGCTTTGCTCCATCATAGGTGATTTTTAATCTCAACAAACCGTGATTCCCCCCCCGCCCCCCTTCCATTTTATTTGCATGGATTATAACTCCATCAGATAAATGTGTTAAATAAAATGTATTTTAAATGAGAACATTTAATTATTTTGTTCATATTTCAGCACCTAAATTGTATGTTCCAATTTATACATGGTGCTCTGTTAAGTGTTCAAAGCATTAGCTGAATTTTTGCTTTTTCATAAGTTCAAGAAGCAGAATTAGGCTATTTGGCCCATCGGGTCTCATCTGCCATTCAATCATGGCTGATCTATCTTTCCCTCGCAACCAAAATTCCCCTGCCTTCACCCCATAACCCCTGACACCCTGACTAATCAAGAATCTGTCAATCTCCACCTTAAAAATACCCATTGACCTGGCCTCCACAGCCGTCTGTGGCAATGAATTCCACAATGAATTCTACTTCTGCGATAATCCTTCAATGTGCTTGATTTTTCAACGTATTATCACATCACTGTCATTGGATGTCAAGCATCCACCTGACCTGTAGTGGTGGCAGATTCCAACAAATGTTGGCTCCTAAACAAGATCTTTATCCCTGAGCACCATCCTAAAAGCTATACTGTGACCATTCTACAAAATCCATTTCCTGATGTCACCACAGTTAGGGAGTTGTACATACCATGGCCTTGCTCACAGAATGATAGATCCAGTCCTCACAGAATGATAGATCCAGTCCTTGTCTCTTGTCTTTTGGTAGGGACATGCATAGGACTTAACATTTACCCAATTTTGGAGGGACTCATTAAATACACACTCTTACATGTATGTACTTAATATATTAGGCATAATCTGTTTCTTAAGTACTAAATGATTGATTTGGTATTGAAAAATGTTCCTATTCTAATTTTTATATTCATAAGTTCTAAGAGGAGAATTAGGCCATTCGGCCCATCAAGCCTACTCCGCCTTTCAAAAACTGCTGATCTATCTTTCCCTCTTAACCCCATTCTCCTGCCTTCTCCCCATAACTGCTGACAACTGTACAAATCAAGAATCTATCAATATCCACCTTTTAAAAAACCCTCTTTTACGAAAGAGAAAACTTCATATTCCTAAGTGTACAAAACGCAAGTAGGAAAATTGCAGATGCTAATTTAGTTTTAAAATAGAGACATTGAACAAGTGTTTTTGATGAATGCCTCATGTAATGGTTCCTGAATTAATTTCTGCTCTGTTTTATTCAGCATTGTGTGGTTAAAAACCTCAGGAGAATATTACTTGCAACTCATAACAAAGGGGTATAAGGTCAATTAATTATTCGTAAAAGCTGGATACATTTGGAAAACAGAACTGCTTAATGATATGCCTCCAAGTTATTGTCTACAGTCAGAAATAGAACTTTTTTCAAATTAGTTCACTAGGAAGTCTTTAGGGTTCAGTATTACTGGGCTTGGAAATAAGCAAACCCACGTCCCTTATGCTCAGTAGAATCTCCCTAGTTTTCTGCTGATGTGAACCTTCATAGTATTTTAATACCTTCACAGATTGGTCTGGAACTGTAATCGTGAATGTGTGTGCTAAACTCACTGATGTTTCAAAAATCAATGATGGATGATTCATTGGAAAAGAGTGCATTAATTTGATGTGGGATGCAAAAATAGGCATTGCACAAATGAGCCAATTCCCTCAATTCCTGTCTGGTATGGAAATCTCCTGAAGGCTGTACTTAGCATAAAAATAGAATTTAATTAAACTTGTACCAAGATTCTTAAGTAGTTAAACAGCGAAATTACAAAACCAAGACAGCGAATCCTTAAGGTTATTTCGACCAGACTCTCCAGAAAACAAGATTATCAAAGCAGACATGAAGTGATACATGAGCTGTGGTTCATTAATGCACGTCCAAGTCCACTCAAGTACCAGCCAAGTTTGAATACACTATTGTGTATGGTCAAATTGAAATTGCCAGCTAAATTATATGTTTTTGAAGTATGATTGTTGGGGCAACTGTGGTAGAGTTGTTGGTTTACAGTGCCAGAGACCCAGGTTCGATCCTGACGACGGCTGCTGTCTGTATGGAGTTTGTACGTTATCCATGTGGGTTTTCTCCAGCTACTCCCACATTCCAATGAAATGCAGGTTTGTAGGTTAATTGGGTTTTGTAAAAACATTGCTCCTAACTGGGATAACATAGAACCAGTGTATGGGTGACAATTGGTCAGCATGCACTCCGTGGGCCACTAATGTATCTGCTTCAGCCACTACACTGGGCAGCATATTCCAGGCATTCACCACCCTCTGTGCAAGAAACTTGCCCTGCCCTTCTATAAACTTTACCTCTCTCATCTTAAACTATGTTTGTTTTTTCCATCATGGGGAAAGGTTTCTGACTGTCTATCCTACCAATGCATCTCATAATTGTATATACTTCTAGCAGGCCTTCCTGCAACCTTTGGGGTTCCAGAGAAAATTAGATGATTCCGTTTAACCTCTCCCTGGGGCTAATACCTCATAATCCAGTCCGATAAACATCCACGGCACCCTTTCCAAAGTCTCCACATCTATCTAAGTAATGGGGTGACCAGAACTGCACACAATACTCCATAAGCAGCCTAACCAAAATCCTATAAAACTACTATGATGATTGGCTATCCTTCATTATCTCTGAACTAAGATAATCAAAGGCAACACCTGTTTTCATAAGTTCATAAATTCTAGGAGCAGAGTTAGGCCATTCGGCCCATCAAGTCTCCTTCGCCATTCAATCATGGCTGATCAATCTTTCCTTCTCTCCAGAACCCCTGACACCCTCACTAATCAAGTAGGGGTATCTATTGTATTGAGCCTCTGATACTGTTTCCTACAAGGTATTCTATCAGCGATGGGCTAAAGTTATTGATTAAAGAGAATCGTTTTCTAATGCATCCTAAATAAAGACAGAAATGTGATCATTTTCTCACAAAACACAAATGGCAGTGGAGAGTCTGGTTACGGCTGACTTTGGTCATTTGTGAATGGAAATATTAATCCACTCTGATCCTCTACTCCCAATAAATCCATGAGATATTACACTTGATACACATTAAATAAAACTGATCCGCTTAGAGCAACAGTTACACATTACTTGGGAATTGGTCATTCAACTCAATCTGTTTACTCTCTATTACAGCATATGCATCTAATTATGTTTACTCAAACTCTTTATCTTTCATTTCAATTGATTCAATTTAATATGAAATATTGACAGTTTCTGACTCGATCAGTAACCCCAGAAGTGAACTCCACAGTGAGGTGAATCAGACACCTCTCTAGCTTATGGTGGGATGATTCAGAAGCCTGATAACAGAGGGGATGAAGCTGTTCTTCGGTCTGGTGGTGCACACTTTCAAGCCTCTGTATCTTCTGCCTGATGGGAGCAGGGAGGAGAAGGAATTACTAGGGTTGATTGTGTTGGTTGATTTTCGGAGGCAGCATGAAGTGTAGATGGAGACCCGTCGCAGCGGCCTCTGCAGTCTGTCTGTCTTTTTGTTATTTTTTGTCCCGTTTTAATGTAGTTTTTTTTTTTTTTTGATGGGGTATGTGTGTGTGTGTGTATGTGTGTGTGTGTGTGTGTGTGTGTGTGTGTGTGTGTGTGTGTGTGTGTGTGTGTGTGTGTGTGTGTGTGGGGGGGGGGGGGGGGGGCGGAAACTTTTACAATCTTTCCCCTGCACGAAGAACCCGACCTTTTCCCTGTCGGATCTCCGTTGTCATTGGGGCTGCAACGTGGAGCCCTTTGAAACTTTCCTTGCCCGAGTTCCCATCTGTTTTCCATTGCGATATTTCCCCTATTATATTCCAGGATGTATCTGTATTAGGGTCAGTATAGACGATAGCTTCAGAAGCCATAAAAGGAGAGAGAAAGGGATGACAGCTGGAGTGAAAAGAACTATGTAAACCAAGCTTCGTACACCTACTTGAATAACAAACCTCTGGCAAAGAATCGTGAACAATAATTCACGGCAGCATCCTGCTAACATTCATGAATTGCACAACATTTTCCACTCAAAGTTTCCCTGATTTATTGTGTGATCAGAAACATTTTCTGCCTTGGTTCTTGCTGTTATACATCAGTACAAAAGGGATCCCACATCAATGAAAATTCTCTCTTTGTTGTGGGATGCCTGGTTGATCTTCAGAAGAGGAATGGAAAAGATGGATTTAATCTTAATAATGCCTGCTTTTCATACCAACAATAGGGCCTCTTGTGCCCCAGTCTAATACATTTTATAAAGAAATACAATTCCTCCTTTACTTGCATATTAGAGCCACAGAGCCATAAAACTGTACAACGCAGGAACAAGCTCTTCAGCCCAACTCGTTTATGCCAATCAAGTTGCCTAACTAAGCTGACCCCACTTGTCTGTGCCGGGCCAATTTACCTCCAAACCTTTCCTTTCCATATTCTTGCAATGTTAATGTGTTGCAAAGGAAAAATAAAGTATGTTTTAAGTTGATCAACATTTTCACAAAGCCATTTCTTCACGGGATGCTGTGGATTTTGCACGATTGACAGCGGTTCAGTGCAGCCACATCACGTATGGTTGATTTCCTGCGCTACACCTGATCTACTGCAAACACATGTATGATGATGTTCAATACAAGTCAAAACTCTGATCTATGCACCACACAGTTGAAAAGTGAAGTGCAACACTTTATACCTATCATTTATTTTCCCTGTTAATCCTTGGATATCCTTTCAAAACAGTGATGCTTTGGAAGATTTAGGAACATCTTTTCCCACTAGTGTGATATAGTTCATGTCATAGGAATAGAATGAGGCCATTCGGCCCAATGAATATTCCACCATTCAATCATGGCTAATCTATCTTTCCTTTTCAATCATTATCCTGCCTTCTCCCTGTAATCTTTGACATCCTTATTAATCAAGAACCTGTTAATCTCCACTTTAAAGGCATTTCACAAAACCCCAGACTGCAGGGACTATTTGAGGCCTGGAGTATATTGTATGGGAGGGGTGACCTGAATGGGTTTTCTCCAGGTGCTCTGGTTTCATCCCACACTCCAAAGACGTACAGGTTTGTAGGTTAACTGGGTTGTTAAAAATTGTGAATTGTCCCTAGTGTGTGTAGGATAGTAGTGTGCGGAGCTCACTGGTCGGCCTAGACTTGGTAACACGAAAGGACCTGTTTCCACACTGTATCTCTAAACTAAAAAACAAAACTTCAACCCTTTAGAAAGACAGTGTAATAAACAATGAAGAATAAGGAAACAGGAAAGGTGTGAAATAAATATTCCGTTTCTGCTTTTAGTGTCTAAAAATAGGAGTTGACCAGAAACAAATGTAGTGAGAAAATTAAATAATTAATGCCATCTTTAAAATAAAGCTTCAGAATCTTTAAACTGTTTAATATTAGTGCATAGAATGCCAACGTATTGCTTCCAGTTTCACTGCCTCATAATGATGTGGAAATCCAGGTGAGGTTGGTTAAAAAGAGTGGAAACAAACCATAGTCATGATGATTGAGGTTTTTTTCAAACAGGAAAACTAATGAGTGGGGTGAATCGTGGCTTGATTGTGGGGATTCAGCTGTTTGAGATCTGTGTTCCAGAGGTGGCGTTTTGCTTTAAACAAAGGAGGGTCCATGGCTTTTGTGAGTTTTATATAACAGTGTGTTTTTGCCCTGTGTTACCGTATAAGAACGAGGCACTTGAAATTAAAAAAAATGCAGATGCCGGAAATCAGAAATAAAAGCAGAACAGGCTGGAAATACTCAGTCGTTCAGGCAGCAACTGTGTATAAGTGTACAAACATTCAATGTTCACAATATAGTAGCTTCAGTGATGAAACGGCCTGCTGGGTGGATCACTTGCTTTGCAAAGCGCTGTATTCAGTCCGTAGGGTGACCTTAGGCTTCCTATCTCATTCCCATTCTGACCTATCTCTGTTGCTTCTAGCACTGTACAACAAGGCCCAAATGCTAGCTGGAGGAACAGCACCACATCTGGGCACATTGCAGGCTTTTAGAGTCTAATTAATTCTCCAACTTTAGATAACTCATTTTTTCTGTCCATATCAGAATTGGCCATTTTTGGAGCGTCATATATTGTGGTAGAAGACACGGAGTGCTGGAGTAGCTCAGCAGTTCAGTTCAGGCAGCATCTCAGGAGAACATGGATAGGCAACATTTTAGGGTCAGAACCCTTCTTCAGACTGAAGAAGGAACTGATCAGTCTGAAGAAAGGTCCTGACCCGAAACATTGCCTACTCATGTTCTTCATAAGTTACAGGAGCAGAATTAAGCCATTCGGCCCATCATGTCTACTCTGCCATTTAATTATGGTTGATCTATCTATCCCTCCCAACCCCATTCTCCTGCCTTCTCCCCATAACCCCTGACACACATACTAATCAAGAATCTATCAATTTTGACCTTAAAAATATCCATTGACTTGGCCCTCACAGTCTTCTGTGGAATTCCACAGATTCACCACCCTCTGACTCAAGAATGACTTCTGAGATGCTGCCTGATCTGCTGAGCTAGTCCAGCACTCTGGGCCTTCTTTTATAGGGGATAGAGCCTTTTCTGTTGCTGCTCCGGCACTCTGGAACACCTTGCCGCTGCACATCAGACAGGCCCCCTCACTGTCCATCTTCAAATCCTCCCTAAAAACACATTTTTATTCTTTGGCTTTCGACACTGGCTGAGGCATTGCTCCTGTTTTTAGTGCTTTTAATGTCTTTTAATTTTTAGTGTGTTTTTTATAGTCCTTCGTTTTACGGTTTTTAATGGTTTTTAATTGTTTGTAATAGCTTTTTGTTCATGAGTTCTCATGTACAGCACTTTGTGGCAACTGCAGTTGTTTAAAGTGCTTTATAAATAAAATTATTATTATTATTATTATAAACCAGCATCCTCAGTTCCTTGCTTCTTCATATGTTGTGATATTGGCTTAGTGGTTTGCTCACCATTAGTGAAGCCATTTTTATCCTCTCTCCCAAATGCTATGAAGAATAACTGACTCAATTTTCCTTTCGACAGCTGCCTGACCAGTAGAAAAACTCCAGAACTTTCGGTTTTTATATTGCAACTATCATGAAGTTAAAGGTTGACTGTTAACCAATCAAAATCATATGGGCTATTTCCAACTTCATCACCTTGGGAACAAAGTGATGGAGTTGATCCACTCTCTACTCCCAAAGGCATTGAGATATTGAGCATGAACTAGGCCCTTTGGCCCGCCTAGTCCGTACTGACCATGAAGCACCTGTTTACACTAATCCTGCACTCATCCCATTTTATACTCCCACATTTCCATCAACATCCCCCTGGATTCTCACACTCACCTACACACTAGATGCAAGTTACCGTGGCCAATTAACCAACCAACCTGCACACCCTTAGGTTGGCCACTGTTTTTTGCATCTAGCACTGTAAATGGCACCACATTTGTAGAAGGAAATGGTGGCATCCAGAAGAGACCAATGCAGTCACAGAGAGAACATGGAAACTCCGCACAGGGAGCACCTGAGATAAGGAGTTGACCAGCTCCGCTGGTTGAAGCCTCTAGGTTATTCCGTAAACTTTGTCCATCTCTCCAATGTCAAATTGTGATATTGAAAATAACCTGTGCAATCTGTATCCACCAATATAAGTCAGAGTGACACGGTGTGGAAACAGGCCCTATGGTCCAACTTGCCAACATGTCTCATCTACACTAGTCCCACTTGTGTGCATTTGGCCCATATCCCTCTAAACATGTCCTGTCCAAAAAAGATGCCAATGTCATTAACAAACCAGTCAAATGCATCTTTCACTATCTTTCAGCAGCTAATCTAAAGCAAATCTTACAGAAACGTAGAATTGCAAAAGTTCTTACCATTATTTCCAGCTGCCATGGAATCATAAATCATTTTGCAGAACTTGAGCAGGTAGGTGACCTTCTTGTCTGGGGAGTAGGTCTGGTGCATGATGCTGAGCTTCTGCTGGATCTTCTCCAGGACACTTAATTCTGGCACACTGGTGGTTACACCCAAATCGGTGGTTGTTGTATTCAGCACTATCTGCTGGTTTTCTTTCAGAAGCTTCAAATTGCCATTTTTGGAATGAATTTCTTGTAACTGGGTATTGATGTTGTCCATTAGGGGTTTCAGAACACATTTACACAATGCTGCTTCCACAACGGCCTCTGAAATGGACAAGATGGGTTTTCTTTAGAGAGGCAATGCGCACTGTCCAATGATGAAAGATTTACTATGATCACTACATTATATGTAACACATTTCCCCGGATTCTCACACTCACCTACACACCAGATGCAAGCTAGTGGCTAATTAACCTGCCAACCTGCACACAGGTTAGTAGATTAATTGGCCCCTGTAAGTTGCATCTATTACTGTGAATAGTATCTAGAATTTGCATCTAGTACCGTGAATAGCATCACATTTGTGGAAATAAACCGTAGCATCCAGAAAAGACCAATGTAGTCATAGAGAGAACATGCAAACTCCACATGGGGAGCACCGGAGGTCAGGAGTTGACCTGCTCCACTGGTTGAAACCTCTGAGGTTATTCATTGACCTCTGACCATCTCTCCAATGTCAGATTGTGATATTGAAAATAACCTGTGCAATTTATATCCACCGATATAGCCCATAGAGTCATACAGTGTGGAAACTGGCCCTAAAGAGTTGTCTTTAGTCAGTCAATGTGCACCGTTCAATGGTAAAAGATTTACTATGATCAGTACATTATATCTAACACATTTCCCTGACACATTATATTTTGATAGCAACTATTTTCCCCTGGCCATAGAACAATTCCCCTTCATAATAATTGGCAGCTTTCCAGAATTTAGTTGAAATAAGACACAAAAGCTGGAGTAACTCAGCGGGACAGGCAGCATCTCTGGAGAGAAGGAATGGGTGACGTTTCAGGTCGAGACCCTTCTTCAGACTAGAAATTATTTAGGTATATAAATTGTAAAATGGGAACGGGCTGTGTGTTTTTTAGAAATAACAGCCATAATTTTAGTTTTTTTTACTAATCCTGCAATGAGATCTCTAGGCCATATATATTTGGCTTTACAAGTTGTTGTTGAAAGACTAAAGATACATTTTGATTGCAGCTTAACTTCCATGATCATATGCCTATAGGACACTTCAGTATGAAATGTCCAATGCAAGGCTATGTTTATTGGAAATACAATGTTCAGTTTCCTCACTTGTTAAATGGTACTGAGGCTCTGGAAGAAATGAGGAGGGAAGTCAGAAGATTAAGTCTCAATTTATTTATTCAGATAGACCCAAATAATAATGCTTTAGAAATTATAAAGTCAGGAGTGGATTGAAATTTATAAGATTATGAAAGACTAAATTGTGTTTCTATGAAACAGTGGCGCAGTGGTAGAGTTGCTGCCTTACGGTGCTTCCAGCCCCAGATATGCCAATGTCATTAATAAACCAGTTAAATGCATCTTTCACTATCGGTCCACCAGCTAATCTCAGGGAGCCCCATGACAAGTAGTTGAAGTGCAAAAGACCCGTGGCTAGGTGGTTTGACAGATTTAAAGGTATGTTTTCTTGTTGTACTGAAACAGATTTACTGTAGAACAGTTTTGTCTGTAGAAGACTAATAGACAGACTTTTAAAATCAAAATCTCAATTTAGAAACGACAACAAATCTCTTCTGTATATCTCTTGGTCAACTATTGCCACTTCTTCATTTGTTACTTTTCAACTTACTTCACATTTTTGGAAGTAGCAACTTATAAGCAAGAAATTCTTGCAAAATAACTTTAAAATCAAAGACTGCTCTGGTGCAGAAAGCATCATACCGTCCACACTACTGAGGCCATCTTCTGTAATCCATTACTTAACCCCAGTATCTGTTAATATTCTTTTTTTAATTCTTATTCATTGGCAGGATGTAGGCATTGCTAGCTAAGCATAAATCCTTCTGAACTGGGTGGTGTGCTGGGCTGTTTCAAAGGTTTAGTTTAGCTTAGTTTAAGTGCAGTTTGGTTTAGTTTAGTTTGGTTTATTGTCACATGTACCGAGGTACAGTAAAAAGATTTCTTGTTTTTGTGCTAGCCATTCAGCGGAAAGGCTACACAAGCCGTACTGATACAGGATAAAGGGAATAACGTTTATTTAGTGGAAGATAAAGGCCAGTAAAGTCCTATTAAAGATAGCCCGAGGCTCTCCAGTGAGGTAGATGGAAGCTCAGGACCGCTCTTTAGTTGGTGATATGATGATTCAGTTGCCTGATAATAGTTGGGAAGAGACTATCGCTGAATCTGGAGGCATACGTTTTCACACTTCTGTACCTCCTGCCTGATGGGAGAGGGGAGAAAACTCAACTATAGGTGGCTTTGGAGTTACATTTAGATACAAATGCTAAGATTTCCTTTCCTGAAGGACATTAGTAGTATCAGATCGGTTTTACAACAATCCACTAGTTTCATGATTGTCATTATCAATGTTAACTTTATATTCCTGATATATTTAATTGATAATTTTAAATTTACCAACATGTGGAAGTCAAATTCCACATCACCAGATCATTCTTTTTTGCACGCGACCATCCAATTGCTGCATTCTAACATTGACTTGACTTTCATTAAAATTCCCCTTTAATTCATGCAGGGGACATGCTAGATTTCCACCTGAGATATTAGAAAGAGTAAAGTCAACCATCACCTAGTTTATCTTCAGACTGATACGATGAATCCATAATTAAGGTCAGCTCTGCGCTTTGTAACAAGTAGCTTTTGAGCTGTGTCATCATCTGTCGTATCTCCTGCAGCATTTCTGTGCTTGCCGTCTGATTGCTCATCATTTCCAGAGTGTAGGCTCGATAATCCTGGATCAACTGACCAAAGTAGGAACCCTTCTCCTGAGCAAGTTCTGTTATTTTCCTCAGAACCTTTCTGTCCCTGGAACGGAAGGCATTCAAAACGTTGGTCAGTGCCATGATGGACAACCTGTTTCTCGCCTTGCCCAGCATCATCGAGTGACGTTGCTTCTTCAGTTGCGGTGGGGTATTCGCCGAATCCACCTCTTCCTCGGTGCTGCTGGTTGAATAAGAGTCTATTTCTGCAATGGGGCTGAGGACAGAACTGTCAGGAGAGTACAGGGATACATCAGCAAGTTTCAGCTCGTTCAGGTTCCATGGTTCAACCGATCTGCTGTCAGCACTAGTTAAGCTTTGGGTTGAGGCGTCTGAAGCATCTTCTGACAAATCTTTCACCGTCTCTAATTTGGGCCTAGTTGGCGTTTTGCTTTCCTCAACTGCGACAGTGTCTCTTTGTTCAGCTACTTTCCTGGCAGTTTTCTTCCTCCTGGGAGGAGCAATGGGTGCTGACTGGCACAGTAGTTTCTGATGCTCAGTGCTGGGCCCAATAGGGGTGCTGTTATTAATACCATAATCAACATTAGTGGTTTCCTCACTCACCAACACGTTCTGTTCACTCGCCATGCAACTTTGATCTGATAGCTCGTCACTCTGCGTGTTACCATTGCTGTGTACCGGCTCCTCTTCCTTGTGGCCTGTAATGTCTGTGGGCTGCTTCTCAAAAGGCCTGCGCCTTGGTGGGACTGGTGGCAAGTGGTCGGGGTGGTGCATTTTAACGCCCTCTGCCCCCACTTCCACGTCTTTCCCCCCGAGTCCCTCTATCGGCTCGGCGAAACTCTCTCGCTTCTTTGCGATGCAAGCATCTGCATTTTTCTCGGGCTCTCCACCCTGCGGCGACTGGCTATTCTCCCAGCATAAGTCGGACATTGCAGCGGTCACCTCTGATGGCTTTGGACGGGGAGGCAGGGGTGGAGGTCTCCTCACTTTTAGATCCCTGTTACTCGTTGGGCTTGAGCCTTGCTCTGGAGGTGGCACAGATGAAGGGGCAGCGCTGCAGTATTCTTTTATAAATACAGGATTGACAAACCACAACTTGTCATTTCCTGCTGACAGTTCAATCTCACATGAGCATGTACGTTTGTCAGCAGCCAAATGTAGAGCAGCTGCCGAGTTATGAGTCTGCCGATTAAAAACGTTCAAGTCCTTCGAATCTTTCAAATTCCCTTCACGATGCCCTCTGTTTATATAAGAAGTCCAGAAATCTAAAGCAGGAAGAAGAATGAGAACTGAGATTGTACACGCAGAAGGACATATTATGTTGATCTTTAGTCCACAATAAGTACTGATTAAATAGTGTTGCCATTCTATTGCTTATACGTAGTTATCAATTTCATTTACATTTTTCACTGCTTGCATCTATGCAAACCTAAATACCTCACTGATATTCATTGCACTCAGATTTCAAATCTCTGTTGAACCTCAACACATGGGACTGATGTTGGCAGAGTTGGAGTGTGAGCAGTTTGTGTGGGGTGGAAGATTGCAACCTTCACGTGGTCCGCCCTGTTTCGACGAATGCAATCTCTGGTTTCCTCCCACACTCCAAAGACGTACAGGTTTGTAAGTTAATTGGCTTCTGTAAATTGCAAATTGTTCCTAGTGTGTAGGATAGTGCTGGTGTACGGGTGATCGGTGGTCGGCGTGGACTCAGTGGGCCGAAGGGCCTGTTTCCGCGCTGTATCTCTAAACTAATCTCAAACATTGAGATGGTGTGTCTGTTAAATTAAGAACAAAGAATTCAACTTCTTGCAACCAGCCAAGCTACAACAAACCACAAGATCCTCATTTTGATGCACAGTTGTCATTTCCCTTTTTAAATATGTTGAGGTGATTTCCATAGTTTTCTCACCTGCTCACCTGAACTATGGCAGAAGTGCCACAGAAATTCCAACAAAAGCCATACCATTTGGCAAAACATTCCTGGGTTTTAATGACCTGTGCACCCAGGTGCAGTGAATAGGCAGCAAAGCCACATTTTGGATTGTACCCCAACATGTTTCTGGGGTCCCATGATAATCAATAGAATATTTTATTATTATTGTCCGCTTTTAGCTTTTTCAAATGAAATATTTTGGTTGAGGCAATGATGTTTGAGAGAAGAATATAAGATATGAGTATGAGCAGGTGGCTTGGGCCTTTGAGTCTGTTCCACCACAATTATCTTGATTCCCTTATATCCAGAAATCTATCAATTGTTGTTTTAAACAACTACAATGACTAAACATCTGAGGTAGACACAAAAAGCTGGAGTAACTCAGCAGGACAGGCAGCATCACTGGAGAGAAGAAAAGGATGACGTTTTGTGTCGAGACCCTTCTTCAGACTTCATGACTAAACATCTGCTGCCCTCCAGATGAGAAAATTATTGCTCTCTGAGGGAAAAAAAATCCCCTTATCTCAATCGCAAACAACCTACACTTTATTCTGACTGTGACCCTTGGATCAGTCTTCCTTCAATGGAATCTTACTCCTGTATCCCAAACACCATCAGAATTTGGTAGATTTCAATTAAATATCTAATTCTTCTGAACTCCAGCAAATAGACAATAGACAATAGGTGCAGGAGTAGGCCATTCGGCTGTTCGAGCCAGCACCGCCATTCAATGTGATCTTGGCTGATCATCCCCAATCAGTACCCCGTTCCTGCCTTCTCCCCATATCCCCTGACTCGGCTATCTTTAAGAGCCCTATCTAGCTCTCTCTTGAAAGTATCCAGAGAACCTGCCTCCACCGCCCTCTGAGGCAGAGAATTCCACAGACTTTATATACACTCAATTTTTCCTCTTCTGGCAAACTCAATTTGCTGGAACCAGCCTAGTGAACCTTTGTTACATTATCTCTCTGTTTACTCTCTTGGGTACGGAAACCTGTGCACAATATTCCAGGTGCAGTCATAAGCCATTCGGCCCATCAAGTCTACTCCACCATTCAATCATGGCTGATCTATTAAATTAAATTAAATTTCTTTATTTATATAGCACATTTTTAGTCAACTTGCATTGACCCCAAAGTGCTTCACATAATTACATCCACACACACAGGCAAAGGTGGGTGAAGTGTCTTGCCCAAGGACACACACAGGCAAAGGTGGGTGAAGTGTCTTGCCCAAGGACACAACGACAGTATGCACTCCAAGCGAGATTCGAACCAGCTACCTTCCGGTTGCCAGCCGAACACTTAGCCCATTGTGCCATCTATCTCTCCCTCCCAAACCCTATTCTCCTGCCTTCTCCCCATAACTTATGACACCTGTACTAATCCAGTCTCATCACGGGCCCGAATAATTGCATGAGATTTCCTTATTCCTCTGTTCACATCCTCTCAAAAAATATACAATTTGCCTTTTTAATCACTCGTATACTTGCATTGCATCTTTCAGTGACTTGTTTCCTTATTCAATATGCTAAGGTGGCAACAAACGTTCCTTGAGTACATACCCATTCCCAGCTGTGAAACAACTTCCAGTTCTTCAGAGTTTGTTGCTTCTGTTATCACTTGTGGCAGAATTAAGGGTGATGGCAGTATATCCCTACAAGCATAAAGAAAAACAATACATTTTATTGTCCAATGAAAGAATATGGCAAAATGTGTGATCATTTTGATTTGATAATACAATGACATAGCCTAGTCAGCTTGGAAACTGAAATTAAGTTAACTACTTAAAAATATTGGTATCAATAATGGAGACCACAAAACTATCTCTCACCTGTATCCACCTATCACTTGGCAAGCTTTGTTCTGCTCCCATATCTTTTCCAGCTTTCTCTCTCCTACTACAATTAGTCTGAAGAAAGGTCCTGACCCACCATGTCATCTATCCATGTATTCCAGAGATGCTGCCAGACTCATTGATTCCAGCACTTTGTTTTTTTTTTTGTAAACCCGCATCTGCAGTTCCTTGTGTCCATGTAAAACTATTGTTTTTAGTTTACAACAAGAGCACGGAAACTGGCCCTTCGGCCCACTGAGTCCGCACCGACCAGTGATCCCAGCACATTACCACTATCCTACACACACTAGGGACAATTTACACACATACACCAAGCCAATTCACCTACTACAAACCTGTACGTCTTTGGAGTGTGGGAGGAAACCGAAGATCTTGGAGAAAACCCATGCAGGGGATCTTGGAGAAAACCCACGCCGGGGAGAACGTACAAACTCAGTACATACAACACCTATAGTCAGGATCGAACCCGGGTCTGCGGTGCTGTAAGGCAGCAACTCTACTGCTGCGCCATTGTGGCTGCGGTTGTCTTGTATTGAGTAACTACTAGATTTTAAATGACTTAAGATAGAAATCTGTTGTCTTTATCCAGTTAGGTCTGGATGGCTACCTTGTTGAGTTTGGAATGGACTAGCAGGACAATACTTTGGTTTAACTACAGCTCAATGGGATTGCCTTCACCACAAGGCCAACATTGACAAAGTGGCTTATCACCATTTATTCAGGGGGTGAACAATAAACCTGCAACAGAATAAAAAGTAATTAACTGTCTGAAGAAGGGTTTCGGCCCGAAACGTCGCCTATTTCCTTCGCTCCATAGATGCTGCTGCACCCGCTGAGTTTCCCCAGCAATTTTGTAACTGATTACCATTTTGGTCTAATATATATTAGAAATAACATTTCACTGACAATGTTTGTCTTCACAGAGAAGGAATGATGATAAGTTACAATATATCCCATTTCCGGGACAATGCAACCATAGGAAACTATTTGTACGATGTCAGATAAATGAATTATAATTTGAGAAACCTTTGGAGTCAAATGTTTGGGAAGTCTGCAAGATTGTGGGGGTGGGAGTAATGAGGTAGTGGTGAAGGACTCAACAACACGTTCTAACTTCCTTGGGGTTAAATAATGAAATAAGATTATTTGGGAATGTATGGTTCCTACAACGTTCTAGCATCAGTCCTTTCCTTCGCTGTTTTATATAATGTTTCACAGCTTCATTTTGATTTTGAAGTATGAAGTATGGCCTAAGACCTTGAACTATTTAAAAAAAAGTAATTGTTGCAACCAATTTATAAGCAGCAATAACAATTAAATAAATGATGATAGGACATAGAACAATTCAGCACAAGGGACAGGCCCTTCAGCCCACAATGTCCGGCTCGAACATGATACCAGGTTAAACTAATCTTGTCTGCCTGAACACAAGCAAGTTCCCTCCATTCCCAGCATATCCATGTGTCTATCCAAGAGCCTCTTAAATGCCATTATTGTATCTGTCTACCCTATAAATGGCTCTCATCATTTTATATATTTCTATTAGGTCTTCCCTTAGCTTCCGAAGCTCTATAAAAAACAAAACATTGTTCAAACTCTCCATGCAGCCAATACCCTCTAATCCTGGCAGCATTCTGGTAATCCTCTTCTGCAGCTAAATCTAGGCAGCATTCTGGTAAACCTCTAGTGCACCCTAATAAAGGCAGCATTCTGGTAAACCTCTAGTGCACCCTAATAAAGGCAGCATTCTGGTAAACCTCTAGTGCACCCTGATAAAGGCAGCATTCTGGTAAACCTCCAGTGCACCCTAATAAAGGCAGCATTCTGGTAAACCTCTAGTGCACCCTAATAAAGGCAGCATTCTGGTAAACCTCTAGTGCACCCTAATAAAGGCAGCATTCTGGTAAACCTCTAGTGCACCCTGATAATTCTTTTTTTTTTTACTGGCGTTTATTTAAGGATAAATATTGATTTCAACATTTTCATGTCTTGTTCAAAAGGCCATCAGTGGAATGTCTCATCTCAAGGCAGCATCTCTGTCAGTACAGTACTCCTTCAGTACCAGTTACAGTTAAGTTTATTGTCACGTGTAGCGAGGTGTGTTGAAAAGCTTTTGTTGCGTGCTATCCAGTTAGCGGGAAAGCAACACATGGCTACAATCGAGCCATTTACTGTGTGTAGATACATGATAACGTTTAGTGCAAGGTAAAGCCAGCAAAGTCCAATCAAGGATAGTCCGAGGGTCATCAATGAGGTAGATAGTAGTTCAGGACTGTTCTCTGGTTTTGGTGGGATGGTTCAATTGCCTGATAACAGCTACCTAATACCACACTGGAGACTCATCTTTATTTTGTGCTCAATTCTCCTGAGACCTGATAGTGCCACCATTTAGTCATGATCACACTAACAAATAACCAGAAGGGTCTTGACCCGACATGTCACCCATGCCTTCTCTCCAGAGATGCTGCCTGTCCCGCTGAGTTACTCCAACATTTTGTGTCTACCCACACATTTCTCCTGGAGGAATTGTGATGCACATGAGTAAATTATTTCTCATGACTTCCAAGATATGATAAGCTTTGCAGTAATAGCGTCAATCATGCTGAATTCTGTTCCACAACATGTGTCTGTGGCTTTGCATTATCATTGATGATTCATGCAGGATTTCACAATTGCATCTACTTACAGCTATGGCACGAAGGGGACTTTTGCTACAAATATGTTTAGATCAAAAGGCAAGTGAAATAAAAAATGTGTTAATATTAAGAGCAAGTTGCATATTGGCTAATGGTAAGTTAAATGCCCGCTGATGACAATGTTAAAGTGCAATATTATGAAATACAGCACAATTATCACGTTTCCAATCATCAGAAACCAAAGCCTCCACAGTTCCAGGCAAGAGAGTAAAATGAACGAGAAGAATGTTAAAGGGCATAGAGCCAAGTCGTACAGCTTGGAAACAGGTCCTTCAGCACAACTTGCCCACTACAACCAACATGTCCCATCTACTCCAGTCCCACCTGCCTGTGTTTGGCCCATATCCCTCTAAAAGTATTCTGTCCTTTGTACTTGTCTAAATGCTTCTTAAACATTGCCTCAACTATCTCCTCCAGCAACATGTTCCATACACCCACGACACTTTGTGTAAAAAAAGTTATCCATCAGGTTCCTCTTAATTCTTTCCCCCTCACCCTAAACCTATGTCCTCTGGTTTTCGATTCCCCTACCCTGGGCAAAAGACACTGTGAAGTTACCCGATCTATTCCTCTCATGATTTTGTACGATTACCCCTCATCCTCCTGCATTCCAAGGAGTAAAGTCCTAGCCTGGTCAACAGCTCCCTATAGCTTAGGCCATGCAGAGATTCGCTGAATGATATGGGTGAAAGGCCCACTGTGCTTTTGATAAACTCAATGGCCAGTTTCTGTGCTGTTATCTTCCATGACTCCACAGAACTGATTCCACTGAATATGGTTTTATTTGGTCTTATAAACTGGAAACTTGGAGCCTAAGATTTTTTTATCATGCCCTCTGAATCCAGAAAACTTACCTCACCCCAGTACTAAAGGGCTTAACTCTGATTCTCTAACTGTGCCCCCCCCCCCGATCCTCTCTTTAGCCTGTTGAACGCTTTAAGAACTTCGTTAGCTTTGATGAGATCCCCTCTTATTCTTTAAACCTAAAAATACAGTCCCATATCTACTCAATCTTTCCTCAAATAGCAAAACCACTATTCCTCGAACTGGAAGTCTGAAGAAGGGTTTAGACCGGAAACGTCACCCATTCTTTCTCGCCAGAGATGCTACCTGTCCTGCTGAGTTACTCCAGCATTTTGTGTCCATCTAGTCTGGTAAATTTTCACTGCACACCCCCACATGGAAAATCCATCCTTTCTTTGGTGAGGAGCTCAAAACGATGTACCATAGTCCATATGTCATTTTACGAAGTCCCTACACAGAGACTGGAGAGACCAAAGGTTGCAGAGACAGAGGGCAGAGATTTAATTTTAACTATTGCCTGTGGTTTAGATTAGAATTTAGAAATTTAGATATGTTCAACCTTTCACCAAATTATTGATTGCAGATTCGTCTTTTTCCTGTTCGTAAACTGCTCCAATCTTACAATGTGAATCAAATCAATGGAAATAAAACCAGGAGATGTGAATCTGTCTCCATGTTCATGTTATAGGAGCAGAATTAGATCATTTGTCCCATCAAGTCTACTCTGCCATTCAATCATGGCTGATCTATCTTTCCATCTCAACACCATTCTCCAGCCTTCTCCCCATAACCTCTGACATGGCATACTGATCAAACATCTCTCACTCCACCTTAAATATACCCCAAAATACCAATTAACGGCCTCCACAGCAGTCTGTGGCTTTCTGTCTTCCCTCTCGTTACCTCCCGCTTTACACAATAGCAATGTTCAAATTCCCCAGTCCATGTGAAGATCATTAGAAGGAATATGTCCAATGCTTCAACCAGATACAGAAGCAGGGAATACAATACAGTCAGTTCACTTTATACTCTGGAGTAATCGCTGGGGTGAAATGTTATGTTGCCTGTTGTATTTTGGAGTTCCTTATCCAGACTCCAATTCCAAATAATTTTGTGCAATAGTTCTGTTAACCTGGCGAATCAGTTGTTGAAGCAAAGTTGCTGAGATCTGAAGTCTCAGACATCTCCTGGGGTTTCAAGTTGATTTGACTAAACTTTCATCTTGAACGATGTCAGTGAAACCGTTATAATGATCTTCCACAGTTATTTTAATGATTGGTGGAACATTTTCTCAAAGAGGGATACGAATTATGCTCCTGCTTGGAACTGTAGGAACTTGAAAGCATGAATCATTTTGTTTAGTTTCTCCTTGATTGGGCTGCCAGGCCTCTCTGCGGTAGATATCCAAAGCCCTAGCAATGATTCTCGTTTGTCCCCTGAGGTACACTACCAGATTTAGGCTGCAAAACTGCCAGATACTCAGTTCGACACGGTGGCACAGTGGTAGAGTTGCTGCCTTAAGGGCCTGACCCACTTTCCTGAGTTATATATCGGAGCGGCTCGTAATGCCAGCCGTAGGTACTTGGGGCATCAGGTAAGTCGGGACGTTTTTTCAGCATGATGAAAAATGTCCACGTGTAAAAAAATAGCACAGAGTACCTACGGCTGGCAGAACGAGCCGCTACGATATATCCACGGACTCCTACGGACTCGTTACGAACATTCTGCGAGTTTTAAAACTCGGGAGAATTCGTGAATAACTCAGGAGAATTCGTGAATAACTCGGGAAAGTGGGACAGGCCCTTTACAGCGCTTCAGCGCCAGAGTCCTGGGTTCGATCCCGACTAATGGTGCTGTCTGTATGGAATTTGTACGTCCTCCCCGTGACCATGTGGGTTTTCTCTGAGATCTTCGGTTTCCTACCACACTCCAAAGACGTACAGGTTTGTAGGCTAATTGGCTTGGTATGAATGTAGATTGTCCCTGATGTGTGTAGGGCAATGTTAATGTGCGGGGATTGCTGATCAGTGGGCCAACGGGCCTGTTTCTATACGGTATCTCTCAACTAAATAAGGTCGGCATTGGAAACTTTGCTACAGTGATTGAATGTGAGCCAGGCAGATATCCACCTCATTGAAATAGCAATGATATTGACACCTGGCAAAACAATCAAATCCACCCAATGCGTTCAATTCACACTAAAGCTCTATTCTTCTCTGACCACTCTTCAAATTGGCATTCGTCTTCCTAAAATTAGTTTGCCTTTCTTAATATCTCATCCTGTACTGGATGCCGATTTTCACCATTTCATCCCCCCCCCCCTTTAGACTTTATACTTTAGGCTTTAGAGATGAAGTGCAGAAACAGGCCCTTCATCCCACCGAGTCCATACTGACCAGTGATTCTTGTACACTAGCACTATCCCATACACTGGGGACAACTTTGGCGGCATGATAGCATCGCGGTAGAGCTGCTGCCTTACAGCGCCAGAGACACGGGTTCAAACCTGACTATAGGTGCTTATCTGTACGGAGTTTGTACGTTCTTCCCATGATCTGCGTGGGTTTTCTCAGAGATCTTTGAAGATGTACAGGCATGGTATAAAATGTAAAATTGTCCCTAGTGTGTGTAGGATAGTGTTAAGGGCCTGTCCCACGAGCATGCGACTAGCATGCGGCAAGCGCGACCAAACCGGAAGCAGGGGCCGCGCGGAGGTCGAGTGAGTGACGTGAAGTTCGAGCGAAGTCCTGGGGAGGTTCGCGCGTGACGTACGGCGTCGAGACGCTGCGTACGGCGTCGATATGGTGCGTACGCCCGTCAAGGTGCTGCGTACGGCCTCAATGCAGCTGCGGGCCGGTAGGCCGTTGCCGCGCGGAATTTTTTAACAAGGTCAGTTTTTCGTAGCCCCGCGCGATGTCGGGACCAACTCCGCACAACTCCATACGGCTCCGCCGATCGAAGTGGGACCGGCCCCGTGAGTCCGTACGGTTCAAGCGACCACATTAGGTCGCGCTTGCTGCATGGAGTCGCATGCTCGTGGGACAGGCCCTTTAGTGCGCGGGGATTGCTGGTCGGCGTGGACTTGGTGGGCCGAAGGGCCTGTTTCTGCACTGTATCTCTAAACTAAAGCTAATAACTAAAACTAATGCACAGAGCATACTAATATATAACATATTAATACAACATGTTATATGTGGGGAATAGATTCAGCAAACAGTGACCTACCTGCTTACACAATAGAATGCTACCATTTTGAAGATATCTTCAAACACCAACAAGGAGCCATCCAAGTACATAACTGAAAACAAAAGATGAATAGAATTAAGAATTTCATTACTAGAATCACAGGTACAAAATATTGGCCAACATGAAATGGCACATAAAGCAATTTCAGAATTCACTGTGTTGAGCCTCCAATTTAATGATAGGATGGGTATGGCCTGGTTGGAGATTGAGGTTGGCAGTGCAAATCCTGAGCAATTTTTACCCATATACCCACCATCATCATTCCTATTAAATCTTTCTCCTCTCACCTTAAACCTATGTCCTCTGGTTCTTGATTCTGGGTAAAAGACTCTGTGTATTCACCTTATTTATTTCCTTAATGATCTCATACACCTCTATAAGATCGCCCCTCAGCCTCTTGGACTGTCAGAATCTTTTTCCCAGGGTGGGAATGTCCAACACTAGAAGCCATGGCTATAAGGTGAGGAAGAGAGTGTGATGGAGATGAGCAGGGCAAGTTTTTTACATAGAGGATGGTGGGGGCCTGAAATGCATTGCCTGGGGTGATGGTAGAGACAGATATGATAGTGGAGTTTAAGAAGCTTCTAGATAGGCACGTGGATTTGAAGGGAATGGGAGGTTATGGATCACTTGCAGGCAGATCAGATCAGTTCAATTGGGCACCATGCTGGGCACAAACATTGTGGGCAGAAGGGACCGTTCCTGTGCTGTACTATTCTATGCTCTTGCGCTCCAAGGAATAATGTCTTAGCCTGTCCAACTTCTCACCTCCCATTATAACTCAGGCCCTAAAGTTGTGACAACATCCTCATAAATCTTCTCTGCTCTCTTTCCAGTTTAAAAACACATTCACGTTTTCTCATTCCTGGCCCGTGCAAAAAAAGTTAAAATGTGGAAATGTTACCCTTTTTGCACCTATTTTACGCCGATTGCCCATTCTGCTAGGCTCTCCTCTGACGCTCACAGTTTCAATGGCAGTCAGGGCTTGGTTACATTTAAAGCAGGGGCCCATAAGTCCCGACCAGATGCATCTTTTGACAGCTCAAAAATGTGCCTTATAGTTACATCCTGCAGCTTTGCAGGAGGTCTGGTGGCCTTTGTAGTTGCCTTGGTTCGTTTTTGAGGTTTAAACATGACTCTCTTGACCAGAAACTCTAAAATGTATATGCACATATAAACATTGGTGCAAACCAGTCTTCCTGTTACTGTCCCTCCAGTTCAGTTTTAAAGCTATCTGCCTTCCTGTCATTTGACATGAGACACACCACAAAACATGCCTGCCATGAAATTCAATACTTGGTAAAAGTTAGCAGAAGAAAATTGAAAAAAAATAATTGTGCATAGTGTTATCATGTTGAGAATTTCACCCAAACTTTTCAAAGGAATAAGGAAGTAAAAACCTCATTCATGACAACATTTAGTCTCCCTGCCTCTATAATTGCCTTCACTAAATCCCTGGACTCACTCATGTCGAGAAAGTTAGAAAAGAATGAAAAACATGCTATGTATCAGGAAGCAACTATTTTATACATACATATTTTCAAGGAGGAAGCTTGCTGATGTAAATGAGTTCAATATGATGCTTTAGAGAGAATGAAAAATATTTTTATTCTGTTATGTTCAGTTTTCAAAGAGAACTCTCAGGGCTTCCTTATGTTCATAGCTCATAGGAACAGAATTAGGCCATTCAGCCCATCCAGTCTATTTTGCCATTCAATTATGGCTGTAGACCTAGATTTATTATCAATTTACCTTCTTTCTATCTCACTGTTTTGATCCGTAAAAGCTTTCTGTTTTCTGGTTACATTAAGTTTCAATGTACATACATCTTATTGCGCATTGTATTGTTTCTCCGTTTAGATACTGACCACAGCTTCTATAGTTATTTTGGAGACAAGAGACTGCAGATGCTGGAATCTGGAGCAACAAAAAAATCTGCCAGAGAACTCAGCAGGTCAAGTAGCATCTGTGAAGGGAAAGAATTGTCAATGTTTTGGGTTGAAAGCCTGTGAAGTAATGACAATTCACCTCCCCCTACAGATGCTGCTTGATCCATTGAGTTCCTCCAGCAGTTTGTTGGTAGGTTCTAAGTTTTTCTGACAGCTAATAATGCATCTCAGCTGATGTTCTTCATCTATCTTACTTTATTTCACCTTTCCTGCTTTAGAAAGTTTTGTACAGCAAGTCACTGTTTCCTCTTACTTAGTTGCTATCATCTTCTATTTTCCATCAATTTTCTCAGCATAAGATTTCAGTGTTCTCCTCATTGTGCACTGTTTGCAGAAATTATTTTATTCAATCTTCACCGTACACACTTTGCAGCAAGGCTTAGAGATTTAACTTGTAAATATTATATCCTGTGATTAAGCTCTACCTCTATGGATAGATACACTGTGTCTCTGTGCATTCTAAAGCCACATTCAGTAATCACGATGAAATCCGAGTGGAATGCAGTTGAATGATGAGAACTTGTGGCAAATTATTATTTTTTTATTAAAGCTTTATTACAGACACAGGTCCATATAACACATCAAACAGAAAAACAAGAAGATACAAAAATACATTAAAAAAATTGCATATTAGCCTATAAAATATACAAGCTATTGCACCAATGCAGTCTTAGCCTAGAAGTGAATCTATAGCAGCTTTTCAGAGGGCTGACTAGGGCTTCAATTATATGGTTCTCTGACTTGTCCAGTTGACACATAAAACTAAACATCAGCTGTCTTAAGAGTGCCTCACAGGTTGGCACTCTAGTGGACACGAACAATTGACTGGCACTATGCCACCTAGGGACACGAAGCAGCATCCTCATTGCATCATTGTATGCTGCCTTGAGTCTTTGCATACTCTTTTTCAAAATCTAAGGTTGTTGGTGTTTAAAGGAGGCATTGCCTGAGGCATATGTCGGAGAGAGTTTAGTTTAGTTTTAGTTTAGAAACACAGTATGGAAGCAGGCCAAATGTGTAGGAAGGAACTGCAAACCGAAGATAGACACAAAAGCTGGAGTAACTCAGCGGGACAGACAGCATCTTTGGAGAAAAGGAATAAGTGACGTCGAGACCCTTCTTCAGACACTTTGACCCACTGAGTCTACGGCAACCATCCATCACCCTTTCACACTAGTTCTATGTTATCCTACTTTCTCATCCACTCCCTCCACACTGGGGACAATTTGCAGAGCCCATTTACCCTACAAACCACCACGTCTATGGGATGTGGGAGGAAACAGGAGTACAGGAGGAAACCCACGTGGTCACAGGGAGAAGGTGCAAACTCCACGTAGACAGCACCCACAGTCAGGATCGAACCCGGATCTCTGGCGCTGAGCCACCCTGCCGCCCAAACTTTGGAAATTAATTGATAGAATGTAAATTCCACTAAACACAGTCTAAAGCAAGCAAGTGACTATGTGTGTGCAAATTAGACAGTTCCAGTATCATGAGAAATCTATTATTTACCCTTTCAAAAGGTATCAGTAGAATTCTTGCCAAATGACACCTGCCCAGATATGATAATTGGCTCTGCAGTCAGAAAGAAAGGAAAGACCTCGAGGACATTCGGAACATGTGGGTATGAGCCACCATCATCATGTAAATCAGGATATGTTCCTCTCTCCACAGGCACTGTCTGACCCACTAAGTACTTCCAACCTTTTCTTTTAGAGATACAGTGCAGAAACAGGCCCTTCAGCCCACCGAGTCTGCATCGACCAGCGGTCCCCACACATCAATACTGCCCTACACACACTAGGGACAATTTATACTTCTACCAAAGACAATTAACCTACAAACTTGGAGTGTGGGAGGAAACCGAAAATCTCGGAGAAACCCCACGTGGTCATGGGGAGAACGTACAACCTCAGCACAGACAGCACTTATAGTCAAGATCGAACCCGGGTCTCCGGCACTGCAAGGGCTGTAAGGCAGCAACTCTACCGCTGCGCCACCGTGCTGCCCAATACTGCCAAGTACGCCAATTCTGAATCCATGTGACCAATCATTGTTAATCCCTTGCATTTTAATCTTCTGGATCATCCTAACATGGGGGACGTTATCAAATGCCTTACTAGAAACATAGAAAATAGGTGCAGGAGGAGGCCATTCGGCCCTTCGAGCCAGCACCGCCATTCATTGCGATCATGGCTGATCGTCCCCAATCAATAACCCGTGCCTGTCTTCCCCCCATATCCCTTGTTTCCACTGATAGAAATCTCCATGTAGACAACATCCACCACCCTACCCTCATCGACCACTTCCAGTACTTCCTCAAAAGCCTCGTAAGACGAGGCGGGGAGAACGTACAAACTCCTTACAGACAGCACCCGTAGTCAGGATTGAACCCGGTTCCCTGGCGCTGCAAGTGCTGTAAGGCAGCAACTCTACCACTGCACTACAGTGTCGCCTGTTTACTGTTTTTGTGTTTGTAGCTTTGATATGCCATGTGCTAATTTAAACTCTGCCCATAGGAGAAAACATGAGGAAGAAATTATGTATGGTGTGATGGCCCTATAACATTAATGTTTGAGCGTGTCTGAAGGGGCCATGTTAAGAATTATAGTCATTTATAGCAGACAGAAAATGAAGAAGATTGATAGTGAAGAATCTGTCAGCCTAGATATTGCCAGAAATGCGGGCCGCAGCCTAAGGATATGGGTAGGCTGTTTAGGATTGAGGTGATGAAAATATCCTCCATCCAAAAAGAGGTAAATCTGTGGAGTTTTCTGCTGCAGAGGGCAGTTGAGGTCAAATGACTGAATACATTTAAGAAAGAGTTAAATAGGCTAAGGGGATCAAGAAGAAAACACAAAGAAAGCTCTGAATTTGGGTGACCAATCATGTTCATATTAAATAGTTGAGCAGTCATAAAGGGCTAATTGATCTCATATTCCTACTTTGTATTTTCAGATTCCCAATTGGTGGGCATGTCTGCTGGGTCTAATAACCCTACCATAGTGAGCGTCCAACTTGGCTTTCAGATTCTCAGCTAGAAAATGGCGTGTGTTCTGCTTCCTCCCATCTAGGTCTTGGTGACATTTGCCTTCAAGTTTCTTTGTTCCATGAAATACATTTGCATTTAGGAGTTGGATACCATAAAGTGATTGCTCGTAGTGAAGCAATGTTCAATATCAGTACCGTTTTCCACTCTGTGTTAGTTCCAAGTACAAGCTTGACATCTTTCTGGTTCACACCAATTAAATTAATATTATAGCTATCTTGGGATTATTTGGGTTCACCATGTTCAGGTAGCAACTATATAATAGTCTATTTTCCTATATCAATAGCACAACTCATTGGCATCATCTTGAAATTGATGATCTGCTTTGGGATGTTACATGTTGCTGCAGCATTGAGATGAGATATCACTGGTGGCCCTTGCATTGGCATCTTAATGTTGATACACCTAGTGCAATTCAGTTCAGTTCAGAGATACAGCGTGAAAACAAGCCCTTCGTCACATCAAGTCTGCACCGACCAGTGATCACCCTGTACACTAACACTATCCTACACATACTAGGAACAATTTGCAATTTTATCAAGCCAATTAGCCTACAAACCTGTATGTCTTTGGGATGTGGGAGGAAACCGGAGCTCCCGAAGAACAGCCACGCAGTCACAGGGACAATGTACAAAGTCTGTACAGACAGTGCCCGTAGTCAGGATCGAACCCGGGTCTCTGGCGCTGTAAGGTAGTAACTCTACTGCTGTGCCACTGTGCCACCCTAGTCTGTGTCCTTGTCACAGGTTAGACCTCTTTTAACACTAAGTCCAATTGTTCCTCTGAATCTGACCATGTACAGTGGCTTGCAAAAGTATTCATACCCCTTGAACTTTTCCACATTTTGTCACGTTACAACCACAAACGTAAATGTATTTTATTGGGATTTTATGTGATAGACCAACACAAAGTGGTGCATAATTGTGAAGTGGAAGGAAAATGATACATGGTTTTCAAATTTTTTTACAAATAAAAAACTGAAAGTGTGGCGTGCAAAAGTATTCAGCCCCCTTTACTCTGATACCCCTAAATAAAATCCAATGCAACCAATTGCCTTCAGGTCACCTAATTAGTAAATAGAGTCCACTTGTGTGTAATCTAATCTCAGTATAAATTCAGCTGTTCTGTGAAGGCCTCAGAGGTTTGTTAGAGAACATTAGTAAACAAACAGCATCATGAAGCCCAAGGAACACACCAGACAGGTCAGGGATCAAGTTGTGGAGAAGTTTAAAGCAGGGTTAGGTTATAAAAAAATAGCCCAAGCTTTGAACATCTCATGGAGCACTGTTCAATCCATCATCCGAAAATGGAAAGAGTATGGCACAACTGCAAACCTACCAAGACATGGCCGTCCACCTAAACTGACAGCCTGGGCAAGGAGAGCATTGATCAGAGAAGCAGCCAAGAGGCCCATGGTAACTCTGAAGGAGCTGCAGAGATCCACAGATCAGGTGGGAGAATCTGTCCACAGGACAACTATTAGTCGTGCATGCCACAAATCGGGCCTTTATGGAAGAGTGGCAAGAAGAAAGCCATTGTTGAAAAAATGCCATAAGAAGTCCCGTTTGCAGTTTGCCACAAGCCATGTGGGGGACACAGCAAACATGTGGAGGAAGGTGCTCTGGTCAGATGAGACCAAAATTGAAGTTTTTGGCCTAAATGCAAAACGCTATGTGTAGCGGAAAACTAACACTGCACATCACCCTGAACACACCATCCCCACTGTGAAACATGGTGGTGGCAGCATCATGCTGTGGGGATGCTTTTCTTCAGCAGGGACAGGGAAGCTGGTCAGAGTTGATGGGAAGATGGATGGAGCCAAATACAGGGCAATCTTGGAAGAAAACCTGTTAGAGTCTGCAAAAGACTTGAGACTGGGGCGGAGGTTCACCTTCCAGCAGGACAACGACCCTAAACATACAGCCAGAGCTACAATGGAATGGTTTAGATCAAAGCATATTCATGTGTTAGAATGGCCCAGTCAAAGTCCAGACCTAAATGCAATTGAGAATCTCTGGCAAGACTTGAAAATTGCTGTTCACAGACGCTCTCCATCCAATCTGACTGAGCTTGAGCTATTTTGCAAAGAAGAATGGGCAAAAATCTCAGTCTCTAGATGTGCAAAGCTGGTAGAGACAACCCCAAAAGACTTGCAGCTGTAATTGCAGCGAAAGGTGGTTCTACAAAGTATTGACTCAGGGGGGCTGAATACTTTTGCACGCCACACTTTTCAGTTTTTTATTTGTAATAAAACTTGAAAACCATGTATCATTTTCCTTCCAATTCACAATTATGCACCACTTTGTGTTGGTCTATCACATAAAATCCCAATAAAATACATTTACGTTTGTGGTTGTAACGTGACAAAATGTGGAAAAGTTCAAGGGGTATGAAAACTTTTGCAAGCCACTGTATCTGTCTCCGAATGTCCATGGACTTCCCGTGACCCCCTTCACGGTGAACTCTTTGCAGTAATTAGTTATCAATCTTCATCGTGCACACTCTTTCCCATCTGCAGAGCATTTCTTTACAGCCACTCCATTTGCAACATCTAAGCCAGCTTGGCTGTATTCTCTTGTTCCCTTTGGCTCGCTATGCCTCTGCTTCACAGCACATGCTTCCTTCTCTTGGCCATCAGCTCTGCAGCTTTGCACATCTGTATACATTTTTCTAGGGTTAACAGTTTCACCAAGCAACCTTTTTGGCCAGCTGGATGCCTGCATCCTGCATGGAATCCAATATCTGATTGCATAGTTCTTATAGTTTGCAAAATTGTAATTAAGGTTTCTTCGTGTTCCTAATTGTGTGCAAAGATCTAATGGTGGTGAACTATTTCATTTTCAAGAGGTTTGCAATGTGCTTGTAAATGTAATGCACTCTCCAGAGCATCATATAGAAATGTTATGGTGGGTTTCAGTGTTCTTCCCTTGTGGTCAATGAGATACACTAGCATTTTTACTAATGCCTGCTATGGTTTAACACCAAAGTCCAGTTCAATATAGGCTACAAATTCTTCCTTCGACACTCTGTTTCTCAGACAGGTTACTGGCCAGAAAATCTGACGGCTTGGCTGATATTGCTTCCTTGTTCCTTTGTTCATTGTCTCAATGGAATCACAGAGTTCACTTGAACTTCTAAAGTCTCCATTTGAAAGCAGCTACAATTTTCAAATGCACTTAATGATATTTTTTGCTACTTATATTACTGTTTAAAAAGTTTACGTTTGCGTGCAACATGCAGCAGCGTTGAAAGTGCATGTTTTTGATTAGACAATAGACAATAGGTGCAGGAGTCGGCCATTCGGCCCTTCGAGCCAGCACCGCCGTTCAATGTGATCATGGCTGATCATCCCCAATCAGTACCCCGTTCCTACCTTCTCCCCATATCCCCTGACTCCACTATTTTTAAGAGCCCTATCTAGCTCTCTCTTGAAAGTATCCAGTGAACCTGCCTCCACCGCCTCTGAGGCAGAGAATTCCACAGACTCACAACTCTCTGTGAGAAAAAAAATTTCCTCGTCTCCGTTCTAAATGGCTTACTTCTTATTCTTAAACTGTGGCCCCTGGTTCAGGACTCCCCCAACATCAGGAACATGTTTCCTGCCTCTAGCATGTCCAAAGCCTTAACAATCTAGATATGTTTCAATAGGATTCCCTCTCATCCTTCTAAACTCCAGAGTGTACAAGCCCAGCTGCTCCATTCTCTCAGCTTATGACAGTCCCACCATCTCAGGAATTAACCTTGTAAACCTACGCTGCACTCCCTCAATAGCAAGAATGTCTTTCCTCAAATTAGGATTATGCACACTCAGCGATTTATTGGCTATAGTTAAGTAGAATAATATACACAAAATGTTAGAGTAACTCAGCGGGACAGGCAGCATCCCTGGATAAAAGGAATGGGTGAGGTTTCGGGTCGACACCCTTCTCCAGACTGATCCATCCAACTGCAGAATTATAATGGTCAGGTTAGCTACAGTATTTGGGAGGCTAGATGCAATGGTACATTAAAGGATAATTGCACTCAAGATATAGAAGGGATGATGGAACTGGAAGGAAGAATTTGGCTGGAAGACCTACAAATGGTGCCCAAAACGTTCCAAAGAAAGCAATCTAAGCCTGTCTAACCTCTCTCTGTAACATAGTCCCAAATCCAGGCAACATTCTGGTAAATCTCCTCTGCACCCTTTCCAAAACCTCCATAATCCCTGTGTTGGTACTATTAAATAAAGGGAGCGTGGGGAACATAAAATGGAAAATAAGGAGATGACAGGTGGACTAAACAACTATTTTTTATCAAAATAGAAATAAAAAATGCTGGAAGTTCTCAATAAGTCAGGCTACATCTATAGATAGAGAAACAGTTTACATTTGAGGTCAAAGACTTTTCGTTAGTTTTGTAAATCAGGGATTTGAAAGAAGGGATGGTCTCCCACTAGAGAATTATAATCACCAGGGAAATGGTAAGGAACAAAATAATGGGGTATGGGCTGACAATTCTGTGGGTTGACAGACCTCATCCTTGATACTTAAACGGTGGGGCAATGAGATCGTTGGCAGTACTTTTCCAAAATTCCCTAAATCCAGGGAATGGACAGGTAGATCGGAAAATAGCATGAGTAATTTATTCAAAAAGAAAGATGAAAAGGAGGAAAATATGAACCTCTTTTCATGTTAATGTTTCAAGGTTCATGTTAATAGTGAGACAGAGGTACACATGCACCTGCTCTAAAAGCACCTAACACATGTGGTGTTCCCGATGTGGGCTCCTGTACATTGGCGAGATCAAGCGTATACTTTGCAACCGCTTTGCTGAATACTTGCGTTCAGTCCACCAAGCACTTTTGGTCGGCACGGTGGCGCATCGGTAGTTCAATAGCAATATTGTTCAATAGGCCGGCATGGTGGTATAGTGGGAGAGATACTGCCTTACAGCGCCAGAGACCCGGGTTCGATCTTGACTACAGGTGCTTGTCTGTACAGAGTTTGTATGTTCTCCCCGTGACCTGCGTGGGTTTTTCCCCCGAAATCTTCAGTTTCCTTCCACACTCCAAAGACGTACAGGTTTGTAGGTAAATTGGCTTGGTAAATGTAAAAATGGTCCCTAGTGTGTGTAGGATAGCTTTAATATGTGGGGATCGCTGGTCAGTGTGGACCCTGTGGGCCGAAGGGCCTGTTTCCGCTCTGTATCTTTAATTACACTAAACTAAACTAAGCACGACTGGATCTCTCGGTTTCTAAACCATTTTAACTTCCCTTATTTATTACAATACTCCATTGCCAGAGTGAGGCCACATGCATACTGGAGGAACAGCGCCCCAGGGTGGCGCAGTAACACAGCTATAGAGTTGCTGCCTTACAACGCCAGAGACCCAGGTTCAATCCTGACTATAGGTGCTGTCTGTATGGAATTTGTACATTTTCCCTGTCACTACATGGGTTTTCTCCGGGTGCTCCGGGGTTTCCTCCCTCATTCCAAAGACTTGAATATTTGTAGGTTAATTGGCTTCTGCAAATTGCCCTTAGTGTGTAGGATGTGAAACTGGGAAACAGAATGACTGTATAGGTGATCATTGGTTGGTGCGGACTCAGTGGGTCTAAACTAAACTATTTGTTCTGGGTAGCTTCTAATCCAACAGTATGAACAGTAACATTTCCAATTTTAAATAACTAACCCACATCTGCCTCCTTCCCCCAAGAACCCCCCCTCCTTCCCCTTCCTGCCCCAACCCCCCTTCCCTCTCCCACTTCTCACCTTACCCCCCATCTCCCCCTCCCCTCTACACCCCTCCCCTAAAACATAGCTGACCCTGCACCCCTCCCCCCCCTCGGCTTGTACTGTTTACAATGAATACACAATTTGCAATTTTTCTATCCCTGAACTGAACAATTTGCTAGTCTTTATCCTCGTGGGCTCGCACTTGTCATTTAATCCCTGGCTCTTGACCAACAATCTGCCTATCAAATAACCCTCTCGCCTGTGTTCACTGATTACCGACCATACTGTCCTGCCCCAGCTTCCTTTCTCACCCCCCCTACAATCAGTCTAAAGAAGGGTTCCGACTCGAAATCCATATTCTCTGGGGTGCTGCTTGACCCGCTGAGTTACTCCAGCATTTTATGTCTATCTGAGGTTAGTATCTATCTTAGTGGAAATAGTAGCAGTTTTCCCCACAGCCATCAGGCTATTAAACACAATGAATAAACTATGAGCTCTGAACTGCAAAAGACTATATTATTATTTGTTATTTGCACTATATTTGTTATTTATTGAACTTTTTATCTTTCCCCCCCCATTATATATTCACATATTCTGTTGTGCTGCAGCAAGTAAGAATTTCATTGTCCCGACCGGTACATATGACAATAAAACACTCTTGACTTGACTCTTGACTCTATTAAGGACCTTTAGCAAGGCACGAATCTAAATGCAACATCAATATGGCTTAGCGAAAAGGAAAATCACGTCTAACAAATTTATCAAAGCTGGTTTTAGGAGAAACGGGTGCTGCAGATAGGGAGAATTGGTGAATGTATGAGACTGAGATATCCAGAAGGTGTCTGATAAGGGGTGACTTCAAAGGTTATTGTGGAAACTAAAAGCCCGACGGAGGAGGTGGCATCGTGCATAGATAAAAGATAGGCTGACAAACAGGAAACAGAATGGACAAAAATGGCTCTTTATGTGGTAGGGAAGATTTGATGAGTGGTGTACTATTGGGATTGATGATCGGGCCACGATCATTTACAATTTATATAAATGGAATGAAGGCACAGAATGCATGGTTACTAAATTTGCTAATAACATAACGATGGGTAGGAAAGTAAGCTGTGAAGAGGATATAAGGTGGCTATGAATTTATATGTGTGCAGGAAGGAACTGCAGATGCTGGTTTACACCGAAGATAGACACAAAATGCTGGAGTAACTCAGCGGGACAGGCAGCATCTCTGGAGAGAAGGCATGGTGACGTTTTGGGTAGAAACGTTGCCCATTCTTTCTCTATAGAGAGGCTGCCTGCCCCGCTGAGCCACTCCAACATTTTGTGTCCATCTTATGAATTTATATAGATAGGTTAAGTGAGTGGGCAAAGTAAAACATGGGAACATTGCTCATTTTGGGAGGAAAAAAATCTAAATAGTGAGAGGCTACAGTCTGAGGTGCAGAGATTCTAAAACATGATTTGCAAATTCATGTCAATTAGTAATATAGGAAAAGGAAAGATTGGTATTTTTTATTCGTTGGGGAATTAAGTACAAAAGTAGGGAGATTCTGCTTTAGTTATATAGGATACTAGGATAAGATAAGATAAGATAAGATAGAATTTATTTGCCACACAGCCAGGGTCGGTGGAATTTGGGTTGTCAGCAGCGATACAATAATAAAGAACACACAACCACAATAAAACTGTAACACAAACATCCACTACAGCATTCATCACTGTGGTGGAAGGCACAAAATTTGGCCAGTCCTCCTCCATTTCCCCCCCGTGGACAAGACCAGAGTCCAGAGTCAGTCCAGGATCGGCTCTTCCTCACCGGAGTTGGTGTAGGCCGCAGGCCGGCGGTCGAGATTTAAAGTCCCCGCCGCAGCCAGAAGCACCGTAGACTGCAGGGCCGGCGGTCGAAGCTCCCCTCCAGGGGTGATGGTAAGTCCATGCCGGCCCCGCGGTAGAAGTTGGCCACGGGCCGGCAGTGATGGCTTCTTCTTCCCCCGGGTCCCCCACGAGGGATCCCGGGCTGTAGACGCCGCACCAGCTGGAGCTCTGCAGACCGCTGCTTCAGGCTGCGACTTCAGTCTGCCGGCTGCCCCGGGCCAGCGAAACGGAGCGCTCCCCTCCAGCGAGGGCTCACCCGCTCCACGCCGAGAGTCCACACTGCGCCCGCCGCTGAAGTCCTGGGCGCGTCTCCGGGAAAGGCCGCGCCGATCCTTGATGTTAGGCCACGGGGGAGGCGACCTGGAAAAAGTCGCCTCTCCATGGAGGAGGCGACCGAAGCGGTTTCCCCCTTACCCCCCCACACCACCCCCCACACAAAACACACAAAGGAACATTAAATACATACTTTAAAACATACAAAAAAATTTAAAAAAGTTGAAAAAACTGACGCGCTGCTGACATGGCTGCACACAGAGGAGCGCCCCCTACACAGTAATAAGTGGGACCCATTGAGTCCCATGTTCACACGGGAGGGCTGGTCCCCCAACGCATTATTCCACCATGCCAATATTGGTGGCCCGTGGGGGGGGGGGGGGGGGGGGGGGGGGCTTTCTGGAGCGCTAGTATGGATGTTGTGGGCTGAAGGGACTGGTTTCCAGAGGGCTAGTATGGACATTGTGGGCCAAATGGATTCTTGGGGTGGCAACTCAGTCCCTCAAGCCTGATGTGCTGGCAGCTCACTCAAGCAGGGATCAAGGCCACCAAATTCAAGTGCAGTTTCCTACCACTTCAAGCAGGGTGCAAGGCTACCAAACTCAAGTGCAGTTTCCTATCACTTCAAGCCGGGTGCAGGGCCACCAAATTCAAATGCAGTTTCAAACCATTTCAAGCAGGGTGAAACCACCATAAAACCACACACAACACCACATAAACGCCACACTCACAGTTCAGTAGACATTCAGTGTGTTCAGTTGATTCACAGCTCAGACAGAGTCGTGACCTCTCCCTTCCCTATCTTGCAGAGACTGAGCCACACCCACACTTCCACGTTTTATAATCCCTCCCCCCTCCCACCGGAAGGGGCGTGGCCTTCATGGCATGATTGACAGGAGAGAGATTCTCAACTTTTTTAAACACTAATAACACTTTTATTTTTCATTGATGGGAAGAATCCTCTGCACCTGATGAGCGGAGGGGGACTGAGTAAGATGGCCAAATATCACAGCCGTAAGTGGTAGAGTTTTATCTAAAATCAATATACAGTGCAAACAGGAAGTTGTCAAGTTTAGACTTTTAATCATTTGCTATTTCAAACCAATCACCACCAACCATTTGCTGTGCTTTATTTCAAACCAACCATTTGCTGTGCTTCACTTCAGACCAACCACCACCAACCATTTGGTGTGCTTCACTCCAAATCAACCACCACCAACCATTTGCTGTGCTTTATTTCAAACAAACCACCACCAACCATTTGCTGTGCTTTATTTCAAACCAACCACCACCAACCATTTGCTGTGCTTTATTTCAAACCAACCACCACCAACCATTTGCTGTGCTTCATTTCAAACCAACCACATTTTCATTTTCAAACCACATTAAGGGCACTCAAAGTCAGTAAAACCACACTCACAGTTTAGTAGACATGTGTTCAGTGTTATTCACAGACTGAGACATAACCCTCTCGCTCCCCCATCTGGCAGAGACTGACTGAAGCACTCAACACTTCCGGGTTTTATAGTCCCTCCGGAAAGGGCGTGGCCTTCAGGAGAGAGAATCTCAACATTTTTTAAACACTAATAACTCTTTTATTTTTAATCGATGGGTAAAGTCCTCTTGTCCTGCACAGCGGAGGGGAACTCTGAGTAAAATGGCCAAAAATCACAGCCGTAAGTGGCAGTGCTTTTTCAAAAATCAATATACAGAACAACATGAAGTGGTCTTTTACTAATATAGATTACTGTAAAAACACCTGGAATATTGTGCACAATAATAGGCTTTATTATTCAGCTTAGAGATGCAACACGGAAACAGGCCCTTTGGCCTACCGCGTCTGCGCCGACCAGCGATCCCTGCACACTAACACTATCCTACACATACTAGGGACAATTTACAATTATATCAAGCCAATTTGCCTACAAAACTGTACGTCTTTGGAGTGTGGGAGGAAACTGAAGATCTCAGAGAAAACCCACACGGCCATGGGGAGAACGCATAAACTCCATACAGACAAGCACATGTAGATCGAAGCCGGGCATCTGGTGCTGTATGGCAGCAACTCTACTGCTGCGCCACCATATCTGAAGAGGGCTGTAACTGCAATGGAAGCCATTCAGATAAAGGTTTAGTAGACTAATATCTGGAATGGGCAGGTTGGCTCTTGAGAGAACGTTGGGGAGGTTATGACACTTTTCGTAATTCAGAATTTGTCGGTCTTCGGAATGGATTTTTTTTAGCGTAGCTTTTAATGGCTGGCTCAGTGGTAGAGTGCTCGGCTCATATCCGCAAGGTCGCGAGTTTGCGCCTTGATCCTGGCAGTTACTCGATCGCGAGTTTGAGTCTTCAATGTCGTTTTTTCTTGCAGAATAAATGTTTGTATGAAATACAGTGTAGGAGAAGTGTACTGACTGTGTGGGCAGAACTTTGGAAGTGATTGCCCACCAGTCTAAAAAGCCGCTGTGTCTCCCTGTCCCTGGGATAGCAGGGGGCGATCAAACAGCACAATACCCCCCTCCAACTCCAGAGGAATCCGCTCCCCGATGGGCCGCTACCAAAGATCATAGAGGAGCTCCTCTATGATCTTTGGCCGCTACAGCGACAAGTGGCAGTTCGCCCACAGCCCGAGCTGCGCCCCCTCATCCGCCACCCCAAGAACAAGACGTACCTTGCACACCATCAGCTTCTGCCCCTACGTGTTCCTCTGGAGTTGGAGCGGGGCTGGAGTTGCTGCTGGCTGTGGGTCTCTGGGATCTCCGTGCTTGCAGTGGGCCTGGGGGTCGGTGGGCGGCGGTGGGAGCTGTGGACCTACGGACCTACCTCCGTGGAGCTAGCCAGCTTCGGAGCGTGGAGAGTTGCGGGGGCGAGCTGCTGCGACCCGACTCCGGTGGATGGTGACACCGGGAGCTCGCGGGTCTCCGGTGGGAGACTGCTTTGCGGGGCACCGGCAGCGGCGACTTCTCCCGCCCGAATTACGGGGTTGAGAGCAAACATCATAGAGGTTGAGAGTGACCTGGAGGGGGGCCTTACAACGCCCGGCGTGGCTGTAAATTGCCGCGGACTTGCTAGCGCCCGCTGGGGGCTCCAACATCAAGACCGGGGCAGGGCCCTACATCTCCCGGCGTGGCTTTGAGTGGCCGCTCCCCGATGGGCCCCTACGACGCCCCGAGCTGCGCCCCGTCATCCGCAAGTATCTGTTAAAACTTTAGAGGAGTGTCGGAAATTATTTAATTGAAACACATAAGATCATGAGTGGACTTGGCAGATTTGATGTGATGGGGATCTTCTTTTTTTCAGGAAAATCTGGAACTAGGACTCAACTCCATGTACACAATAGTACTTGGACTACTGCTAACATTCCTCGTGTCTTGCAGGCTAGTTTTGTTGCTGCCATTTTGGTTCTGTAGTTCAAATTCTGCTAGAAGTACGGGACGTTAAATCTTCTGCTCTTAGGCAATCCCTCGCCGTTGAGGACAAACTAGATTCTCTCTGGTTTTGTGGATTGACCACAAAATACATTTATTTATTTTAATTTATTTTATTATTTTTTTCGAACAGAATAAAAGAATAAAAAGCAAGTGTGAAACAGCATACAAAAAACAAAACAAAAATATTTATAAAGTGTCATAAACAATATCTATAAATAAATGAAATCGTATGTGTCCGAAAAGGAGCAGGAAGAAGCCAAAGCTTATTAATTCCCACCCCTTATTCAACTGCTTGTAATTATCTTGTACAAATTTAGCAGCTATATGTACACCATATGTACACCAGCCACTATATGGACACCAAATTATTTACATTTAAACACTAATCAAATATTTACAAAGCCATACAAAAAAGAAAAAAGAAAAAAAAAAAGAAAAAACCCTGATATACCATACAGTATCTTAGTCATATATACAACCCATCACTCTATAATCACCCTTCCCAATACAATCAGTATAACAAACTTGAGTGTGAACAGATTATATATATGTGTATGCTATACCGTAGGACCAAATTATGCCTGATGACCATCTATAAAGAAACGCACGGGTTTATTCCAAGCAACATCAAGAGTCATCTACAAATTCATCCAGACAACCATAGACTAGGCTATCGGGGTTTTTCAAATACAACATCATCCAAACAAATAAAGACTGTTACTTATCGGTATTTACTGTACCCAAAGACAATTAACGAATGGAATCATCGCCACCATATTTCACACTGCACCTGACGTCACGACCTTCAAGACCAAGTTGGAAACAATCGATAAAAAGACGCTGACTTCCAAGGCCCACTTTAATATTTAATTGCGACTTAGCACATGACCCTCCTAACGTATGCGACAACCAGTGAAGGTGATTATACATCAAGATCTAGATCTAATCTGTTTGGATAGCATGCAAAACAAAGCTTTCCACTGTCCTTCAGCACATGTGACAATAATAAACCTAAACCTTGTGCTTGGCAACAAATTAAATGCATCTGAAATTTAATAATTCAGTAAAGTAAGAAACATGCAACTGATTTGTACACAACGAGGTCTCACCAAATGCAGGGTGATAATGATCTGATCATTTGTTTTCATGATATTGATTGTATGATGAATATTGTCCAACTGTACTTTGAAATAGTGACATGTATAAGGTGTCTAGGTTTAACTTCTAACACCATCTGTACGACAGCACTTACTCAGTGCTGTCGTACAGTTTTAAACTGAATAAGGGGGGTGGGGTGTCGAATGGGCTAGTGGAGGATGGAGTTAAAGGGAAAGGGTTTCTTAAATGTGTGAGCGTAGAGACAGAGGGGTGTAAAATGAGGGTAGAAGCAATAGGTAGCAAGGTGAAAAGTAAAAGTGGCAGGCAGACAAATCCAGGGCAAAAATAAAAAAAGGGCCACTTTTCAACAAAATTGTATAAGGGGTAAGAGTGTTGTAAAAACAAGCCTGAAGGCTTTGTGTCTCAATGCAAGGAGTATTCGTAATAAGGTGGATGAGTTGAATGTGCAGATAGCTATTAATGACTATGATATAGTTGGGATCACGGAGACATGGCTCCAGGGTGACCAAGGCTGGGAGCTGAACATCCAGGGATATTCAATATTCAGGAGGGATAGAGAGAAAGGAAAAGGAGGTGGGGTAGCGTTGCTGATTAGAGAGGAGATTAACGCAATGGAAAGGAAGGACATTAGTTTGCAGGATGTGGAATCGGTATGGGTAGAGCTGCGAAACACTAAGGGGCAGAAAACGCTGGTGGGTGTTGTGTACAGGCCACCTAACAGTAGTAGTGAAGTTGGAGATGGTATCAAACAGGAAATTAGAAATGCGCGCGACAAAGGCAAAACCGTTATAATGGGTGACTTCAATCTACATATAGATTGGGTGAATCAAATTAGCAGGGGTGCTGAGGAAGAGGATTTTTTGGAATGTATGCGGGATAGTTATCTAAATCAACATGTAGAGGAACCAACGAGAGAGCAGGCTATTTTAGACTGGGTATTGAGTAATGAGGAAGGGTTAGTTAGCAGTCTTGTTGTACGTGCCCCCTTGGGCAAGAGTGACCATAATATGGTTGAGTTCTTCATTAGGATGGAGAGTGACATTGTTAATTCAGAAACAATGGTTCTGAACTTAAAGAAAGGTAACTTTGAGGGTATGAGACGTGAATTGGCCAAGATTGACTGGCAATTAATTCTAAAAGGGTTGACGGTGGATATGCAATGGAAGACATTTAAAGACTGCATAGATGAACTACAAAAATTGTTCATCCCAGTTTGGCAAAAGAATAAATCAGGGAAGGTAGTGCATCCGTGGATAACAAGGGAAATCAGGGATAGTATCAAAGCAAAGGATGATGCGTACAAATTAGCCAGAAAAAGCAGCATACCGGAGGACTGGGAGAAATTCAGAGACCAGCAGAGGAGGACAAAGGGCTTAATTAGGAAAGGAAAAATAGGTTATGAAAGAAAACTGGCAGGGAACATAAAAACTGACTGCAAAAGTTTTTATAGATATGTGAAAAGAAAGAGATTAGTTAAAACAAATGTAGGTCCCTTGCAGTCAGAAACAGGTGAGTTGATCATGGGGAACAAGGATATGGCGGACCAATTGAATAACTACTTTGGTTCCGTCTTCACTAAGGAAGACATAAATAATCTGCCGGAAATAGCAGGGGACCGCGGGTCAAAGGAGTTGGAGGAATTGAGTGAAATCCAGGTTAGCCGGGAAGTGGTGATGGGTAAATTAAATGGATTAAAGGCCGATAAATCCCCAGGGCCAGATAGGCTGCATCCCAGAGTACTTAAGGAAGTAGCTCCAGAAATAGTGGATGCATTAGTAATAATCTTTCAAAACTCTTTAGATTCTGGAGTAGTTCCTGAGGATTGGCGGGTAGCAAACGTAACCCCACTTTTTAAGAAGGGAGGAGAGAGAGAAAACGGGGAATTACAGACCAGTTAGTCTAACATCGGTAGTGGGGAAACTGCTAGAGTCAGTTATTAAAGATGGGATAGCAGCACATTTGGAAAGTGGTGAAATCATTGGACAAAGTCAGCATGGATTTACAAAAGGTAAATCATGTCTGACGAATCTTATAGAATTTTTCGAGGATGTAACTAGTAGCGTGGATAGGGGAGAACCAGTGGATGTGGTGTATCTGGACTTCCAGAAGGCTTTCGACAAGGTCCCACATAAGAGATTAGTTTACAAACTTAAAGCACACGGCATTTGGGGTTCAGTATTGATGTGGATAGAGAACTGGCTGGCAAACAGGAAGCAAAGAGTAGGAGTAAACGGGTCCTTTTCACAATGGCAGGCAGTGATTAGTGGGGTACCGCAAAGCTCAGTGCTGGGACCCCAGCTATTTACAATATATATTAATGATCTGGATGAGGGAATTGAAGGCAATATCTCCAAGTTTGCGGATGACACTAAGCTGGGGGGCAGTGTTAGCTGTGAGGAGGATGCTAGGAGACTGCAAGGTGACTTGGATAGGCTGGGTGAGTGGGCAAATGTTTGGCAGATGCAGTATAATGTGGATAAATGTGAGGTTATCCATTTTGGTGGCAAAAACAGGAAAGCAGACTATTATCTAAATGGTGGCCGACTAGGAAAAGGGGAGATGCAGCGAGACCTGGGTGTCATGGTACACCAGTCATTGAAAGTGGGCATGCAGGTGCAGCAGGCAGTGAAGAAAGCGAATGGTATGTTAGCTTTCATAGCAAAAGGATTTGAGTATAGGAGCAGGGAGGTTCTACTGCAGTTGTACAGGGTCTTGGTGAGACCACACCTGGAGTATTGCGTACAGTTTTGGTCTCCAAATCTGAGGAAGGACATTATTGCCATAGAGGGAGTGCAGAGAAGGTTCACCAGACTGATTCCTGGGATGTCAGGACTGTCTTATGAAGAAAGACTGGATAGACTTGGTTTATACTCTCTAGAATTTAGGAGATTGAGAGGGGATCTTATAGAAACTTACAAAATTCTTAAGGGGTTGGACAGGCTAGATGCAGGAAGATTGCTCCCGATGTTGGGGAAGTCCAGGACAAGGGGTCACAGCTTAAGGATAAGGGGGAAATCCTTTAAAACCGAGATGAGAAGAACTTTTTTCACACAGAGAGTGGTGAATCTCTGGAACTCCCTGCCACAGAGGGTAGTCGAGGCCAGTTCATTGGCTATATTTAAGAGGGAGTTAGATGTGGCCCTTGTGGCTAAGGGGATCAGAGGGTATGGAGAGAAGGCAGGTACGGGATACTGAGTTGGATGATCAGCCATGATCATATTGAATGGCGGTGCAGGCTCGAAGGGCCGAATGGCCTACTCCTGCACCTAATTTCTATGTTTCTATGTTTCTATGGAGTATTGTGCTGGATATTTGTGGTTTAGATTAGTTTACTTTGAAGAACCTTGGACCATCTTTAATTGAACTTTACTGGAATTTATCTTGCACTAAATGTATTCCCTTTATCATGTATTTGCGGATGACTCAATTGTAATCATGCATTGTCTTTCCACTGACTGGTTAGCAAGCAACAAAAGCTTTTCACTGTGCCTTGGTACACGTGACAATAAACTGAACTAAACTAAATTATTGTCACGTGTACAGAGGTAGGGTGGAAAGCTTTTTGTTGCGTGCTATCCAGTCAGGGAAAATACTATACAGGATTACAGTCAAGCCATCCACAGTGTACAGATAAAAGATAAAGGGCATAACAGTTGGTGCAAGATAAAATCCAGTAAAGATAGTTCAAAGGATTCCAATGAGATATATGGGAGGTCAGGGACACTCGGTTGTTGGTGAGAGGACGATTTAGTTGCCTGATAGCAGCTGGGAAGAAACTGCTTTAGTTTAAATATCTGCGGAGTGATAATGATTCCACTATTGAAGTGCGACATATGACGGGGAATTATAGACCAGTTAGCCTTACATCTGTAGTGTGGAAGATGCTTGCGTCGATTGTTAAAGATGTTATAGCAGCGCATTTCGAAAGCAGTGACAAGATCGGTGAAAGTCAGCATGGATTTATGAAGGGGAAATCATGCTTAACTAATCTTCTGAAATTTTATGAGGATGTAACAAGTAGAATGGACAAGGGAGAGCCAGTGGATGTGGTGTATCTGGACTTTCAAAAAGCCTTTGACAAGGTCCCGCACAAGAGATTAGTGTGCAAATATAGAGCACATGGTATTGGGGTCAGGGTATTGTCATGGATAGAGAACTGGCTGGCAGACAGGAAGCAAAGAGCAGGAATTAACGGGCCCTTTTCAGAATGGCAGGTAGTGACTAGTGGGGTGCCACAAGGCTCGGTGCTGGGCCCCCAGTTGTTTACAATATATATTAACGATTTAGATGAGGGAATTAAATGTGAAATCTCCAAGTTTGCGGATGACATAAAGCTGGGTGGCAGTGTGAGCTGCGAGGAGGATGCTATGAGGCTGCAGGGTCACTTGGATAGGTTGGGTGAGTAGGCAGATGCATGGCAGATGCAATATGATGTGGATAAATGTGAGGTTTTCCACTTTGGTGGCAAGAACAGGAAGGCAGATTATTATCTGAATGGTGTCAGATTAGGAAAAGGGGAGGTGCAATGAGACCTGGGTGTGCTTGTACATCTGTCACTGAAAGTAAGCATGCAGGTACAGCAGGCAGTGAAGAAAGCTAATGGCATGTTGGCCTTCGTTGTGAGAGGATTTGAGTTTAGGAGCAAGGAGGTCCTTCTGCAGTCGTACATGGCCCTGGTGAGACCGCACCTGGAGTATTGGGTGCAATTTTGGTGAGGAAGGATATTATTGCTATTGAGGGAGTGCCGCATAGGTTTACCAGCTTAATTCACGGGATGGCGGGACTGACATATGATGAAAAAATGGGTCGACTGGGCTTGTATTCACTGGAATTTGAAAGGATGAGAAGGGATTTTATAGAAACATACAAAATTCTTAAAGGAGTAGACAGGTGAGATGCAGGAAAAATGTTCCCGATGTTGGGAGAGTCCAGGGGTCACGGTTTAAGAATAAGGGGCAGGCCATTTAGGACTGAGATGAGGAAAAACTTCTTCACCCAGAGAGTTGTGAATCTGTGGAATTCTCTGCCACAGAAGGCAGGAGGCCAATTCACTGGATGTTTCCAAGAGAGAGATTTAGCTCATAGGGCTAAAGGAATCAAGGGATATGGGGAAAAAGCAGGAATGGGGTACTGATTTTAGAAGATCATCCATGATCATATTGAATGGCGGTGCTGGCTCATAGGGCTGAATGGCCGACTCATGCACCTATTTTTCTATGTTTCTAAACAGGGTGGCTAACTTCCTGCTGGATGGGGTTTCAACTACCTTATTTATAGTAGAGGAGACCAGTTGCTGATTAAAAAAGCCTACACGATCAGCATTAAGACCAAAATAAATTAGGTTTTAAAAATATCCTAAATCCTAATACCTGAATCATTTGTAAGTCAGATTTGATATTGCACAAGATTTATAATTAGGTAATGTTATACCGAAGTGACCCCTCTGGCAATCTCTGTTATAATATGAGTTCAGGTGCTGAGTTAGACTATAAATAATTGTAAAGCCTATTTTTGTACCCTTCTAACATTTGGTTTCAAATTAGGTGAATGATTTGATTCTGAGCAGGGTCCACGTTAAAATCAATTTTGGCTGAAATGGTAATAAACGCATTGTCAGCATTAAATGTTGCCATCTGGTAAGTGAACAGCCACATCTTCTACAGGATACACCCTGACATGATGGGATGACACATTTCTCTTGTTAGCCCGCTTCCCAAGGGTGTAGCAAAATATAAATGGAAAGGAGAAGTAAAACTACTGGCAATATCAGCAGAACACATCTCAGAGGGAGTTTTATTGGGCTTAATCTCCTTAAAACAAAGTTGTGTGGACACTGTCTCGATCTAACTTGAACGCTCATTACTGGGTAGTACAGTACTGTGGTTTTCACACTGATAGAACATCCGCATTTGTTGTCACGGTAACTCAGCAGTGGTCGTCACTGAGAGACAAGCTTCGCAGCAAAGGGAGGAACTGAGTCTTTTCTATCAAATCTTATTCTGCTTGCTTCAGTGGCTTGTGACTATTAGAACGACTCTTTTGTGCATTCCTTTCGCCATTATGGAAACAAGACCAATTAGCTGACAATTCCTGTTTACAAAAGTAGAATTATGCCCGGATTGCTGTTCCTTAATCAACTGGAAATACCTCAGCAATTCAATTTGTGGTTAAACACATGCAGTGAACTTGGCAGAGACAATTAATGCAGTGTTGTAATTAGTAGTCCTGGGACAAACTGACATGAAAATCACGAGACACATGTGGTTGGCTTCTTTTGATCTGTTCCTTTTCATTTCTACCAGGAACTGGGAATTGGCATCAATGCACATCCAAAGGATTATAAGGGGGGGGGGGGGGGGGGGGGAGGTTAATCTTCAATATAAATCAAAAGTGTGATTAAATTAGGAAAGGATAATTGGGGCATAGTTCAGTTCCAATCAGAAGTGCATTTGAGCTCAAAGTTTTTGTAATGCTGGCATTAACAGAGATCATAAGGGATAGGAGTAGAATTAGGCCATTCGGCCCATCAAGTCTACTCCACCATTCAATCTTGGCTGATCTATCTCTCCCTCCTAACCCCATTCTCCTGCCTTCTCCCCATAACCTCTACCTGTACTAATCAAGAATCTATCTATCTCTGCCTTAAAAATATCCACTGACAGCCTCCACAGCCTTCTGTGGCAAAGAATTCCACCAATTCACCACCCTCTGACTAAAGACATTTATCCTCATTCCTTCCTAAAAGAACTTCCTTTAATTCTGACATTTCAGAAGCTCTGCCATTGTTCTAAGGTTTTACTGCTGTTATTCCTTACATTGTACACTTTGTCATTACATAGACGTGTTTGGAAATCATATACGTCAAGTGCAACTGAAAGATATCAATGCAGTTAGAAAATAACAACAAGATACATTTTGACGGGTGCTTCTAGAGGTGTAACAAGCCCTTCAAATGCAAAATGTAGATAGTTAAATGCATGATCTCCAACAATTGCCCATTGAAATTAACTTTAAAAAATTGGACAATAGTGAGCTTATGTTTTGTCAATAGGTTAAAATTACTCTCCAGGAAATCCTATGCAGTCATTGCTAAGTAATCACATCTATGCGGGAATGTGGATATTCAAGTTATACTGATGGACGTTGCTAATGAAATTACATTCTACAAAGGGAGATAATAGTAGTTTTCTTAGTCTTCTGCTGATGTTGCCACAGTAAAAGCATTCATCACATGTACAACAGTAAGGCCCCTGTCCTGAAAGTTCCACACTTCCCAGTATAACATACGGTTCAGCTGCCTTGCAATGGCTGAAAACCCATACAAAGTCAAAATAGCAAATAAAAGGAGCACACCTTCACAAGCAGCATTGTGCATTCTCTGCTGTAATGGAGATGAGCTAACCCCAACATTGGTGCCTTTAAAGCTCACCAAGGCTTACAACCTTATCACTTCCATTTAATCTAATTTAGACAGTATGGGGTCACCTGCTATACCCTCTGATGTTTCCCTATTGTTATCTTCCTCCATCTCAAACTCCACACTCTCAATGCATGGTCCTCCAGGATTTTAATTCACCTCTGCCTCCTGGTGTTCAATGACAATTGACTTTGCCTGACATTTGGAGGTTGAAGAATATCTTCAGGGGGTTGTGCACAATATTCTACGTGGCGAGGTATTGTGTAGGTGTTGCACTGTTGGAACTGCCCTTTCTGTTCAACTGTGGATCCTTCTGCTCACATGGATGGGTGTAAAAGATTCGATGCCACTATTTCATGGAAGAGTATCTGATTCATTTCTAGACCCAGTTACATTAATCTTTTATTAAACTTTACTGAAATCAAATTAACATGTAGTTATAAAGTTGGAGGCCTTTTAGATCCATGCCAGCTACCAAGAGAGCAATCCCATTTGTTCCATTGCCTTCTCCTCATTTCTCAGAATCTCAGTAACGTATCCTCTGTCATGCATACTCAGTCATTCCCTTGATTCATTTTACCATTAACCAACATCAAGTGGAAATTTGCAGAGGCCAATGGTGTGTGGGAGAAAACCAAAGCACCAAAGGAAACCTATACAGTAAAATAAATGATGCAAACTATGTCTGAAGAGCATCCAAGGTCAGATCCAAACTGGATCCCTGGAACAATGAGTCACAGCATTAGATACTGCCATACCATGATCACTTCTATCTGTCCTTGGTCTCCAGGGAAGCTGCCTGACACGCTGAGTTACTCCAGCACTTTGTGTTTTTTTTATTTGTAAGCCAGCATCTGCATTCTTGATTCTTCACTTTAACATGATTCTTTGTGGGAGTTTGAACTGCATAAACTGGCTGTTGCGTTTCATAAGCTGCAAGTGGCCATGTATGTTGAAAAGTACTTAATAGCCTGCAAAGTGTTTCAGAGTATTGTGAAAGGCACTACACAAAATGCAAGTCTTTCTTTTCCTTTCACTGAGAACCAAGTGCAAATTAATCTGCAATCTATCGTCAAAAATACAAATCTTTAGTGACAGATGGATTTAGATCTGATTGCCTCACTAAAGCTCCTTTTTTTAAAAACTGACACCAAGATGATTTTTAGATAATTTTAACGACCAATGTTTTCTTTTCTCTGTCTCTTCTTTCATCGGAACATAGGATGGAAAAGTGATCTTTTAGCTTTTCCTTTTGTCAACTTTGCAGTCAATTGTATGAATCACCATGGTTCCTATCATGGTAATCAATGTCTATCCATTGGTCTAAGATGAGGTGAGGAACTCCACTGGAAGGAACGATTGGCCACCATCCTCCTAACGCTAGGTGATTGAGATGTTCCAATAAATTGTCTTCATTTGTAAAATGGAACTGCTAGAATCATTGAAAAATAGGTGCAGGAGAAGGCCATTCGGCCCTTTGAGCCAGCACTACCATTCAATATGATCATGGCTGATCATCTAAAATCAGTGCCCCGTTCCTGCTTTTTCCCCATTTCCCTTGATTCCTTTAGCCCTATGAGCGAAATCTAACTCTGATAGATTTTATGCTGGCGAGTATGGTAAGAACACAATTCCAATGCAGGTGTTGGAAACCACAGAGTCACACAGCAAAGAAACAGATCCTACCGCCAACTCTTCCGACCATTAAACTCCTATTTACACTGATACTAATTTTATTCTCCCCATAGTCCCACCAACTCCCACACAGAGTCTACCGCTCACTACATATCAGGGCAATTTGCAGAGGCCAAGCAAACTACAAACCTTTGGGAAATGAGAAGAAACCAGACAGTAATGGCAACAGGTGGGGTATGCAAACTCCACACAGACAGCACCGGAGATCAGGATTGAACTTGGGAGCTGTAGGGCAGCAGCTCTACTAGGTGTGGCACTGTGCCATCCAATTTCCTCAAACTCAACAGCGATAAGACAGAATTCCTCCTCATAGGCTCCAAAGCCACTCAACAAAATCAATAACCCCACTCTCACCATCGACGGCACCACTGTCTCCCCATCTCCCCAGGCCCGCAACCTTGGCGTGATCTTTGATTCCACCCTCTCCCTTGAGCCTCACATCCGCCATGTCATTAAAACCTCCTTCTTTCATCTCCGCAACATCGCCAAACTCAGACCCTCTCTCACACCGCCTGCTGCTGAAAGACTCATCCATGCCTTCATCTCCTCCCGACTGGACTATTGCAACTCACTTCTCCTTGGCATCAGCTCCACCTACATCAACCGACTCCAACTGGTCCAGAACGCAGCCGCCCGACTCATCACCCACACCAAATCCTGGCATCACATCACTCCAGTCCTCAAACAACTTCACTGGCTTCCCATCTCCCACCGGATCACCTACAAAATCCTGATCCTCACCTACAAAGCCCTCCACCATCTGGCCCCCCCCATATCTCACTGATGTCCTCTCCCCCTACCAACCCTCACGGTCCCTCAGATCCACATCAGCCGGTCTCCTCTCCATCCACAAGTCCAACCTCCGCAGTTTTGGGGACAGAGCCTTCTCCAGGGCAGCTCCCAGGCTCTGGAACTCCCTCCCCCAACTGATCCGCAATTCCGTGTCCCTCACCATCTTACAGTCCCGCCTCAAGACCCATCTCTTCACCTCTGCCTATCCTTAGCCCCACGTCCCCGTCCCTTTTCATCTGTGCATTAATTGCCTCATATTGTGTTTTGTATTGAATTCTGTATTTACTTTGTGTACTAGTCATGTCTCTACTATTTATTTCATTCCCCTTACATGTTTTTCCTCTACCTGCTAAATTTTTGTAAGGTGTCCTTGAGACTCTTGAAAGGCGCCCATAAATAAAATTTATTATTATTATTATTATCCAGCAGAATGGGCATGATTGGGTAATTTCTGGTAAAATGGCAAGCTTTACATCCAGAGGCTAATCGAGAGGTTTGTATTCTGTTGCAGATGTGAAACAGGAAGCAAACACACATCACACCTGCCCACATCTGGGATGATGGGGTAGTGCAATGACCTGTCGGGAGGATGCCGGCTGGCTATTGAAATGTTTCTAGAGGGCTATGAGTCAATATTTTAACACCACTTTTATTTTTAACCATGGTGGTTTGGGTTTCCAGTGAGGTGGTAAATCTGCTTGCATGAAAAAAGTGCTCCAGAAGCTGCATTTCCTCCCAGCTAAACATCACTGTAAACCACTCTCCACATACCCCATACCACGCACCTATGATATGTCTGTTCCCCTCTATCTCTACAACCCACCCACTTGCTGCCCTCTAGATCCTGATGACATTCTTTCTTTCCCTGTAAAGGGCCTGTCCCACTTTCACAACCTAATTCACCACCTTTTTTACTCGTGGAATTTTTCATCAGGCTAGAAAAAACGGCCCGACCTACTTGATGCCACGAGTACCTACGACTAACATCACAACCTACCTACGATCTCGTGACGACCATGCTGCGAGTATGAGTCAAGGGCAAACTCGGCAGAGGTTGTGAATTAGGTCGTGAAAGTGGGACAGGCCCTTAACTCTACCGGCGCAGTGGAGCCTGTGGCGCGGTGGAGGGTGGCATGGTGGAGCAGTGGTAGAGTTGCTGCCTTGCAGTGCCAGAGTTCGATCCTGACTACGGGTGCTGTCTGTATGGAGTTTGTACGTTCTCCTTGTGACATCGTAGGTTTTCTCCGGGTGCTCCGGTTTCCTCCCGCACTCCAAAGACATCCAGGTTTGTAGGTTAATTGGCTTCGGTAAAAATTATAAATGATCCCTGATGTGTAGGATAGTCTAGTGTACGGGGATGATTGGTCGGCACTGACTCGGTGGGCCACAGGGGCTGTTTCTACTAAACTAAACTGAATCATTAAACTAAACTAAATTAAACTAAACTAAACGCTCTGTACTTCTGCCAAGCTCATATCCTAGACAAGCAGCCAGCCAGACTGAAGGCAACCCAGCAAATATTTGGGACCGCGTTTTATTAAAGACTTGTTGCGACCCATGGTAAACATAATCTTTAAAGTCTAAAGTCCAACCTGATTTCTTGTAACTAAGCCGAGTTCTCGTAAATCAAGGGGCCTTGAGTGAGGGGCAGACATGTTTCATCAAAATGATTCAATTTATTTATGGAAGGTATATGTGAAATATTTGAAGAAGTGGAAAGACACAAAGACCGTCTTTTGACAGAGGAGCCAGAATGCCTGCCAGCTGAGTATTGTTAGCAATCGCTTTCTAAGGATATCGGTGCCCAAGGTTTTGTTTCACAGTCTGGGGAGCAATGAGTCCTTCATGTAAAAGTCACTGTGGACTTGGAGAGGTATAGCTTCATTTGGGCAGTGTATAATGCAACTTTAAGCATGCTTTTCTCTCTGTAATGTCTATGTGTGCTACTACAGGTGCTCCTCAACTTACGATGGGGTTACGTTCCGATAAACCCATCGTAAATCGGAAATATCGCAAGTCGAAAATGTGCGTGTGGGCTCACTCATATCTACACCACCACGGGTGTACAAGTGTAGCCCAGAAAACCCGGCTACTGGTGGGGCAGAGGCCATGTCCCGCTGAACCTACCCTAGCCCTCGCTGCCTGGCCCTGTCCAGACCAGCACCTGGTCCCCGCCGGCCATCAGAGGGCCAGTGTACAGGGAGCTTCCCCACCCGGCAGCCACCCCCTGACCCGTGGAGGCACGGTCTGCCAGCCCCACCATGTCCAAGACCGACTGGGACTGTCCCCTCCGTCCCGAGTGGTCACAGCACCCCACACCTGTGTACCAGCTGCTGAGAAATGGGAACCTCCCCTCTATCTCTCCTCTTCTTCCCATCCCCTCCTCTCCATCCCCCTCTCCCCGAATCTTTCTATCCCCCTCTCCCTCTATTCCCCCCCCCCCCCCACCTTCTCTCCCCATTCCTGCTCACAGCCCCTACTCCGGAGAGACCGGTGAAGTGTTTCAATGGCGGTGGGTTGGATGTAGCGCTTGAAGTGGGGGTCCCGGTGAATTCCAGCCGCACAGACTTTCCCCACTCTCCGCCGCAACGTTCCAGAAGATCCCACAGGGAGAACATAATCAGACACCACAGATATAGGCCATTCAGCCCAACTAGTCTATGCTGACTAAGTTGTCTATGAGTTATGGTGAGGTGCTGTACTGTGGGAGGGGTGGTACAGAGGGAGCGCCACACTGTTGGGGGGAGGGGGGGGAATGGACAGTACTCTGTAGACGCTGGCAACACAGTACACTGTAGAGTATCGGTTGTTTATACTCAAGATCGCTTGGCTGACTGGGAGCTGCGGCTCGCTTCCATGGCCCAGCATCACGAGAGAGTATTGTACCACATATCGCTAGCCCCTGAAAAGATCAAAATTCGAAGTACGGTTTCTACTGAATGTGTATCGCTTTTGCACCATCGTAAAGCCGAAATATCATAAGTCGAGGAGCAACTGTATTCTGAATCCTGATCAGATAGCGGAGTTGTTTGGTAGCCTTGCTCCACTACAATGTAACAATTTCTTGAATGTGCAATTTACATGAAGTTTAGAGACTAAAACGTTAATGTAAATATGAAGATGAATAAATATTAAAAGACTGGAGGAAACAGATGCCCTTTGAGTTTAGTGACAATCCTACTGAGGAGAATCCACCTGTATTGCCAGTAACTGCCAACTCACCCAGAGCAGCAGGAGATCTGTGGCTGTGCAGCAGAATTGGGTGGAGGCTGATGGCTCGCACAAAGTCTATTAGGAGAGGTTTGGCAGTTCTGGCCAAAGATCATAGAGGAGCAAGATAGACCACTCCTCGAAAAACGCGTAGTATCACGTGTGTGATTGTCTACGCCATTTTATTGAGCATTTTTTTGGGCTTCCCCCACACTGTCATGGCGTCCTCATGTAAATCTTCATCTCACTGCTCCGCTATCAATTGTTCTAATCGTAAATCTAAACGACCCGACCTGTCATTCTTTAGGTTCCCCGATAAAAAAGAAAGGTAAGAAAATATTATTATTATTTTTTGTCGATATTCTGTCGTGAAAATGTTATTTTCTGTTCTCCCATCAACGGTCATTGTGAAACTAGGTTTGTCGGTAGATTAGAAAGTTAGTAGACTTATTTTTAATAGATCTTTACTTACCATAATAATAAAGACAATTTTAACACTTCTGTACGTTTTTGGTTTTGTTCTTTGGGTGCAATGGTGGGCCGGGGGGTTCGGCGGTGGCGACCGCAATCAAAGGTACGAGAGGAGCTCTGCTCTATAATCTTTGGTCGGAATGGGACGGCTGCACGTTATAATGTGCTATCGTTCCACTCCCTCTCCCCCCTTCTCCCTCTCCCCCCTTCTCCCTCTCCCCCCTTCTCCCTCTCCCCCCTTCTCCCTCTCCCCCCTTCTCCCTCTCCCCCCTTCTCCCTCTCCCCCCTTCTCCCTCTCCCCCCTTCTCCCTCTCCCCCCTTCTCCCTCTCCCCCCTTCTCCCTCTCCCCCCTTCTCCCTCTCCCCCCTTCTCCCTCTCCCCCCTTCTCCCTCTCCCCCCTTCTCCCTCTCCCCCCTTCTCCCTCTCTTTATGGTTTATGTACATCATCTTACAAGACAAATGAATTAATAGTGATTATTTAAATCAAAGTTGCTTCTGATCCATGAGAATAAACTTTATTATCTCTAACTTGCCTCTCACACACAGACACATTCATATAAATATATTAAAAATATATATACGTTAAATTTAATTTTGTGCAGTGTGTGTTAAAGGGAAACTGCACAATACAATGCAAGGGAAACTACGCAAAGGAAGGGGCTGTTTCCGCTACAAGATACTCGAGGATCTTTGCTTTGGATCAAAGATTATAGAGGAGCTCTATAATCTTTGCTTTGGATCACATCGGGTGGCATACGTCGCTTGTCGCTTAAAGAAATGGCGGCCGTGACGTTCCGTCACGTACTACACGTCAGTCCATTGGATTTCGGAGGAGTGGTCTATCTTGCTCCTCTATGATCTTTGGTTCTGGCAGTTCAAGGAATGAATTGATTGGGGATGATCAGCCATGATCACATTGAATGTAGGTGCTGGCTCGAAGGGCTGAATGGCCTCCTCCTGCACCTATTGTCAATCTCCACTCAAGAGGGCAATCAGCATTTTGCAACAGCCCAGAAGAGGGTCAGTTCTGGTGCCTTCACTCCTGGGGAACACAGGCAGCTTGAGCTGGACAGATGAAGGTTTGGGGAAGGCAAGGGCGATGGGTGAGTGTTGGGGGTGTGGTGGGCATTGGGTTGGTAGAAAGGGAAAGTAAGAGGGAAGGAGCAAAAGGTAAGGTGAGTGAGTGGTACGGAAGCTGATATGGAGGGAGCCAACTGATGGAGGTGAATATTGACGGAGGCAGCAGGAGAAGGGATTGAAGATAGTAATTGAGGGGACATGCAGGAGGAGAGGGATTGAAGATGGATAGTGGGCTGAGGAAACAATTGTGCCCGTGTCTGCATTAGAATGCTTCTGAGTGTGTGTAGGAGATGTCTTTATGCGTGCATGTATGTATGTGTGCCTGTGTGCATGCACGGATGTGTCTTTGTGTTTGTATGTATGTGTATGTGTCATTGTAGAGTAGCACCTTTGTACAATCGTCTCAGACCACCATGTATTTGGATCGGGCCTTCTCTCAGTCAAGAGCACACGGTGCCCTGAAATGGGGGGGACTATGTATAAACACTACTGTAATATCTACATGGTGAAACCAAAATATATAAAAATGGCCTTTATTAAAATCTGACAACGTGCACTTTAACCACATGTGATTTTTTTCTGTTACAAATCTCAAATTGTGGAGTACAGAGGCAAATAAATAAATGATGGGTCTTTGTCTCAAACATTATGGAGGGCACTGTAGTAAAAATAGTGCATCATTTGACTTACCACGTATGTACAACTCCAAAATGTTTGTTTGATTTTTCATTTTAAAGTCTTCCATTTTGACAACATTAATATTGAAGCAACACATTGTAACTGTTGACTATTCCTCTCAACCAGACATTTGAACATCTACTGTGTTGAACTGTTGCCTGAGAAGTGAATGCATCTCCTCTTTTGGAAACATCCTTGAGGTGTCTCAAAGTATTCATAAAGGCATTACAGATTATCTATAGTACATCAGGCACTACATAGTAAAAATTGTTTATCATATGACTTATCAGCTGTGTAGGTTTATTGATGTTTGGAGCAGATCTATTAATGCTGTTAAGGAAAGATTAAGTAATGATCAGAGGGAGCAACGTGAATAGATAGGAACTCACTTGATTTTTCCTCCTTTATTGAGTAGTCAATGATTTTAGGAGTTCCATCCTCTCCAAGAAAATTCGCCGAAAGGACCATGTTTGTTAGGGAGCAATCTTTTCGCACCATGAATGTCTGTAAGCAGAAATACATTGTGCTTAATTGAACTGTAGGTATTAACACGTCTTGAAAATAAAGTACACTTAGTTCCCAAGCAAAGAAGTAATCTTTGGCAAGACTAATGGTCAATTGCATCTCTCAGTTTGATTCATATCCATAAATTCACGACATAATTCAAAAGAACCAATTTACACCTGCTACGTGATGTAGGCAGTGACTGTGTATTCCTAGTGTAGGAAGGAACTGCAGATGCTGGTTGAAAGGGAAGATAGACACAAGTTGCTGGAGTAACTCAGCAACTAATTCATCTCTGGAGAAAAAGTATAGGTAATGCTTCGGGTCAGAACCTGAAGTCTGAAGAAGAGTTCCGTCCCGAAACGTCATCTATTCTTTTTCTCCAGAGATGTTGCCTGACCCGCTGAGTTACTCCAGCACTTTGTACCTATCTTCGACTCAGTACACCCATTGAAGTTAAAGGGCAATACGTTGTCTGAGCTGCCAAATGTTAGACGAGGCATTAAACCAAAGCCAATTTTTCTCAGTAAGGTGGGTGTAGATCAATCAACATATTGAAGACTTGCATTCTGATGTCCTGATTAACAGTCAATCTTATTGATCCACATTATATAATCATTATTACATTGCTATATCTGGGAGCTTACTCTCTACACCTTGGCTTACATCTACACCGCCTACTTGTGAATGTTTGTGGCATTCTGTGTGAAAGGCTTTATTAATAAATGTTCACAGGGAATTGAGAACTAAAGAGCTCGTGTTTAAGATGGGAGGGGAAAGATTTAATAGGAACCCGAGATGCAATTGTTTCTATTGATGGTGAAACAAACTGCCAGCGGAATGGTTGAGTCAGGTACAACAATGTAACAGACATTTGGACAGGTACATGGATAGGAAAGGTTTAGAGAGATACGGGCCAAACATGGGCAAATGGGACTATCTTAGATGGGGCAGATTGGTCGGCCTGGGCTAGTGGATGGATGATGGACCCGTTTCCTTGCTCTAAGACTATTATACCATGACTCTACTTCAAATGCGATCTAATTAAATTAGGAGTTGCATTTGTGATGAATGTGGAAACCCTAGTGATATCACATCCAGCTGAGTGAGTTTCTGCACAGTTTAAGGGCTGTCCCACTGCGGCGACCTAATCTGCGAGTATAGAAGAGTTTGCCCTCAACTCAAACTCGCAGCATGGTCAACACGTGGTCCTAGGAGGTCCTATGAGGTCACTGGAACTCTCCTTCATGCTCGAGGGAAGTTCCCGCATACTCGCAACCTCAGCTAGGGCGCGGAATATATTTCAGCATGCTGAAAAATTTTCCGCGAATAAAAATTGGTCGGCATGGGTCTTTTTAACTCGTAGTGCAGTGGAGTGGGGTCGCTATTTAGTTACAGGCAGTCGAGGGCAGCCGTAGGCAATCTCCTTCACTGACCGGGCATTTTATTTGGCTTATTGGAGTTTTCAGGACCAAGGAAAACCGACCGGTAATTTAAATGCCTGCTAAACTTTATTATAAGTTGTCTAGCTTCTTAAAAATGTCTCCACTCCTTCTCCCCCTCTTCTCTCCCCTGCCCCCCCCCCCCCCCTCCACGCTCTCTAAAGGGCTTACCGTACACTGTGCAGCCGTCTTTTACCTTCCTCTTCATCGCGGGTGTGAATTTCAGACATCGCTCCCCCGCTTTCCCTGGCCCCCGCCTTTGCGATGTGTGTGTGTGTGTGTGTGTGTGCGTGTGTGTGTGTGTGCGGTGTGCGTGTTGGTCGATGCAGCTCGCGGTTTCATCGCTGACGGTCGATCTAGCTCGAGGTTTTTCAGGCGAGTGCCCTTGAGCTTGAAGGTCGAAGACACTGTTCTTAACTCGCAGATTAGGTCGCCGCAGTGGGACAGCCCCTTGACATTAGTTCTTACTAACTCTGCTTTAGGCTCCAACAGTAGACAGAAACTCATTAAATTTAGATCCTAGTACATAATATGCACTTCTGGCACAAGAAGTTCCTAATTTCCTCATTATTCAGCAGTCTTAAAAACATTCCGATGTAAACGCATCACGCTTGATTCATTAGTTTCAATTTCATTAAAAAAAATATATACATCTACTTTCGTTGCTTGATCCCATTCTTTAGTTTCTGTTCACGCACAAAAAGCTCAAGAGACACATAGTTCTATCAAAGATTGCAACTGACGGACACTAGGGGAATCCGGGACATGGGAGAACTTAAAATCTCGTGCCTCTCTGAGGGGCACATGCATATATAGCCTTAGTGTTATCAGATACAAATACATCCATTACCTCAACAAGATTATTTTGAAGAGGTTATACCTCTTGACCCATGCTTGTCATACACCGAGAATCCACAGATTAAAAGCTCACATTCTATAAATACAAGGTGCGGTGGATTGGTTGGGGAGCGGGATGTGGATGAGGGAGAGATGTTACAAAAGGAGCCTGGGTCTCTCCATATAATGTGGTGATGGTATGGATGGAAGGTCCACCTTCATCATTGTGTAATTGGATGTCCACATATACATTAATCTCCTGTCTCAGGGTGAGTTTTGCACTCTAAACTCTCCATGTTATTTGATGAGCCTGATGTTACCATGTTTGCTAGTGACAGTAACAGAAAAGGCTGTAAATACACCAGGTTAGGAAGCTTTTGTTGAATAAGAAACAAAGTGAATCTTTCAGGTTGAAGGCCATTCACCAGATGAAGTGTTTTTGACCTGAATACAATTCTGTTTCTCTCTTCACAGATGCTGCCTGTTTCCATTTTGTGTTCAGAAGGGAATTGAGAAGGTGGACAGTTTCCAATGAGACACAGGTTAGAGCTAGTGTCATCACAGCAGGATAGCAATTACATGGACTGCAATTACCCCATTCAATTTAGCATCAGATAATGTACAGCTTTCTTTGGGATTGCTTATTGTGGAAATTTCCCTCCAGTGAAGATCATTCAATGTACCCATGCCATCATTATGTTCCATCCCAATGTATGTACAGAAATTAATCCTTTGGCCAACTTGTCTAATAGTTGCTTGTTTAAATTGATTTGTTTGCTATTCATGCACATTTCATATCTATGCTCATATCATATTTTTATGTTACTAACCTTAAATGTGTTAGTTAGTTACTTTAGTTTATTGTGAAAAGCTTTTTGCTGAGCGCTAAGCAGTCAGTGGAAACTATACATGATTACGATCGAGCCGTCCATAGTGTACAAATATAGGATTTATAGACAATAGACAATAGGTGCAGGAGTAGACCATTCGGCTCTTCGAGCCAGCACCGCCATTCAATGTGATCATGGCTGATCATCCCCAATCAGTACCCCATTCCTGCCTTCTCCCCATATACCCTGACATATATCTTTAAGAGCCCTATCTAGCTCTCTCTTGAAAGTATCCAGAGAACCAGCCTCCACTGCCCTCCGAGGCAGAGAATTCCACAGACTCACCACTCTCTGTGTGAAAAAGTGTCTCCTCATCTCCGTTCTAAATGGCTTACCACTTATTCTTAACCTGTGGCCCCTGGTTCTGGACTCCCCCAACATCAGGAACATGTTTCTTGCCTCTAGCGTATTCAAATCCTTAATAATCTTATATGTTTCAATAAGAAACCCTCTCATCCTTCTAAATTCCAGTGTATACAAGCCCAGCTGCTCCATTCTCTCAGCATATGACAGTCCTGCCATCCCGGGAATTAACCTTGTGAACCTACGCTGCACTCCCTCAATAACACGAATGTCCTTCCCCAAATTTGGAGACCAAAACTGCACACAGTAATCCAGGTGTGGTCTCACTAGGGCCCTGTACAACTGCAGAAGGGCCTCTTTGCTCCTATACTCAACTCCTCTTGTTATGAAGGCCAACATGCCATTCGCTTTCTTCACTGCCTGATATGGCATCAGCAATTTAGTGCAAGATAAAGTCCAGTAAAGTTCAATTAAAGAGATAAGAAATCCTCTATTTCTCCATAATTGTCCAATATCATGCACTACTCCAAATGCATATCTAGAATCTGTATATATGTTTCCCCTCCATATATATGTGTCCCCATAATGCAAGCCCTGATTAAAGCAAATAATTCAGCCTGTTGTGCTGAATAAGGTGACAAAGGCAGCTGCTTCTACATTTTCCCCATCTTGATTATCAATTGCATACCCAGACAATTTCTCACCCCAGGGTCTAATGGATGCACTCCCATCTACATACAATGTCATGTCAGGGTCCTCTATAAGTGCGTCTCTCAAATCCTCCCTCACTGATGTCCAAGGGTCTCCAATGAGGCAGATGGGAGCTCAGGACCACTCTCTAGTTGTTGATAGGATAGGGCAGTTGCGAATTGATCAACTGACGTGGATTATCTATTTTAAGATCCCATATCCTTTCAAATCTTTAATCTTTCTATTAAGTTAAACTTTAACCTTTTGTTTTACAGAGAAAAAAAGATCTATGTGCTGTTTCTATGAGTTCATCCTTGATACCTTGGTGGTATTGCTGAAGAAAACAGACTCTTTCATTATTTCTAGGCCTTCAAGAATTATACCAGACATGAAAATATCACGAGCTATGAGTAAGAGGAATATGGCAAACAAAGTGCTTGCATCAAACCTTCACAATTCTGCAATTTATTACATCAATTTATCTATATTTCTTGGAATCTTGAAAACTGTGATAACATTATCTACAGATTTTACAGTTTCCTAAATTTCTTATTACAGCTCATCTGATAATAGTTCACTAGTTATTATTTTTTGTACCACATTATCATCTCTTTTGAACAAGCTGAAAGTATTGTATATCATTACTATATTCTAAGCTCCACATCAAGAAGCTGATCCTTCTCAGACTGCCCAGCAAATAGCTGGCAGCCAGTGTACATCCATGAAGCTAGTGTACTTCCAATGCATGGAACTGTTATGGAAACTCAGTGCTCCTGTGACACCCATGGCACCATGGATAGTGTGGGTCTCAATGACAATGCTGAGACTGGCTAAGGGTCATGGCAGAGGGAATCAGATGTCTCCCATCCCATATATCTGCAGTGGCACAGAAAGATTTATTGAATCTGTTGGCTCATTTTCCATTGAGCCAGTCTATCTCTGCCCATTCTCCACCCGCCATTTGCTTGTTCATACACATGGTGAATGGCTGGATAGAATTCAAACCACATGCATAGAAGATCAACAAAGAACCCCATCACAACCCAGAAGTTATATGACACCAGCAATATTGAATGTATAGACACTAAGAATGTATTAAGATTTCCATTGTTTTGTTTTAAGTATACTTTTTATTCTGAATAAAGATTTTTGAAATATTACAGGTCAATATCTTACAGCTGTTTATCTTATTAGTGTGCTGCATGGTAACTCAAATTTCACTGCACCAAGTGGTGTATGTGACAATAAATGTCCTTTGTCCTTTGAAAGACTAGATAGACTCAGTTTGTACAAAGACTGGATAGACTCAGTTTGTACTCACTAGAATTTAGAAGATTGAGGGGGGATCTTATAGAAACTTACAAAATTCTTAAGGGGTTGGACAGGCTAGATGCAGGAAGATTGTTCCCGATGTTGGGGAAGGCCAGAACAAGGGGTCACAGTTTAAGGATAAGGGGGAAATCTTTTAGGACCGAGATGAGGAAAACATTTTTCACACAGAGAGTGGTGAATCTGTGGAATTCTCTGCCACAGAAGGTAGTCGAGGCCAGTTCATTGGTTATATTTAGGAGGGAGTTAGATGTGGCCCTTGGGGCTAAAGGGATCAGGGGGTATGGAGAGAAGGCAGGTACAGGATACTGAGTTGGATGATCAGCCATGATCATATTGAATGGCGGTGCAGGCTCGAAGGGCTGAATGGCCTACTCCTGCACCTATTTTCTATGAAAGGTGTTTTAATAGTTTATCTGAAAACTCGAGCTCTAAGCTTGTAACATTTGTAAAGGGCTGCAGTGTGCTTGCTGCCTTGATTATGCACTCGAACATCTGCAGTGGGAGCTGAACACACATGATCTTCTGACTCAGAGTCAGTGGGTTCAGAGAATCCAGCTGGCATGTGCTTTATTTGTGAGGGGGAAGAGTTGTTAAAATAGCAGCTAATCAAGATGTTGATGCGTTGATAAGGTTCTGTGAGTGTATTAATATGTTATGAACACAGGGATTTAAGGTGGCTCAACCATGAAACATGAACTGGCACAGTGGAGCGGGTGTTAAAGCTGCCATCTCACTGCTCTAGCAACTCAGCTTCAGTCCTGACCTAGATTGCTGCTTGCCTGGGGATTGAATGTTCTCCCTACGATCGTGTGGGTTTTCCCCAGGTGCTCTGGATTCCACCCGCGTCCCAAGGACAGGCTAATTGGCCATTGTAAAGTGTGCCAGGTGAATAGATGAATGATAGAGTTTGTGGAGAGTTGATGAGAATGTGGAAAACTTAAATGGGTGTAATGTAGGATTAGTGTAAATGTGTGTTTAGTGGTAGGCATCAATGTAGTAGGCAGATGGAGTGTTTCCATGCTGTCTGTCTGTAACACTAAACCTACATTTCACAGGGTGGCACAGGTAGAGTAGCTGCCTTACAGAGCCAGAGACCTTGGCTCAATTCTGACTACGAGTGCTGTCTGTATGGAATTAGTTAATTTAGTTTATTGTCACGCATACCTTGCATGGAGTTTGGATATTCTCCCTGTGACCGTGTAGGTTTCCTCCCACATTCTGAAGACGTGCAGATTTGTCGGTTAATTGGCTTAAACTTATTCATTCATTCATTCATTCATTATGCAAATTGTCCCTAGAGTGTAGGATAGAACCAGTGTACAGGTGATCGCTGGTCGGCACGGACTCGGTGGGCCGAAGGGCCTGTTTCTTCGCTGTATCTCTAAATTAAACTAAACTAAGGTAAATTAAAATCTGAAAGAGTGTGTCATAAAGGACAACTTCCAATAGAGAGGGCAGTGGAGAAGTGTTGTGGAACTGACGGGGTCATGGTGGAAAGAAGATAATCCCTCCCTCGACTGTACAAAGGAAGGACTATTATAAGAGCACACTTTTGGAAATACTGTGTTCACCACCACAACACCCGAAAAGTACTGAGAAAGAAATAATGCTAAAAAACTCAAACATGCCTGCATTAGCTTGCTTCAGTCCGTTCATGCAAGCAAGCATGATGGAAGTTGCAGGTTAAAATATGAACTGAACACACGATGTAAAACATGAACACAGATGTCACACTTCAGTGAAATCTACATAATCATGCAAATCATATTTATATATTGCATCAAAGAATAATGAATTTAGTATAGGAGTTTATTCCCCAAGAGCAGATCTGCAGTCTTTAACCAGCAGTTAAATGCGAGACTCACTCAGGAAGGCACGGTTGGTCAGACTCCCACACATTGAGGCATTAATACAGTTTGAGAAAACTGCCAGTAGTATTCAGTATTCAGTATTTACTTTAATGTCATTTTAACTGAGTACTTACATACACAGATGAAACAAAAAAAAAAATTCTCGATCAGTTACCATCAGTGCGGTTAATAAAAACAGAATAAATACATATAGCTTTAAAAAAATTAAAAATTACCATATCTAAAATAGGCCTAAAAATTGAAATAAAAACAGGTATTCAGACCGAACAGTGGCTTTACTTTGACAGGTGCCTAGCTGTCAACGTATGGGCGAGGTTAGATGTGTTGGTGTATGATGTATGGGGAGGGGACACAGTCCGTTAACCAGTCTTATTGCCTGTGGGAAGAAGCTGTGGAACATCCTGCTGGTTCTGCAGCTGATGCTCCTGTACCTCTTCCCAGATGGCAGAATGGAGAAGATGTGGTGTGATGGATGATAGGGGTCCTTGATAATGGAGATGGCTCTGCTGATGCTGCGCTTCTTATAGATCTCCAACAGGAAAGGGAGTGGGGCACCAATGATCCTGCTGGCGGTCTTCACTATCCTGTTGAGTTGGTTTTGCTCATAAGCCTTGCAGCTCCCAAACCAGGAAGTGATGCCGTAGGGCAATATACTCTCGATGGTTCCCCTGTAGATGGTGCCCCTGTAGTAATGTGCTTAAGAAAGTGTAATATCTGTGGGCGCCATTTTTTTGTGTGTTGCTGAAGGTGTAGGTGATTAAGTACAGGGTGAGATATCTCGAGAATGTCATTCGTTGAAGATGGTAACTCCCAACTAAGTAACGGTGGGCGCCTGGTACAACTTCACATCAATGTTACACCACATGGTGTACTCAGTTCTTAACACTGAAACAATGAAATTCAAATGATACTATTCTGCCCCTTGATCCTGTTCTGGCTTTCAAAAAGATCATGGGTGATCATCTAAATTAAGTAACTATCCCTCCCTTCTCCTCTTATCCGTTGATCTCTTTACCTTTTACAATACAATACAATACAATTTATTTGTTGTCATTTGAACCCAGAGGTTCAAACGAAATTTGGTTTCTGCAGTCATACAAACAAGAAGAACCAAGACACAACACAATTTACACGAACATCCATCACAGTGAATCTCCTCCTCACTGTGGTGGAAGGCAAAGTCTTATCTCTCCCCTGCACTCCTCATTCTCCTCCCGATGTCAGAGTCAAAGCCCCCGGCGGGCGATGGTAAGTGTCCCGCGGCCATTAAAGCCGCGCCGGGTGATGCAAGGCCGCGCTCCGGGTCTTGGTGTTGGAGCCCCCGGCGTGTGCCAACAAGTCCCGCGGCCATTTAAAGACGCGCCGGGTGATGTAAGGCCCCGCTCCGGGTCATCCTCAACCCTGCGACTCGGGCGGGAGAAGTCGCCGTTGCGGAAGCGCCGAAAAGCGGTCTCCCACCAGGGACCCGCGGGCTCCCGGTGTTACTGTCCACCAGACCTGCGGCTGGAGCCCCCGAATCTCCTGGGTCGGGTCGCAGCAGCGCGCCACCACCGCTCCTAACTCGGCCAGCTCCACGATGGTTGGCAAGTCCGCAGGCTCCGCAACTGGAGCCCCAGGTCGTTACGGTTGGAGGCCGCTCCACGGTGCTCGGCCCCAACGACAACGGAGACCCGACAGAGAAAAAGTCGGGTTCTCCGTGCAGGGGAAAGATTTAAAAAAGTTTCCCCGCCCCCCACACACACAATTAGATTTATCGTATTCTCCTTCTTGAGCTATTTCGCCACAGAAATGATAGTAAATTCTACCAGTTCACCAGCCTGGAGTCAAAACATTTCTCCTTATCTCAACATGTACGTTAATTTGATTAACATATATGCTCGGCTGTGAGAAACTCTGGACTTGCTGCCAACTAGAACATGTTTCCCACATCTATCTGCCCAGTATTGTCAAGATTTTAAAAGTTTTAATCTTTCTATCTGGCTAAACTGAAGCAAATATATGTGAATTGTTCCTATCTCTCTTCCCATGTCAATCCTACCATTCCAGGAGTCTGTCTGTTGAACCCTTTCTGCACTCCCTCTGTGGCAAGAACATCCTTCCTTAGAGGACACCGGAGTTCCATACAGTCTCGCTGAGGCCCTGCACAATGCAGCAGGATATCGCTGAATCTGCACTCAAAATCCTCCAGTCATAAAGGCCAACATAGCCAGTGGCTTCATGACCACCTGTTTGTTGCACCTGCGTCATCAATATTTGCCATGCGAGCAGCATAAGTCTGTCCAATTAACTTGATGTAATTGTCGGTGCCACAAACGTGGGTACTGCCTTGGTGAGGTCTGCTGCATGATTGTACAGGGTTGCATGCAACACAAAGCATTTCACTGTACGTAGGCACATGTGACAATAAAGTATCATTGAATCATTGATGCTGCACAAGGATACCCGATTCTCATTGCATTTTCCCCATCCCTAATCTCTTACCATTCAGATCATTATCTGCTTGTGTTTTTGCCCCACATTAAACCACATCTGCAGTACATCTACTGAAGCAACTTGTCCCAATCTTACTGGAGCCTCAATGTACGCTCTACAAAACTCACAATCCAACTCATCTTTCTGTTGCTTGCAATCCTGGAGATATTGTGTTTAGTTCCATCAACTGAATTAATAACATATATTTTGTGAATAGTCAGTATCCAAGCTCTGAACCCTGTTGCAGCCCACTTATTGTTCGTGCCTGCCACTTGGAAAAGAGTCATTCTTCCCTAATCAGATTCTTGTCTGCCAACCTATCTATGCATGATTGTGTCTTACCTTCAATCTCATGTGCTTTGATTTTGTTCTCTAATCTCCTATGAGGGGAGCGCACCTAGGAAGTGAGGTGTTGCTGTTGAGCCCTCTGGAGATGTCGTGGGCCTATCAACGAATCACCAAGGAAGGAGGGTGCCCACCTGATGACCCCAATGAAGTATTTACCCCTACCCCCACTCAAGATAGTAAGAAGGTGCCAATTATAGTAGGGATTGTAATATCAAGTCCTATAAGCCCAACTTTGGGAGTTTGTGGAACCCTTCCGAATACATTATATTCAGTGGTTCTTCCTCACCCTTTCTACTAAGAACACCCATTAAAAAAAATCTCAAACGTGAGTCTCTGCTACTGTAAGGCAGCACCACTATGTTGCTGTGCCGATTCTGCTCTATGAGTAATGATAGCACCCAGACCATAGTTGGAGGTATCATAGTTCAAGGTAAAATCTCTGCATTGTTTGCAGAATGCACTTCATGCAACTCAGACTTGGACGTTGCTCTCCAAGTCACATGCCATCCTGACATGGAAATATGTCTTCACCGTTGCTGGGTCAAAATCTGCGAACTCTCCCCCAAACAGCATCGTAGGTAAACCCACGACTCAAGGGCTGCCACAGTTCTAGATGGCTGCTCACTCCCACCTTCTCAAGGGCAATTTGGGATGGGAACCAAATGCTGGGTCAGCCTGCAAGCTCACATCCCCTGCATGAATACTAAAATAAATAATCTGACAGTGATAATGTCTGCCACAAGTCATCATGGACATTTATTTTCTCTAAGTATTTTACATACCTTCCAGCTCTCTTCATTTCAGGGCCAACGTTCTCCTTTGTTACAATAATTTGAAAGGGATACAACGCGGTCGGCAATCACAGCAGAACTTTCAAGTAATACTGAAGCATCCCGAAGAAGGAGCGAGACATGAACATTACTGGGCTGTCTTGTATCCAATGCAGCCTTCACTTTTTCAGCACAGCAGGTGAGGAATTTAACAAAATAAATGAAGATTTTCCACGAAAAGTTGGTTTCAGAAATCATCAAAATGCTGGACTGATGTTGAAAGAAAATCATCCAGCTCGTAGGTCTGGCCTACATGTAATTCCACAGCATCAACATGATCAGCCATGATCATATTGAAGGCTCAAATGGCCGAATGGCCTACTCTTGCACCTATTGTCTATGCTTGACTCTTATCTGCCTCCCCTGGTGTGTACACTGGCATTGACAAAGATGGACTATCATTGTTGGCATAACCACATCTTGTGAATCAACATGTTAAATCACCATTATTAATGGCAATGCAGTTATTGTGCTGCTCCCTCACTGACACCTCGTTCTGTTCTATTGTAAAACAGGCAGTTTCGTGCCTGCCTGTGGTTTAAGGGAATAGGGAACCGATCCGAGCCGGCAGTAAATGGGCTCGTTGCCAGTCCAATGTGAATGGCATCCTTGTACTCAACAGCACCACTAAATAGTCAGTGAAGGTTGTACTGGATTAAACGCCAGAAATCCCAACCAGTGATCCAGAAACATGAGTTTGCATCACACCATGGCACATGGAATACGGCCAAGTTGATTTACAGTGTATGGAATCAATCCTAACTGGTAATATTCACTCTGTGCCCTTGCAAGGAATCTACACAAGATAGCCCTGAGAATCTGCGAGACTTTTCTGGGCAGCACAGTGGTACAGCTTTACAGTGCCAGAGATCCGGTCCGATCCTGACAACGGGTGCTGTCTGTATGGAGTTTGTCCGTTCTCCCACGTGGGTTTTCCCCGGGTGTCCCGGCTTCCTCCCACATTCCAAAGACGTACAGGTTTGTAGTTTGTGGCTTAGGTAAGATTGTAAACAGTGCATAGTGTACGGGGATCACTGGTCGGTACAGACTCGGTGGGCCAAAGGGCCAGTTTCCACGCTGTATCTCTAAACTAAACGATCTCACTATCTATTGCAGTGATCCATTGGATTGCAATGACCTATTCATACGTGGCCCTTTAGTGAATGATCCAAGTTAATCCGACTCTTTTGTTGGACACAATAACCCAATCAAGGTGTGAGGTGATTCACTTTGGTAGGAAGGATCTGGACAGAGAATTGAAAAGGTGCACTTCTAAAAGGAATTCAGCAACAGAGATGGGGCTATATCTGCACTACATTTTAAGGATGAGAACATGGTCTTTTCTTGCCCCCAGTCCCCCCCCCCCCCCTCTACAATCGTCCTGAAATAGTCGTCCTGACCTGAAACGTCACATATCCATTTTCTCCAGAAATGCTGCCTGAAATCACACCTTCCCATATCCACCCCTTTCTACCGCCCGCAGAGACTGCTCCCTCCACAACGACTTGGTTCACGTGAAGCGGAGGCAGCGGGGAAATCAACAGGCGGTGGAATATGCTTCTATACTAAGCAGGACCGGAGCAGCGACATCACGGTACTGTCTAACTCCTGTTCTCCTAATCTGGAATCACTTTCTATAAATTGCAAACCCTTTTATTCTCCAAAGGAATTTACCTCTTTTATTCTCACTGGAGTTAATCCCCCCCCAAGCCTGCGTACATCAGGCACAAACGCAACTCGCTGACCAGGTAATGAGAGTAGAGAGTGACTTCCATGAAGTAAGCATGCGGGTACAGTAGGCAGTGAAGAAAGCTAATGGCATGTTCAGATTCAGATTCAGAATCAATCTTTATTGTCATTGTGCAGTGTACAGTACAGAGACAACAAAATGCAGTTAGAATCTCACCCAGATGAACGAACATAGAATAATGAGCAATAAATATATATACGTACATACAGCAGCAGTAATGCAATTTGGGGGAAGGAGTGTCCGGGGGGGGGGGGGGGGGGGGGGGGGGGTGATTGGCAGAGTTGAGTAATGTAACAGCCGCAGGGAAGAAGCTGTTCCTGGACCTGCTGGTGTCCGGCAACGGAGAGACCTGTAGCGCCTCCCGGATGGGAGGAGGGTAAACATTCTGTGGCTGGGGTGAGAGCAATCCTTGGCGATGCTGAGCGCCCTCCGCAGACATCGCTTGCTTTGGACAGACTCAATGGAGGGGAGTGAGGAACCGGTGATGCGATGGGCAATTTTCACCACCCTCTGCAGTGCTTTCCGGTCGGAGACAGAGCAGTTGCCATACCATACTGTGATACAGTACAGTGTTTCTGTGTCATTGTTTTGGGGGATTTTAACAAGGCTGAGCTCAGCCGAGAGTTTCCAAAATACAGACATCACGTTACCTGACTCACCAGACTTGACCATTGTTACACTTCAATCAAGAACGCATATCGCTCTGCTCCCCGTGTGGCTCTGGGACTCTCTGATCATTGTTTAGTTCACCTTATTCCAACCTACAGGCAGAAATCTTGCTAAGCCTGTGGTCAGAACAATGAAAAGGTGGACAAGCGAGGGCATTGAGAACCTACAGTCCTGTTTTGACTGCTCTAATTGGAATGTGTTCAGGGAAGCAACCACAAGCCTCGATGAGTATACATACACTGGACCCGGATCTGGTTCAACAATGACTAGTCTTGGTTTACAGCAGAACTCAGACAGCTCCACCAGTCTAAAGATGAGGCCTACTGGAGTGGGGATGCAGACCTCTACAGGCAGGCCAAGTACAAGCTGTGAAGAGGAATGAGAGCTGCCAAAGAAAGGTACTCTGAGAAGTTGTGCAAGTTCTCAGCTAATGACTCATCTTCGGTGTGGAACGGCTTGCAAGAAATCACCAGCTGCAATCGTCAGCTGACCAACGACCTGAATGAGTTCTACTGCAGGTTTGAAAGACAGAAACATAACCCTGGTACCCCCTCCCCCAACTACTCCTCCCCAATCACTACTTCACACCCACTCACAGCCTGACTCCAGTCTGCAAAATTGTCCCGAAATGTTGCCTATTTCCTTTGCTCCATAGATGCTGCTGCACCCGCTGAGTTTCTCCAGCTTGTTTGTGTACCTTCCATTCTGCAAAGTCTGGGCTCTTCCCCACCCACTCCTCCCCAATCATCACTTCATACCTACTCACAGCCTGACTCCAGTCTGCAAAGACTGGGCCCTCCTCCACTAGGCACCCTCTTCTTGCTGCCCTTTATCAGTCTGGCCACCTCTCCATCACTAACAATAGAAATTGGGGTGAAAAAGCTATTTGGGGGACAGAAAAGCCAGAAATCTCTAGGGCCAGACAATGTTTCCTCCTCTACCCTCATATTCTGCTTGGGTAGCCAACGATGCTGTCAGACCAACTGAGTTACTTCAGCACTTTGAATCTTTTTTTAATGAAATGTACAAAACGAAATGAAATGTGCAAAACAAAACTAAACTCAAAATAAACTACAGAGACAGGTCTCAGCAGATTCTTGTCAATGAAATCCGAGGGGATACATCAGAGTGTTTAATAGAAGAAAGGCACATCATTAAATCCAGCATTCAATGGTAAACAACTTATGTTGAACAAAATAATCTAGTATATAGGTTATTAAAATGCAGTACAGAAACTGAAACCTCAGATTGAAGCTCTTGGACCGGTGAATAGCCATTAACGATGCGTACAGCTCTTAATATAGTGAGTACACCTGAAGAACACTAATCTTACAATGTCATTTTGAACCTGACTTTTAAGCACAAGATAAGTTTATGTGTTAAGTCTATAGATTTTGCTCAATTCCTACAAGAAGGGATAGATGTATCAGGTGATTGGATCTATGTTTGGTAAAAGATATATATCTTACAGAATTGTTGTGCTCACATACGAACAGGCCAAATGCTGCACACATAACATACACCTCACAGGGAAAATAAATAAGCAATCAAAAAAGAAAGAGAATTGGATATTTCAGTTCATTAACCTCTCAAATACATGGATATTTCCAAAGCAGAAAAAAGGTTCTAGTATATACTGACAGGAATATCAATACAGATGAAAGCATGTCTATTTCTCCTTGAGAATACTCTGTCTACACAGTGGTGGGACGTTTGAGTGGGTGGGGTTGGAAGGGCGGTGCTGTGGAGAATTTGGAAAGTAATGGCAGGATGATTATTTGGTTAGCGTGGGTTTGTATCTGAGGAAGGACATTATTGCCATAGAGGGAGTGCAGAGAAGGTTCACCAGACTGATTCCTGGGATGTCAGGACTGTCTTATGAAGAAAGACTGGATAGACTTGGTTTATACTCTCTAGAATTTAGGAGATTGAGAGGGGATCTTATAGAAACTTACAAAATTCTTAAGGGGTTGGACAGGCTAGATGCAGGAAGATTGCTCCCGATGTTGGGGAAGTCCAGGACAAGGGGTCACAGCTTAAGGATAAGGGGGAAATCCTTTAAAACCGAGATGAGAAGAACTTTTTTGACACAGAGAGTGGTGAATCTCTGGAACTCCCTGCCACAGAGGGTAGTCGAGGCCAGTTCATTGGCTATATTTAAGAGGGAGTTAGATGTGGCCCTTGTGGCTAAGGGGATCAGAGGGTATGGAGAGAAGGCAGGTACGGGATACTGAGTTGGATGATCAGCCATGATCATATTGAATGGCGGTGCAGGCTCGAAGGGCCGAATGGCCTACTCCTGCACCTAATTTCTATGTTTCTATGTTTCTATACTGTCCCTGCCTGCTTCAATCTCCACTATTGTTCCTGTACCCAAAAACCCAAGGATTACTGGCCTTAATGACTACAGGCCTGTCACTCTGACCTCTGTAATCATGAAAACCCTTGAAAGACTTGTACTGGCCCACCTCTTTCAGTTTGCATACCGGGCCAATAGATCAGTGGATGACACGGTCAACCTAGGCCTGTACTTCATCCTCTAGCACGTAGACCGCTAGGGGACCTATGCAAGGATTATGGTAGTGGATTTAAGGCCCTGTCCCACTAACAAGACCTTTCAGCGACTGTCTTCGACCTTCAAGCTCGAGGGCACTCGCCTGAAAAACCTCGAGCTGGATCGACCGTCAGCGATGAAGCCGCGGGCCGGATCTCTCGCGCGCGCGCACACACACGGTAGTGCATTTAAGGCCCTGTCCCACTAGGGCAGGGTAGAGCACACACACAGACACACACATGGTAGTGGATTTAAGGCCCTGTCCCACTAGGGCAGGGTAGAGCGAACAAACACACACACACACACACACTCTGTGAAGAGAGAAACAGAGTTGTATTCAGGTCAAAAACACTCCATCTGGTGAATGGTCTTCAACCTGAAAGATTCACTTTGTTTCTTATTCAACAAAAGCTTCCTAACCTGGTGTATTTACAGCCTTTTCTGTTAGTGTCACTAGCAAACACGGTAACATCAGGCTCATCAAATAACATGGAGAGTTTACAGTGCAAAACTCACCCTGAGACAGGAGATTAATGTATATGTGGACATCCAATTACACCTTGATGAAGGTGGACCTTCCATCCATACCATCACCACATTATATGGAGAGACCCAGGCTCCTTTTGTAACATCTCTCCTTCATCCACATCCCGCTCCCCAACCAACCCACCGCACCTTGTACTTATAGAATGTGAGCTTTTAATCTGTGGATTCTCGGTGTATGACAAACATGGGTCAATAGGTATAACCTCTTCAAAATAATCTTGTTGAGGTAATGGATTTATTTGTATCTGATAACAATAAGGCATTATATGCATGTGCCCCGCGGAAAGGCACGAGATTTTAAGTTCTGCCATGTCCCGGATTCCCCTGGTGTCCGCCAGTTGCAATCTTTGATAGAACTATGTGTCTCTTGAGCTTTTTGTGCGTGAACAGAAACTAAAGAATGGGATCAAGCAACGAAAGTAGATGTATATATATATTTTTTAATGAAATTGAAACTAATGAATCAAGTGTGAAGCGTTTACATCGGAACGTTTATAAGACTGCTGAATAATGAGGAAATGAGGAACTTCTTGTGCCAGAAGTGCATATTATATACTAGGATCTAAATTTAACGGGTTTCTGTCTACTGTTGGAGCCTAAAGCAGAGTTAGTAAGAACTAATGTCAAGGGGCTGTCCCACTGCGGCGACCTAATCCGCGAGTTCAGAAGAGTGGCTTCGACCTTCAAGCTCGAGGGCACTCGCCTGGAAAACCTCGAGCTACATCGACCGTCAGCGATGAAACCGCGAGCTGGATCGATCAACCGCGCGCGCGCGCACACACGCACACGCACGCACGCACACACGTACGCACACACACACACACAGTTACGGTAAATCCTTTAGAGAGTGTGTGGGGGGGGGGGGGGAGAAGCGAAGGGGAGAGAGACACTTTTAAGAAGCCAGACAACTTTTAATAAAGTTTAGTGGGCATTTAACATTACCGGTTGGTTTACGTACCTTTTTTTTCTCAACGAGCTTTACCTTCGACTACCTACGATAGCATTACGACCTACTACGACCTACCTCGACTAAACCTACGAGTAAAAAAATATCAATTTTTTCCTCGCGGGCATTTTTCAGCATGTTGAAAAAAACGCCGCAACCTAGCTGAGGCCTCGAGTACGCGGGGACTAGTCTTGAGCATGAAGGAGAGTTACAAGGACTTCCTAGGACCTCGTGTCGACCATTCTGCGAGTATGAGTCGAGGGCAAACTCTTCTAAACTCGCGAATTAGGTCGCCGCAGTGGGACAGGCCCTTAAAGCTCTGTGTTCAACACCATTATGCCAGAGCTACTACAATCCAAACTCTCCCAGTTGACTGTGCCTGAACCCCTCTGTCAGTGGATCACCAACTTCCTGACAGACAGGAAGCAGCATGTGAGGCTGGGAAAGCACATCTCGGACCTGCTGACCCTCAGCATAGGAGCACCGCAAGGCTGCGTACTCTCTCCTCTCCCCTCTCCTCTACACCAACAACTGCACCTCCGCAGACACCTCTGTCAAGTTTCTCAAGTTTGCGGACGACACAACCCTGATTGGACTGATCCAGGATGGGGAGGAATCTGCCTACAGACAGGAAGTGTCACAGCTGGCGTCCTGGTGCCATCGCAACAACCTGGAGCTCAAGGCTCTTAAGACAGTGGAATTGATTGTAGATTTTAGGAGAGCTCCCCCTCTCCTCACCCCACTCACCATCAACAACACCACAGTCACATCTGTGGAGTCTTTTAAGTTCCTGGGAACCATCATCTCCAAGGACCTTAAGTGGGGGGGACTACCATCGACTCCACAGTCAAAAAAGCACAACAGAGGATGTACTTCCTGCGGCAGCTGAGGAAGCACAATCTGCCACAGGCAATGATGGTCCAATTCTACACGGCCATCGTAGAGTCGGTTCTCACCTTCTCCATCATGGTCTGGTTTGGCTCAGCCACCAAGCACGACACCTGGAGGCTGCAGCAAATCGTCCGATCAGCTGAGAAGGTTATTGGCTGCAACCTTCCCTCCATTGATGAACTGTACACTGCAAGGGCCAGGAAGCGAGCGGGCAAGATCATCTCTGACCCCTCTCACCCTGGCCACAAACTCTTTGAATCACTTCCCTCTGAGAGGCGACTGTCAAAGCTGCCACAGCCAGACATAAAAACAGTTTTTTTTCCCATGAGCAGTTGCTCTACTCAATAACCAAAAGTCTGTAGCCTCTTTTTACTCTGGTATTTTATTTTCACAATCTTAAATGATGTTTTATTTTTAATTGCCTACTGTATATCGTGTTTGAATCCTTGCGAGCAAAGCACCAAGGCAAATTCCTACTATGTATACATACTTGGCTAATAAAATGTATTCAATTCATTTCATCACTTACCACCCAAGCCATGCCTTCCCCAGGTACTTTCCCCTGCAACCACAGGAGATGCAACACCTGTCCCCCTCCCTCACCTCCATCCATGAACTCCAGCAGTTCTTCCAGATGAGTCCGAGATCCACTTGCACTTCCTATAACCTCATCTATTGCAAAGAGTGTTCCCGACGTGGCCTTCTGTACATCAGCAAGACCAAGCATAGACTCGGCGACTGTTTTGCTGAATACTTGCGCTCAGTCTACCATGGCCTACTAGATCTTCTGGTTGCTAACCATTTTAACTGCTCTTCCCATTCCCATACTGACCTTTTAGTCCTGGGCCATACGCAAACTGGAGGAACAGCACCTCATATTCTGCTTGGGTAGCCTACAAGCCTACAAACATTAAACCCAACCCCTCTCTCCCTTATTTCCCCTACAAATAGATCATCCACAAACTAGGGGCATCTTCCAGTCACCACTGAACCTATTAATTCACACAAGTTTGGAATGTGGACAGAGACAATGGATGTTGAATACAGCTAACATAGTGGTTCACTGCTCTACTGGCAGTGCCTCTGTACCTCAGCAATGATTCGGAGCAGAGTGTCACTAGCCTGAGCCAAGGGTGACCTCAGTGAGCCTAGATAGTAAATGGCCGAGTCTTAACCAAAACATCACCTATTCCTTTTCTCTAGAGATGCTGCCTGACCCGTTGAGTTACTCTAGCACTTTATGTCTATCTTTAGTATATTAGCTACCGAATTTCCACTCTGCTATCATTATTGGCTAATACCAAGACCAATGGCAACCAACTAGCAATAGAAACATGCTGTTGGGACACATCCTCATCATTGATGTGTAAATGCCCTTTGAGCATGGATGAGGGAAATAGTGTGGGCACAGTTGTCTCTTAGGGGAGTTTAGGAGATTGTGAGTTTCCAATGTTACTCTGCTTGGGGCTTTATTGTTGGACACAGCCAAGGTAGTCCCCCTGAATCCAGACCAGGTGGGTTCAGGAGTGGTCTGTCTGAGGGCAGCAGATTCAAGCCAACAATTAGCTGCCCCAAAGCATAAGGATAAAACTATAAATGCAGAAACAAATAAATCCTGATGCTGGTTTACAAAAAAAGACACAAAGTGATGGAGATAACAGCAGGTTAGGCAGCGTGTGCAGAAAGGAACTGCAGATGTTGGTTTAAATCAAAGATAGACACCAAAAGCTGGAGTAATGGGCATGTCCCACTTATGCTATTATTAGGTGACTGCCGGCGACTGTCATAGTCGTAGCAGGTCGTCAAATAAACGGCAACTGGACCCCCCTTCGACAAAGTTTGAAATAGATTCATATTACTTTAACAACTAAAAAATAACGAAGTCAGCACCGGCGACAACCTACGTCACCTGGCAACAACCTACGTTAACCTGGCGACAACTACGACAGCACCTACGTCAGGACAAGTCAAGCTACGCTCATTGGCGTCAAACCCACTGTCGCCAACTGTCTCCGAAAATGTTTCAACATGTTGAAAATCCAGCGGTGACCAGAAAGAAGCTACAACTCTTTGGGCGACTGAGGAGACAACTCACGACCATACAGGCGACACCCTGGCGACAGCCTAGTCACCTAAAAAAATCGCCTAAGTGGGACAGGCCCATAACTCATCGGGTCAGGCAGCATCTCTGGAAAAAAGGGAATAGGTGATGTTTCGGGTCGAGACCCTTCTTTAGGCTCACTTTGTGCCAGGATAAAACTTTATGACACATGAGTAACAACAAAAATATGCATGCTATCTCTGAGTAATGGAGTGCAATAAATGAGGTTTTATACTTCAGACTTTAACTTTAGAGATACAGCGTGGAAGCTTGGCGTATCTAGACCACGAGGGCCAACCAATGATCACCCCATACAATAGCACCACCCTACACACCAGGGACAATTTACAATTGACTGGAGTTGTAAATCTCTGACCAGCCACATTTAGTTATATATCTCTGTAATGAGCTAACATAGTCACCCTCAGGGCACTTCACCTCTTGCACATCAGCTATTACAAAGTCTAGACTTAAATGTTTTCAAGGGATTTAAGTGTAATTTGTGTATAATATATTTCCCCGTGTGCCAGTGACGCTGCTGCGAGCAAGATTTCCCATTTGTATACCTGTACAACTGACAATAGACGCAACTTGACCGGACTTGGAAACAGTACTTTGCACAAACTTACCCCGCGTGGCTCCTTCTGGAGGACTTCTGCCACCCTCTCCTTTCTGGCGTTCAGTTGCAGCCACACCGGGCAAGTCCTGATGAGCCTGTCCAGAATACTCATCCCGGGAAACGGCGGGGGCTGGTAAGGGGCTGGAGGATGAGACTGGCCGCACTCATCATTCGCACCTAGCAGTGGGCTGAATGAACACAAGATGTAAGTTTTGCTGCATCCTGTTCAGAGGATAGACTTTGTGCGGCCATAGCACAAAGTCACATCACATCAGCGAGCAAGTGCGAATGATGCTGTCAACAGATTACTTGACACAATAGCAGTGTTGAGATGAATCTTTGCCTTCACCGAAGCTGCACTCAATGTGGATAAAGTGAAATGCATAAATCAAATGCCGCTGGGTGGTGAGGTGTTCTCCAGAAGAGTTACAACTATGCAGTCTGTTTTATGTTAAACTACATACCCTGGCGTGACTCCAGTCTCCATTTCTTCTCCAGATGTTCTCTTCATCATTGCCTCCATCGTTCAGCTCTGCTGTGTAGACCCATTGAAGCAGCGCTCAGAATGGGGAGGGGGAGAGGGGGTGGGGGGCGAACTTTACTTCTCAAAGTTGACAAGGGCTTCACATTTCATGTGTAAAAATAAAATACAGCACTCTGCCTCTCAGCCAGAAAGATGGCGTTGGTTTTTTTGTTGTTGTTGCAGACTTTAAAAAGTACCAGGCGCTGCAAGGGAGGAAGGCGGGGTGGCTGTGGGTTCTCTGTCTTTGACTTCCTGTACTTTGCGATCAAATGGGGATCTCAGGAAGAGGCAGTTCTCAGTGGTCAAGCTTTCAGTAACGACGACCTCAAGCTTTCCTGACCAAAGAGCTCTGCTCTAAGATCTTTGTTCCTGACTCCGAACTTTCTGCACACTGTGGGAGGAGCGCTGATTTCAGCTGACGAGCTTTGGAGCCAAGTTCATTTTAAAACTGGCAGTAGTTCACCAGATCCAAAAAAACCCAGAGCAAATCTGGTTTCATTTTGCAGAGTTGGCCACAATGCTGACACTCATCTGGAGCTCTCACACAAGCACTGAGAGAGTGTTTGACGATGAGTACAAGCCCTCTCTCTTATTGCCCTCTCCATCGTCCCCGCCCCCCCCCCCCCACACACACACACACACACACACACACACACACACACACACACACACACACTTTTGAAGCTCTTTATTTTGACTCAGCAGAATAATAAGTTAAGTTTGCAGCAAATTTCACGAGAACAAGAAAAAGCAAATATAGATTTAAAAGATCTTATAAGAAAAAGTTAAAACTGAAGTTTGCAAAGTATAATGATCATGAAAGAACGTGATGAATGGTAGCAGTCTGAATTTTTTTTAGACGGTCTTTCGGTCTAACGGCATTTTTTATGAAAGGGTCTGGTATCCTCTACATAAACAGCTTGAGGCAGCATCTGCTTCCAAGAGCAGCATTAATTGAATTCCTCAAATGTAGTTCGGGAGTTATCACAGACTTCCCTTCCTTGCCTTTTTAAAGATTAACAGCCCGAATGAAAGGACTTTGATCAAACCTTTATCTCTCCAAATACATCAGTTGACATTACTTCCCCTTATCGTCTTTTCTATTGTTTTTAACTGCTTCATTAATGAAATCTGATTTCTTCTTATCTCGTCTACACTCAATCCGAAATGTCAGTTGAAATTCCAGCAGCATGGCATGTGCCAGACGTCTAATTGATTTTTTGCTGTAACTGTAATTTTATGATTCAGGATTATCTTTGGGCATTAGGGAAGTCAATGGCTAAAACTAAAGGGCAAAGAGGTTAAACGTGACCCATGCCTTCACTGTGATTTTCAATCTATTTTTGCACACATGTGCAAGACTGGAGACTGAGAGATCAGGAAGAGAGCGAGGGACATTATTAAGCAAAACACAAGGTGCTGGAATAACTTAGCAGGTTGGAAATATCACTGGAAGCATGAATGAATAGGCGACATTTTGAGTCAGGACCCTTATTCAGTCTCTTCAGTCTGAAGAAAAGTCCTAACTTGAAACATCGCCTGTCCATGTCATAAAGTCATACAACGTGGAAACAGGACCTTCGGACCAAAGCCTACATTGACCAACATGTCGTAGGGTCATAAGTGATAGGCGTAGAATTAGGCCATTCGGCCCATCAGATCTACTCCGCCATTCAATCATGGCCGATCTATCTCTCTCTCTCCTAACCCCATTCTCATGCCTTTCAGCAAGTGAGCAGCTGAGAGGAGGAGAGCAGTGATTAGTGCCTGGGTGTGACTTCTCGTGGTATACAAAAGGAAGGCAGGCACTGGCAAAGTGGCCATTATGGGAGAGGCTGTGTTTTGAGGTGTCGTGTTGTGTTTGGGGATTATATGGCCCACTTTGGTTCAATAGGGCCACATAAAATGTTGGAGTAACTCAGCGGGTCAGGCAGCATCTCTGGTGAAAATGGATAGGTGACATTTCAGGTCAAGACCCTTCCCCAGACATAAAATTCCTCAGAGAAGAATGCAGGGAATATCTCCGACGCTTTCTTTATCCATGAAGTATAGTTTAACAACTTCTTCGTTTTGTGCCCATCTTGTTACAAATGTTGACCTCACTGTCATCGTCCGTCCTGAAAAGGACGCAAGCTTCCGGCGACAATCAGTGGGAGCCATCACTTGTCACAATAGATGATGGTGGTGGCAGAATTAGCTCAGGATACTTCCAGTTCCCAGCCCCACCACGTGGACGCTTCTTCTATGGGGCCGTTTAACTCATCCAACAGAAGGTGTTTCCAACAGCAAAGCACATTCTCAGCATCACACTGGTACATCAGCCTGGACTTCTAAGCAAAAGTACATAGAGGACCAGAGGACATAGGTTTAAGGTGAGGGGGAAAAGATTTAATAGGAATCTGAGGGGTAATTTTTTCACACAAAGAGTGGTGGGTGTATGGAACAAGCTGCCAGAGGAGGTAGTTGAGGCAGGGACTATCCCAACATTTAAGCAACAGACAGGTACATGGAAAGGACAGGTTTGGGGGGATATGAACCAAACTCGGGCAGGTGGAACTAGTGTAGATGGGACATGTTGGCCGGTGTGGGCATGTTGGGTCAAAGGGCATGTATCCGCACTGTATTACTCTATGACTAGTGTAGATGGGACATGTTGGCCGGTGTGGGCATGTTGGGTCAAAGGGCATGTATCCGCACTGTATTACTCTATGACTAGTGTAGATGGGACATGTTGGCTGGTGTGGGCATGTTGGGTCAAAGGGCATGTATCCGCACTGTATCACTCTATGACACTACATGACCAGGGAATTGAACCTTACGATTACTGACCTGACAGCACGGCATAGATCCATGGCTGAACAAGTTGCTCCATCTCCAGACATGGAAGGTGAGAACGGATCGTTAAATCATTGCTTGTACTTAAGGACACGGGCAAATAATGGAAGGGATAGGCCAGCTGACCCCTCAAGCTTCCTCTGCCATTTATTATAATCATGGTCGATTTTGCTGGTTTCAACTCCTCTTCTATGCCAGTTCCCCACATCCCTCAATTCCCAGGTCTTTCAAAATAATTTATCTGCCTCTTAAATACATCTAACAATCTCACCTCTGTATTAAATATTTCTAATAATCTTGCCTACACATTCCTCTGAGGCACAGAGTTCCAGAGACTCACCACCCTCTGTGCAAAGAAATTACCATGTGCCTCCATTTTAAATATCTTTCTTGTACCTATTTTATGTTTGGTAATCTTACAGATTATGGCAATATTAGCATCATAGATTGAATAGTGGAAACAGGCCCTTCGACCCAACTTGCTCACATGACCAACATGTCCCATCAACACTTGGCCCATATTCCTTTAAACCTGTTCTATCCACGTACCTGTCTAATTGCTTCTTAAATATTGCGTTAGTCCCTGCCTCAATTGTCCCTAATGTGTGTAGGGTATGAGGGGATTGCTAGTTGGTGCAGACTCAGTGGACCTTAGGGCCTGTTTCGCACTGTATCTCAAACTAAACTAAACTAATCCCTGTAAATCTTCCCTGCACCCTTTCCAACAACATCTCTTCTATAACATGGTGCCCTGAACTGAACATGGAAAATTGCAGGATTAATGTTGAGTGGGCATTTTCAACCCCGTTAATAGATTCATTGTCTACATTCAGTTCCTCAAATGGCATCTGTCCCTTGTCAGATGAGGCTGGTGTGAAGGAATGTTTTTTTTTCTGTTAGGACATATCAGCTGATAATCAGACCTTCTCTCTTACAAATTGACACAGGTGAATCAGTTAAACCGATCATCAGTCAAATCCATCTTAGGTTCACAAAGCTCATAAATCCACAAATTCATAAGTTGTAGGAGCAGAATGAAGCCATTCAGCCCATCAAGTCTACTCCACCATTCAACATGGCTGATCCATCCTCCCCTCCCATTCTCCTGCCTTCTCCCCATAACCCCTGACACCTGTGCTAATCAAGAAGCTATCAATCTCCACCTTAAAAATATCCATTGACTTGACCTTCACAGCCTTCTGTGGCAATGAATTCCACAGATTCACCACTCTCTGACTAAAGAAATCCCTCCTAATCTCCTTTAGATAGATACATAGAAAATAGGTGCAGGAGTAGGCCATTCGGCCCTTCGAGCCTGCACCGCCATTCAATGTGATCATGGCTGATCATCCAACTCAGTATTCCCTTTCTAAAGGTACGTTCTTTTATTCTGGGGTTATGGCCTCTGGTCCTAGACTCTCTCACTAGTGGAAACATCCTCTCCACATCCATTGTATCCAGACCTTTTAATGGACAAGTCTCTAGCATTAGAATTACACAACAACATTTTCAATATGATGCTCAGCAAAGGGGCAGTGGAATGAAAATACAGTACATTGTGTTGGAGCAATATCTTATATACAGTAGGTACACAAAAATGCTGGAGAAACTCAGCGGGTGCAGCAGCATCTATGGAGCGAAGGAAATAGGTAACATTTCGGGCTGAAACGAAGGGTTTCGGCCCGAAACGTTACCTATTTCCTTCACTCCATAGATGTTGCTGCACTCACTGAGTTTCTCCAGCATTTTTGTGTACCTTCGATTTTCCAGCATCTGCAGTTCCTTCTTGAACACTCTTATATACAGTAGTCTGCTCCATAATAAGCAGTGGCTGCTCTGTGGCGAGAAGCAATATGAACCTCCACAGAATAAACCACTTACTTCCTGCAATTTAATAAGATCGTGGCTGATCTGACTGCAACCTCAAATCTGCATTTCTGTCTATCCCCATAATCTTTCATTCCCTTTCTGATCACAAATCTCTCTAGTTTTTGCTTAAAATTATTCAAGCACTCTGTTTCCACTGTCCATTGAGAACAAATGTTCCAAAGACTCACCGGGAGTTTTATTCTTAACTTGGCAACATCTTATTGCTGTACAGTGACATTCCTTCCAGATTCTCTCACAAGAGGAAACATCCTCCACATTCACCTTGTCAAAGAACCTCAAGATCTAATATGTTTCAGTCTAAACTACAACAAATGCAAGCTCAGCCGAATCAATCCTGCCTCACTCGACAATCTGCCCCTTCCGATTAGCAGTCCTGTAAATTTTCTCTAAATATATTAAGTATATACTTCCAGTTCCCTTACATCCTTGCTTCAGAGCTCTTCAGCGCGTCGTCAACAGAGCGCAGCGGATCATCGGGACAGAGCTACCAGCCTTGGAGGGCATCTACCACACGCGGTGCCTCAGGAAGGCCCTCAGCATCCATAAGGACTCATCACACCCCTGCCACGGTCTGTTTCAACTACTTCCCTTCAGCAGACGTTACAAGGCCTTCTACGCCCGAACCTCTAGACTCAGGAACAGTTTCATCCCAAGAGCTATAGCGGCTCTGAACCGGCCCTAATGAGTGCCCCCCCACCCACTCCCTTTGGATAATCTCCCTCAGATGGTCACGTCAATCAATTCAGCTTGTTTATTTATGTATTGTATTTATTTACCTTTCTTTACATCAGTGGAGCTGCACACTAAATCTCGTTGCACTGACGTGCAATGACAATAAAAGATATATTATTATTATTATTATTATTATTCAATAGGGACAGCAATATGTGTAAACAACACTCCACAAGGACAGGCAGCATCTATTGAGGGAGAAACACAATTTCTGTTTCAGGAATGCTCAACATTCAACAGATCATCTTCTTTGATTTCCTACATTCAATATGATGCCACCACCACACACACTTTGCCCCCCCCCATCCCCCTGCAACGTTCTGGTTCATTCTTCCATCTACATCAATTCCCCATTCCCTTTCTCACAGAACTATCCTTTTGCTTCTCTCCTTGACCCAGGATTTCCAAATACTCCTTCCAGGTGAAGTAGTGATTCTTCCAGTTCTAGTGCGCTCCACTCATCCTTCATAGTTTGTCCTCGACATTAGATAAACCAAAAGCAGGTAGTCATTGCTTTGTGCAGGAAAGAAATGCAGATGCTGGTTTACACCAAAGATAGACACCAAACGCTGGAGTAACTCAACGGGTCAGGCAGCATCTCTGGAGAAAAGGAAAAGGTGATGTTTCGGGTCAAGATCCATATTTGGACTCCAGTCTGAAGAAGGGTCTCAACCCGAAACATCACCCATTCCTTCTCTCCAGAGATGCTGCCTGACCCATTGAGTTACTCCAGCATCTTGTGTCTATCTTTAGAGTCATTGTTTTGTCCGTTTGTGAAGGTGACTGAGCTCCCAGTTGCCTGCCACCTTAATTCTCCATTCTACCTGCGCAGAGATGCCTGCCTTTGGCTTCCTTTACTATTCCAAAGAAGTGCAAAGTTGACAAGAACTAGTGCCTTATCATGGAGTATAAACATGATCTAATGGAGGATCTCGACCTGAAACATTGACTAGAACTTTGCCTCCACTTTACCCACTGAGCCCATCGAGCGTTGTTTGTCTTTTCTTCTGTCTGAACATATGTCAGCTTTTAGATGTCAGCACCAAATTTAACAATTTCATATAACCGTTATTTTCCAGTTTGTGCCCTGAACTGGCCTCTGTTTTAGTTTAATTTAGAGACACAACACGGAAACAGGCCCTTTGGCCCACCAAGTCCATGCCGACCAGTGATTCCTGTACACTACCACTATCCTACACACACTAGGGACATTTTACAATTTTACCAAGCCAATTAGATTAGATAGCCGCACATTTGGATAGCAGTAACAGGATCGGTCCGAGTCAGCATGGATTTACGAAGGGGAAATCATGCTTGACTAATCTTCTGGAATTATTTGAAGATGTAACTAGGAAAATGGACAAGGGAGAGCCAGTAGATGTAGTGTACCTGGACTTTCAGAAAGAATTTGATAAGGTCCCACATAGGAGATTAGTGGGCAAAATATGGGCACATGGTATTGGGGGTAGAGTGCTGACATGGATAGAGAAGTGTTTAAGAAGGAACTGCAGATGCTGGAAAATCAAAGGTACACAAAAAGGGTTTTGGCATGAAATGTTGCCTATTTCCTTCGCTCCATAGATGCTACTGCACCCGCTGAGTTTCTCCAGAATTTTTGTGTACCTTGGATAGAGAAGTGGTTGGCAGACAGGAAACAAAGAGTAGGGATTAACGGGTCCCTTTCAGAATGGCAGGCAGTGACTAGTGGGGTACCGCAAGGCTCGGTGCTGGGACCGCAGCTATTTACAATATACATCAATGATTTGGATGAAGGGATTCAAAGTAAGATTAGCAAATTTGCAGATGACACAAAGCTGGGTGGCAGTGTGAACTGTGAGGAGGATGTTATGAGAATGCAGGGTGACTTGGACAGGTTGGGGGAGTGGGCAGATGCATGGCAGATGAAGTTTAATGGGGATAAATGTGAGGTTATCCACTTTGGTAGCAAAAACAGGAAGGCAGATTACTATCTAAATGGCATCAAGTTGGGAAAAGGGGAAGTATAACGGGATCTGGGGGTCCTTGTACATCACTCACTGAAAGTAAGCATGCAGGTACAGCAGGCAGTGAAGAAAGCTAATGGCATGTTGGCCTTCATAACAAGAGGAATCGAATATAGGAGCAAAGAGGTCCTTCTGCAGTTGTACAGAGCCCTAGTGAGACCACACCTGGAGTATTGTGTGCAGTTTTGGTCCCCTAACTTGAGGAAGGACATTCTTGCTATTGAGGGAGTGCAGTGTAGGTTTACAAGGTTAATTCCCGGATGGCGGGACTGTCATATGCTGAGAGAATGGAGCAGCTGGGCTTGTACACTCTGGAGTTTAGAAGGATGAGAGGATATCTCATTGAAACATATAAGATTGTTAAGGGCTTGGACACGCTAGAGGCAGGAAATATGTTTCCGATGTTGGGGGAGTCCAGAACCAGGGGCCACAGTTTAAGAATAAGGAGTAAGCCATTTTGAACGGAAACGAGGAAACACTTTTTCTCACAGAGAGTGGTGAGTCTGTGGAATTCTCTGCCTCAGAGGGCGATGGAGGCAGGTTCTCTGGATACTTTCAAGAGAGAGCTAGATAGGGCTCTTAAAAATAGCGGAATCAGGGGATATGGGGAGAAGGCAGGAACGGGGTACTGATTGGGGATGATCAGCCATGATCACATTGAATGGCGGTGCTGGCTCGAAGGGCCAAATGGCCTACTCCTGCACCTATTGTCTATTAGCCTATAAACCTGCATGTCTTTGGAGTGTGGGGGGGAAACTGGAGATCCCGGCGAAAACCCAAGCAGGTCACGGGGAGAACGTACAAAATCCGTACAGACAGGACCCGAAACGTCACCCATTCCTTCTATCCAGATATGCTGCCTGTCCCGCTGAGTTACTCCAGCATTTTGTGTCTATAGGAAGAGGTTAGTTTGCATCTGGCTGATGCAACACAAACTTTAATTTAAGCCATGTTGGAGTACAGCAATTTGTTCTTCTTTCTAGTTTGTGGCGGCACAGTGGAACCACGAGTACAGTTGCTGCCTCACAGCTCCAGAGACCTGGGTTCAATTCTGACCTCTGCCGCTATCTGTGTGGAGTTTGCACGTTCTCTTTGTGACTTCATGGGTTTCCTCCAGGTTTATCAGTTTCCTCCCACATGTCAGAGACATGCAGGTTCACTGGGCACTCTAGGTTGTCTCTTATGCACAGGTGAGTGGCTGAATCTGAGGTAAACTGATGGGAGTGTGGAGAGAATCAAATAGGATTTGTGCAAATAGTCAGGATTGAGAAGCTGGCAAGAAGAGCCAGTTTGCATGCAGTCTGACTATATTTACCATTGACTTTGATGCCGCCAAACTAAAATCTAAATATTTTGATGAAATAATAGTCTGAAGAAGGGTTTCGGCCCGAAACGTTGCCCATTTCCTTCGCTCCATAGATGCTGCTGCACCCGCTGAGTTTCTCCAGCTTTTTTGTGTACCTAAAATCTAAATATAATTGTCTGCAGAAATCTGAGTTAAACCCATGGGAAACACACGTTTCACAAATTATTTAAACCATGTTTAGTTTACTTACGTTCAGTTTAGAGATACAGTGCCGAATCTCGGCCCTTCGGCCCGATGAATCCATGCCAACTAGTGATTCCCGCACACTAGCACAATCACACACACACTAGGGACAATTTACAATCTTTACCAAAGCCAATTAACCTACAAACCTGTACGTCTTTGGAATGTGGGAGGAAACCGGAGCGCCGGGAGAAAACTCACACGGTCACAGGGAGAACGTACAAACTCCGTAGAGACAGAACCCGTAGTCAGGATCGAACCCAGGTCTCTGGCTCTGTGAGGCAGCAACTCTACTGCTCCACCACCGTGTTACCCTCACAGTGTTTCATTCAGAGGCTGAAACAAATCACTTGTTTTGATACAGCATTGTATTAATAGTATTTATTTAAAGATGCACATTGCATTACATGTTCATATATCAATGTATCAACATTTGCTTGATAAGGTATCTTCTGTAGGTTGCTCTGGGTACAACATAATGTGCAGGCATTCTGTTCTACCCATAAGTCATGGGATAATAATACATTCAATTAATTTAACTTTTTACATAATATAATCTCAGTTTATACACATAAATCCACATCAAGTGCCATTCACAGTGCATTAGGTCACATTCATTCTACAATTTTTTCTAGATATGCATTTGAATAAATATTTATTGCCTGACTTTTACAATATACACAAGATATTGCCATTTTTCTCAGAGAATATATCAATTAACTTAGAAATCTAAAGTGTGTCAGAATGATACTTGAAAGTTTGTGATAAACTGTACTTGAGTCCAATGTTCCAGGGCAATGTTCTGTGTAATGTAAATCACTGTGTTTCCATCCCATTACACTATTATATTCCTTTTGGATCAATGCATATCAGTGAAATATAAATTGAGCAGAAGTAAGTAAGGACCAGCATTTGTATAGCACCTCATCAAACAAATTACTTTCAAAATGCGATACTACTGCTTTGTAGAAAAATGCAGAACGCAGCATGGTTGGTTGTACAAGCGGCAAGTGAAATGAATCTGTAGAAACAAGGAACTGCAGATGCTGGTTTACCAAGGAAAGAAACAAAGTGCTGGAGTAACTCAGCAGGACAGACAGCATCCCTGGATTACATGGATAGGCAGCGTTTCATGTCGGGACCCTTGTATCTGACTCTCTCCCGAAACGTCACCTGTCCATGTTCAGATATGGAATTCAGATTTAGGTCATCAGCCCATTGAGTCTACTCTGCCATTCAATCGTGGCTGTTCTAAATTTCCCTCTCAACCCCATTTCCCTCTCAACCCCATTCTCCTGCCTTCTCCCCATAACCGTTAATGCCTCTATCAATCAAGAATCTCTGCTTTAAAAGTACCCAATGACTTGGTCTCCACAGCCGTCTGTGGCAATGAATTCCACAGATTCATTACCCTATGACTAAAGAAATTCCTCCTTATCTCCTTCCTAAAGATACATCTTTTTATTCTGAAACTGTGCTTTCTGTTCTTCGACTCTCTCACTAGTGGACACATCCTCTCCACATCCACTCTATCCAGGCCTTTCATTTCTCTGTAAGTTTCAATGAGGTCCTCCCCTCATTCTTCTAACTCCAGCGAGTACAGGCCCAGAGCCGTCAAATACTCATCGTACATTAATCCAATCGTTTTCAGGATCATTCTCGTAAATCTCCTCTGCATCCTCTCCAACACCAGCACATCCCTCCTCAGATACAGAATCCAAAATTGCTCACAATACTCCAAATGCGGTCTGACCAGTGCCTTATAAAGCCTCAGCATCACATCCCAGTTCTCCATGAATGCTGCCTTACCCGCTGAGGAACTCCAGCATTTTGTGTCTTCCCTCAGTGAATCTGTGATGGTTGGGGAAGCGTATTGACCAGGGTACATTCCTCCAGTTATACCAAACCAATTAGCCTACAAACCTGCACTTCTTTGGAGTGTGGGAGGAAACCGCAGCTCCTGACAAAAACCCACGAAGGTCACCGGGAGAACATACAAACTCCATACAGACAGCACCCGTATCCAGGATCGAACCTGGGTCTCTGGCGCTGTAAGGCTGCAACTCTACCGTGCCGCCAATTGTGCAGAATCTTTTTCAGAATTGTTTTAGGGTGTCAGCTAAGGTATGTACTCAGAACCTGGATCAGAGCCTCAGCCATCCGACATAGAGGTAACAAAAGCACGACGACTCACCTTGATAACAAGAGGCAATCGTTTATTCAACATCATTTTGTTTTCGAAAGAAATGCCAGCTGATCTCATACAAATAGGTTGTGATTCCAAATAGGCTTTAAAAGGAAGATGTTTGTCAAAGATTATTAATTGTTTGCACCACAGGTAAACCAGAAGAAGCTGTCCACACCTGTCACCACAGCAATGTTGTAGGTAGGCAGTGAGATCTCACACCAGACCTTCACTTCTTCTTTCCAATGCAATCTCTTGGTTGATTTAATTTGTTTTTTAGTTTTGTCAAGTAAAAATCATAATTGAGCCAAGTATTTGATATAATTCCAGTGCCCTAACAGTTGCTGCCTCAATACCAGTCTGAAAGCAATTTCCCAGCAAGGGCCACTTACAGTAATTATACAAACTTCAAATAAAGGTCTGCACCAAGTTACTGGAATTCTATAAGGCCAACCTTAAAAAACAATCCCATTCTAAACCAGGAAACTGATCAGTCTCTAATGTGATATATCATTGTTGTGTTTTATTGTGATTGAGGTCCAATTTTTTCCGCTTTATAGAAACATTCCATATTCAATTTTTAAAAACAATAGTCAAAAAGTGAGATCGTAGATTGCTTCATAACCCATATTTCATTAGAAAAAATGTAATTGTGTAAGTGAAATAATTTAGTTTAGTCCAATATTTGTTTCATCATGCATCTTTGAGTTGGGTCCCAAACTGCCATCGATGATTTTGGTTTATTCCAGAGGAGAAGATAGCACATTAAATATGATGCATTTCCCTTACACTCAAGCAAGCCATTTGGGTTTCTGGTCCCACTCGATATATGCTGGAGTGTCTTCCTAAAGTGCTTATATGTAATCCCTCTCATACATTCATCTACGATATCATTTAGATCACTCTAAATTGCCTCCCATCTATCCAGTCATTAATAACAACTGTGTCATTACAACAAAACTATTTTACCAAAGCTGACAAAATTGTCTGACTAATTCCAACCTTAGAGACAAGGGGTATCTAAAATTCAGTGTTTACCTAGAATTGGTTTCACCTTGATGGGCAGGATATTGCACAAATCAGTGTTTCTGGAGACTGAGGGACTTAGAGGTGGCAGGAGAATTTGCAAGCCGAGCTTTTTTAAGGCATCATACTAAGTGATGATTATAGTGCTAACATCAGCAATCTGTGCAAGATCATTGTTACTGTTGAGATACAAGCGCGGAAAGAGTGCTGATATAATTAAGAAAATACTGTAGCATCCTCTGTGTGCTTGATAAGTTACACATGTGAGATATACAAAGTAGCCTACCAATTTGATTTGACACATTTTTTTTTTTAATGAATTTGGATCATTTCCAGTCATAGTCAATATTCTCATAATACACCAGAATGGAACAGGTTGTGCATGGTAGCTAGCAGAAAAAGTTGATCTGAATAAGACAATACCACAGCGTAAAACTTAATGGAGAAGATGCATGAAATCGGAGGCAAAAACCGAAGATTATAGAGACTCTTAGTGGTCAAGAGAACACACATTAACAGCTCAGTTTCCTTCTTCAATAGACCATACCATGCACTTGGATAACTCTGGCTTTGGAAACTTTCAGCAGCAATACATAATACATCAATGTATCAAAAAACATCTACTAAAATACCCCTCTTTATATAACAATCTCTTAATAAACTCTCTTTTGCAGAATGTAATTGAAATACCAATAGAGTTCAGACAGAAAAATAGTACTTTTTTCTTTCCACTCCCAAAGTGATTTCAACAATATAATTATCTTTCCTTTTCCAGCAGGACCTTCATTATAACACTCTATTAATTATAAAACTTTACATGAGAATTCACAAAAACTTTATTTTGAGAATGCTCAAAATTCCAATATAACTCTGAAAGTTGATTTGCGGAAAAAAAATATCATTTATCTTGTGGCTTTCATGAAAATATAAGATTTCAACCGTTTCATTGTTTTGTCCCCAAAATTGGTCACTGACTTCAACAGCCAACAAACAGTGATACTAATTAAGTAGTTTAAACTGCTACAAAGCAAAACAGAGTAAGATAATCAGCAATCTTCATGAACAAATTGCCACTCATTGGTTTACACTATCTCAATCCCCTACCTTGTTAATTCTCTGTATCTAGTCTACGTGTTCAATTTATTGCAATTTTTCATGAACTCATCTACCATTGAGAAATGTTAGATGAACTGGATCACTCATGCCCATCAGGAAAAGGAACTGCTAATTTCCAGCTGGTTTTTCCAACAATGCCTCTGAATGCCATAAATATTTGATTGTTAATTCCTCTGGGATAGCAAGCTCAGGCAAATAATTCCAATTTTCCTTAATTGCATGTACGTTAAGGGAAAATAATAAAAATCTTCAGTTCCCAAAATTTAGCTGAGTCAGGAAATGAAGGAGCTTAATTGTGGATCTGTAAGATGAGAAACTGGTTGCTCTAAGTGGGTCGTTGGTTCATTTCCATTCATTTGCTAATCAATTTTCATTCCCTGGGAAAGTACTTGGTGTAGGTATGTGGGAGTGGGGGGAGAGGGAAGCAGATGATGATCTGTGCTATAAATAAAAATAAATAAATGTAAGTAATATTCTCTCCTTCCTGATACTCCTACATCAGGGTGTGGCGACAATTCTTGCAGTCGTTGCTTTGACTGTAACGACTGCAAGAGTCATTAAGCAGTGGCATAATCACAGCTCCAACTGTGGCTCAGATGCCAGCAGTTTGTTTCTGTACCTCCATCTCTAGACCGAAGGAAGATGCACTTGACGTCAAGTAGCTGTGGTGAAATAGTGACCGGGGTTGTCCTAAAAGTAAAAACTAAAATTTGATCAAACTTACTGGGGTGCAGAACACTGAGTGATTGAGAATGGCAGAGTGGGTCGATGTCAACAAGTAGTTTTCTCTGGGGACATAGGGTAAGAAGATATGAAATTTGAATGCATATGATATGGATATGAAATTTCTTGACTCAAAGGATTGTAAATTTTTGGAATTATCCCTCCATTAAAAATATATTATATATATTTAACTATATTAAGTATATATAGTGTGTGTATATATATATATATATAGCTTATACATAAACTATATATTTAATAGTCAAATATATTTAAGACTGAGATATTCAATAAACTTCTGGACACCAAGTGATTTGGGAACGTCTGTGAATCCTGGTTAGCCATTTTACAAAATGATCGCAAATCCCTTCCCTAGCATTTTCTGTCCCCCAGCTAAAGGTCTGTATGTATGTTCAGTACTATTGTCTCAACCCAGACAGCCAGACAGCTTTAGTCAACCATGAGAGGACACCAAGGTTGGATACACCCACAGAGATGTAGTCTGAAATCAGAACTGTGGGATGATAATCAGTAGAGGAGACCATCCATGACTTCCCCCTTCAACAATAACCAATGATTAATCAATAACCCAATTGTGGCTACCACTACTTAGATCATCCAGCTCGACAAGATGAATCAATGGTGGACTTTTCAGATCTTGATGGGGCTGCAATTATCATAAATCATTTATTAAGGTCATTCTTTAGAACATGTTTAACATTACAATGTAGGCTGTTCAATCCAGTAAAACTATTGAGTTTGTGAGAATGTCTTTGAAATTTGCAACTTGAAGTTACTTATATTGAGTTTGTAAATGCTAGTTTACAACACTAGCACATGCAGTTGTTGTGCACCAAGAAAACTGATTGCAGTATATCAATCCTCTAAATTAGTTGAACAGACAAGACCATAAATACTTAATCAACAACCTACAGTGTGAAAAGTTTAAAATGACATTTCAGTGTCCTATGATTCAGTTTACAGTTTATCAATTTTATTGCCACAATACCATTAAGATGGCCTTAAAAATGGACTGTGCTCACATTAAAAGATAAAATGCCGGGATTGAAAGATGCACTAGGAGCCTTTTAATAATTTAGTGTCTTCAAGTGGTGTGGATTTGCAGGCGCTGTGAGAGGGGTTCAATACAAAATGATCACAGTTGTACAACATGTGACCCTGTATTTGATTTCAAGACACATATATCCTATCATTGTAAATAGGATGCTGAGCAGTTTAGTAGTAACACACGCACTGATAGGCAGGGTATTTCAAGATATTACTGGCCAATGTAATGTGCGCTTTACAGTAAACAATTAAGTCCAAATGTATGTTTGCATTTCTATGCCCATCTCATCACTGTTCAGAATTTTATTTATGGTAGTTTAATTAGATGCTTGCTCAAAGTTAAATGGTGATTTTTATCATCAAATAGCAGCTTTTAAAATAATCAGTGCCAGGTTTACATTACAATTTATAAATATAAGATTAATAACCAAGGATAGGCATTTTAAAATATGCTGCCAGTATAGCTATTATGTCTACATGTATGTTTAAATTTGGAGGCCTATCTCATCATTTCCCAGAATTGGTGTTTTGTCTAATTTGTAGTTTGCTAAAAGACAAATGACGATTTACAGTCAAAAAGTAGTTTTAAAAATCATTGTTAGTTTTACATTAAAATTGTAAATATAGGATCAATAGTCAAGGATAGGCATGTTTAAAGAAGTTGCCATGCCATATCTAATTATACAACCTTGAACTGATTTGCAAGAAAGATTCATTTGTTTTGACTGCTGCCTTTCATGCAGAAAGCAACCATCAAATGAGAAAGTATACAAATTAAAGGGCTAGCATCCCTTTTCTTCAATTTTCCAAGGCTGTAATGAAAGGTATTAAAAACATCAAAAAGTCCCTAACCAGAGACTCTTGTTCATATGTTCACATTATATGCAGTGAAGATGATGCAGAGTAATATTATATTGCCAAAAATATCATAATATGTTGTAGGAACAATATTGCACCTTATAATTTAGTCATAAAGTGAGTTCATCCATGTTTATCACAGCCGGAACAAACAAATTAAATGTTTAAAAATGTTACAATATTCATTATTCATGAAAGAACTCAATCTTTAGTATGCTCTTTCGAAAGATATACAGTGCCCTCCATAATGTTTGGGACAAAGACCCATTGTTTATTTATTTGCCTTTGTATTCCACAATTTGAGATTTGTAATAAAAAAAATCACATGGTTAAAGTGCACATTGTCAGATTTTAATACAGGCCATTTTTATACATTTTGGTTTCACCATGTTCAGGATAGTTTAAATGCCTCCTTAATGCAGGTATAAGAGAGCTCTCAGCACCTAGTCTTTCCTCCAGTCTTTCTATCACCTTTGGAAACATTTATTGCTGTTTATCAACATGAGGACCAAAGTTGTGCCAATGAAAGTCAAAGAAGCTGTTACGAAACTGAGAAACAAGAATAAAATTGTTAGAGACATCAGCCAAACCTTAGGCTTACTAAAATCAACTGTTTGGAACATCATTAAGAAGAAAGAGAGCACTGGTGAGCTTACTAATCGCAAAGGGACTGGCAGGCCAAGGAAGACCTCCACAGCTGATGACAGAAGAATTCTCTCAAGAAAGAAAAATTCCGACAGATCAGAAACACTCTTCAGGAGTCAGGTGTGGATTTGTCAATGACCACTGTCCGCAGAAGACTTAATGAACAGAAATACAGAGGCTACACGGCAAGATGCAAACCACTGGTTAGCTGCAAAAATAGGATGGCCGGGTTACAGTTTGCCAAGAAGTACTTAAAAGAGCAACCACAGTTCTGGAAAAAGGTCTTGTGGACAAGTGAAACGAAGATTAACTTATATCAGAATGATGGCAAGAGCAAAGTATGGAGGAAAGAAAGAACTGCCCAAGATCCAAAGCATACCACCTCATCTGTGAAACACGGTGGTGGTGGTGTTAGGGCCTGGGCATGTATGGCTGCTGAAGGTACTGGCTCACTTATCTTCATTGATGATACAACTGCTGATGGTAGTAGCATAATGAATTCTGAAGTGTATAGACACATCCTATCTGCTCAAGTTCAAACAAATGCCTCAGAACCTGTTGGCCGGCGGTTCATTCTACAGCAAGACAATGATCCCAAACATACTGTTAAAGCAACAAAGGAGTTTTTCAAAGCTAAAACATGGTCAATTCCTGAGTGGCCAAGTCAATCACCTGATCTGAACCCAATTGAGCCTGCCTTTTATATGCTGAAGAGAAAACTGAAGGGGACTAGCCCACAAAACAAGCATAAGATAAAGATGGCTGCAATACAGGCCTGGCAGAGCATCACCAGAGAAGACACCCAGCAACTGTCCATGAATCGCAGACTTCAAGCAGTCATTGCATGCAAAGGATATGCAACAAAATACTAAACATGACTACTTTCATTTACATGACGTTGCTGTGTCCCAAACATTATGGTGCCCTGAAATGGGGAGATTATGTATAAACACTGCTGTAATTTCTACATGGTGATACCAAAATGTATAAAAATGGCCTTAATTAAAAGCTGACAATGTGTACTTTAACCACGTGTAATTTTTTTCTATTACAAATCTCAAATTCTGGATTACAGAGGCAAATAAATAAATGATGGGTCTTTGTCCCAAACATTGTGGAGGCCACTGTTTCTATAGCATAGTATCAAAATACTATGAATCAAAGTTCAAACATAAAGTCAGCATATATACTTTCCTATTAAAATGTACAAGTTTAGCATTTCATTCATTATTTAAGCTACATTGACTGAATATACAAATTATCTTGTTCATATGCACACAATTCCAATATATACTCTTTTAAGTTTCTGAACATAAACAGACGTTGGCTTCAACATGTATCGTGGCCCTACGTAAAATTAGGTCAGAAAAGACTGCCTAACAAATTGCTTCCCACATATAGTATATGTGGTGAAGTCCCATGAACTAAAAGACTGATATGTAGCACTCTTGCTGTTTAACACATTATAATTTTGCACTAATGTGCACAAACAGGCTGTAAAACATACAGGAGATCCAGTTGTTGCAGTCACGTTGCTAAATCATGGGCGTAATTTGTAGAAGCTCCATCGGAGGGAGTGAGAGCTCCTTGTGCGACTTCAGTGTACAATAATCAGTTAGCAGTCTTCTTGTCAAATAATAGTTCTGGCTCTGTGTTAAAAGCTGCTTTAACTTTCAAAATAGCCAAAAGAAAACATTCTTTATATACCAAAGAAAGGTCCAAGAGCAGCTTACGACAGTTCTTTTTTGATGGCATCCTGTGGCGCTCAGATATGCTTAAATGCTGACTTTGCACATAGGCAAGTTAACAAAAGTAAAGACATTGAATTCGATCATGATTGAGAAGCACAAGAAAAAAGCGTAGAGGACCAGCACATAAATACCCAGCTTTTTATCCAATTTCCATCCATTCACATGAATACCAGCCACCTGGAATCACAAATAGTTTGTGTTACTACAGCAGAAATATGTACTGCCATCTTGGAACACCTAAATAAGCCATCAACTTTCAGCATATACTTAGCTGGTAGTTTTGAAGATCTCAAATCAAACAATATTTTCTATCATGCCATTTAGTCTTCACAGCGATCAAAGTTAAAACATGAAAATGAAGCATAATGTGATGAAACATGAAACTATGGAAAGTGCACCTATTAGCACCCATTTTTCATTTGAAAATTCTTCAGAGATTATGAGTCTACCCAGCTTTGATCACTTAGAAAAAAATTTCCGATGAAATTGCCTCCACTGGGATATTGACCTGGGTAAATGACAGAAATGATGACAGGCTCTGTGCATTTTCTATATTTTTTGCCGTAAATTGGAGACTATGACTGTTGTTAAGCTCTGACATATTAACCAGAAACAGGAATTGGTTAAAAAATGATTAAGGGACATGCATATGATATTAGATACAAAACGCTGGAATAACTCAGCGGGACAGGCAGCATCTCTGGAGAGAAGGAATGGGTGATGTTTCGGATCGAGACCCTTCTTCAGACGGAATATCACCCATTCCTTCTCTCCAGAGATGCTGCCTGTCCCGCAAAGAGTTAGTCCAGCATTTTGTGTCTATCTTCGATTTAAACCAGCATCTGCAGTTCCTTCCTATGCATATGATATTAATGTTTTGTGTGTGGCAACTGGCAGCCTCGCTATTCAATGCTCAGGGCAATGGAAATCCTAACCTTGTTTGCACCAACACTGATTCCAGCCCTTTAACACATTTTACAACAGCACTGTAATCTCTTGGCCCCTGGATGCTGAATCTATTGTCTCCCACTGGCAAAGGGCCAGTCGCATCACAAGGTGAATTATCACCAGGGTGCAGAGCGTCTGTACCAAATGATGATTGCCCGCCCCTATGTTTTCCATCGAGCCCAGGGCATTCTTGCTTGCAGCTGTTCTGATGCTGCCTTGGGGAGGGTTCCAATAAAGGCTGGTGCCTTTCCTTGGGATCAGTGCAGTGAAAAGCAAACGTCACATTTTAGCCGATGATTCTGTGTGCAAACTGATTAAGAACATGAGGGTTAGGAGCAGGAGCAAGCCTCCTGGTCTTCATGCCTGCTCCACCACCAGTCAGTGCGATCATTTCTGATTTTCCACCTCAGCTCCATTTTCTTGCATTAGTCCTACAACCTTTCATATCCTGAAAATCTACCCAACTCTGTATTGAATGGACATCCTAGAGATTTCCCAATGATCACCACCATTTGAGTGAAGAAGTTTGTTATCCCCTTGTTCTGATATGGTGACCACTGGTTATAATTGTCTTAGTCAGGGAAACCATCCTTCCTGTAGATAAGACACAAAATGCTGGAGTAACTCAGCAGGACAGGCAGCATCTCAGGAGGGAAGGAATGGGTGACTTTTCAGGATGAGACCCTTCAGACCAGAGATGCCTCCTGTCTCGCTGAGTTACTCCAGCTTTTTGAGTCTATCTTCGGTTTATACCAGCATCTGCAGTTCCTTCCTACACATCCTCCCTGCATCCAGTTTGTCGTGAACTGTAGGAAGTTTGTTTCAATGTGATGACCTCTTTTTATCTAAACAGTTGAAAATACAGTTTGAGTCTCTACAACTACTCCTCTACTGGTAAACCCGTTATCCCGACAATAATATCTGATATATCTTTGTTCCGTCTCCTCTATGCCTTCTGGACATCAGCTACATGACACTCCATGTGCTGTTGACAAGGCCCACATATGGTTGCATATAGAAATCTTTACTCCTGTTCTCAAAATCTCCCACAATAATGACCGGCAGATCATATGCCATCCTAATAGCCTGGTGTACTTACACGCTAGTATTTGGTGACATGTGTACAAGCATGCCTAGGTCTCTTTGAACATCAACATTTTCCATTGTGTCACCATTTACGAGTCCGGTTTCACTGTTTTGTGCACTGACGTGCATGATCTTGCATTATTCCGCATTTACCTGTCAGCGTTTCCTCTTCCCATTCAGTTTGGCCTTATCCAGAGTCATAGAGACATTCAACATGGAAACAGGCCCTTCAGCCCATCATATCGATGCTGAACAGGTTTTATAGCTGAGCTGGTCCCATTTACCTGCATTTGGTCCATAGCCCTGGAAACCTTTCCCATTCATGTACCTGTCTAAATGTCTTCTAAATGTTGCCATTGTACCCAGCTCTAAAGCTTCCTCTGGCAACTCATTCCATGTACACACCACCCTCTGCATTAAGAAATTGCTTCTCAGGTCTTTCCCATCTTACATGAAACCTGTACCCTCTTGTTCCTCCACTCTGGGAAATAGATTGTGATCATTCACCTTATCCATGTCTCTCATGATTTTGTATAACTCCATAGGGTCAATCTATGCTTCAGGGAAAACTGCTAAATCCCTCTCAATATTTCTAAACTCCTTGAGGCCCCTAATTGCATCTGGCTTCTGGACTTCCAGACTCCAGTCTATTAGAATTGAGCATATAATTTCCTCCACCTTGACACTCAACATTGGTGTTCCTCAGGCTTTTGTGCTCAGTCCCCTGCTCTACCTCCTGTACACTCATGACTGTGTGGCCAAATACAGTGCCAATTCAATCTTTAAGTTCGCCGATGATAACAATGTTGGTCGGACAAATTAACAGCAATGATGAGAAAGAATACAGCGAAGAGATGGGGAACCCTTGTGTGAGACAACCTAGCCCTTAACATCAGCAAGATGAAAGAGTAGACTTAAGGACACAGAGTGGGGGTGAGCACAACCCTATCCATGTCGAAGGAACTGCGGTGGAAATGGTATTCAGCTCCAGATTCATAGGCTTCCACACCATCAGCAACCTGACCTAGTCAGTCTACACTGATGTGGTGATCAACAAAGTGCATCAGTGTATTTACTTTCTCGGGCAACTGAGAAGTTTCTGCATTTTCACAAGGATTCTCTCGAACTTCTACCAATGAGCTATAGAAGGTATTTTGACGGGATGCATCCCAGCCTAATGTGACAACTGCTCTTCCCTTCATCGCCTGAACCTGTGGAGAGGTGAGCACAGCCCAGTCCATCGCAGGCTCTTCACTTCTTTCCTTCCAGCCCATCTTCACGGTACGTTGCATCAGGAAGGCTGTAAATATTGTCAAGGATGTCATTCCCTTTTCGACCTTCTGGGAGATGATACGGGGGCTTAAAAGCTCAGATGTCCGGACTCAAACACTTCCTCACTGCCACCAGACTCCTGAACTAATCACCACTTCACACCCCCTTCCCCTGAGGTGCTGCCACATATTCACAACAGCACAGTGGCGCAGCTATAACAGCTGCAGCCTCACAACCCCAGAGACCTGGGTCCACCCTAACCTTGGGTACTGTCTGTATGGAGTTTGTGTGTTCTTGCCATAATCAGGTGGGCTTCCCCCGAGAGTTTCCTTCCACATCCTAAAGACGTGTGGGTTTGCAGGTTAATTGGGGTCTGTAATTTGCCCCCAGTGTGCAGGGAGTGGATGAGAAAATGATATAACATAGAACTAGTGTAAAAGGGTGTTAAATGCTCAGCATGGTCTTGAGGATCGTGCGGCCTGTTTCCATGTATTATCTCTAAACTAAACTACTCTCCCTCATTCGAATAGTTCATTATTGCACTTTGCATCTTTTTTTGGTAAATTTCTTAGTTATCCTTTGTTGTGGTTCTAAAATGGTTTAAATCCTCAGATTCATTTCTCTTCTCAATACTGTCTTTATATTCTCCTTTCAGTCATTTCCAGATCAATATTGTAGTTGGGTTTGTGTACGTAACGTATATATTTATTTGCAAATACAGGCCGGCAATTTTTCGGCAACTGGTGGTCTGGCACCTCCTTTAATCTGGACTTGAAATCCTGCCCGTCCCCAGACGTCCCCCTGAAAATGTGGTGCCTAGGCTGGGTGAGACGGCCGATCTCGACATCTTCAGGACTTCCGTACCGATAGGCAGGTCAAATATCACCCTGCAAAATTCTGGCCCAGCCAGAGTTGGCAGATTCATTCCCACAGCCGACTTCTGCGGTCGTCTTTACGGGTCGGTATCTGGGCCCCCTGGTGGCCAAGGCAGACCGTTCCAGTACCGTTGGACTCCTCTTAGAGGCCCAGACCTCTGTGGGTCTGGCCTAAAACTGCTAAATCCCTGTAAAAACTCCTTGGGGCCCCTAATTGCATCTGGCTTATGGACTTCCTGACTGGCACTGTACTTGGCCACACAGTTATGAATGTGCAGGAGGTAGAGCAAGGGCTGAGGACAAAAGCATGAAGTGTTGAGTGTCAAGGTGGAGGAAATGATATGCTCAATTCTTATAGACTGAAATGAATAATCCAGAAAGGCTTTGGCTCAGGGTGCTGGAAAATCAGTGATAGACCTGTAATGCGTTATTTCTTGTTCATCCATATTCATATCTTCCTGATCAACAACAACCAACCTGCTCTTCTCATTCTGATCATTTGCTTCGATCAGATTCAAGACCCTCGTTTTGGATTGGACGACATCACTTTCATATGATGTAAACCTCTATCTAATGTAGTTTTAGCTCATTTCATTCCGTGAAATGTGATTTAATTGGACTATAGACAGCATATAATTTGGCTCAGTCCAAAAGGGGTAAATTCACATTTCTAGAGAGAGTTGTATTGCCACTGTGTTAATTTAGCTAACAGTGAAATATCTGAAATCTGTATTAACCATTGCCTTTAACAAATCCCTCGGTACTGAAAAATATCCTTGCTATTTAAAACCAATACTAATCTGGGTCTTTGCTATCAGAACATAACCCTGACCTACACAGCAGACATAATAAGCAGCAAACTACAAGGCGTACAATTTGCCTGAGAGCAAAATGCATCCTGGATATCCTTTCTGCTTTGTGTTTACAACTGTTACTTCATTAATTTCTGCTTGTTGATCTTTGTTTCCCTTCATTTGTTTCTCACAGAATGGAGGGAGAACATTGGCAGTCGCTGTGAAATGAGTGGTTGCCATAAATCATGTTTCCTATATAACTTATTTAAGCCAGCATTTAAGGGTGGCACAATGGCACAGCTGTAGAGTTGCTGCCTCACAGTGCCAGAGACCCGGGTTCAATACTAACCCTGGGCGCTGTCTGTGTGGAGTTTACATGTTCTTCCTGTGACTGCGTGGGTTTCTACTGGGTGCTCTGGATTCCTCCCACATCCCTCAGTTTGTAGGCCTCTGTAAATTGCCCTGTAAATCTAGTGTGCAGGGAGTGAAGGAGAAAGTTGTATAACATAGATACTATTATCATTATGAACGTGTGATTGATGGTTGGTGTGGACTCTGTGGGCCACAGGGCCTATTTCCTTGCCATATCTCTAAACTAATCTCCACCCTAAACTAAACTAAACTAAACTCTTCTTAAATTTGTCATGTAGTCTCATGTTTACTCTGAGCAAAGAGTTTGTAAAGATCGACACTGAACTCCTGTGTAGGAAGGAACTGCAGATGCTGGTTATACTGAAGGCAGACACAAAATGCTAGAATCTGAAGAAGGGTCTCAACCTGAAACGTCACCCATTCCTTCTCTCTAGAGATACTACCTGTCCCGCTGAGTTACTCCAGCATTTTGTGTCTAACACCGAACTCCTGTATGACTTCAGGAGCATTTGTGCAAATCTTCAGAACTATCCAACCTTTCACAAGCTAGTGGCTTTACATCACATGGTATGTTCTTGCTCCCAGTAGATAATGAAAACATTGGGAATCTTAGATTGTTCACATGCCTTTATCCATATTTAGCCTTGGAACAATGAGCTCCTGCTTAAAGCAAGATTCTCTGTTGAAAGTTGTTGGTTTTTGGGGAATTGCTATGCACACATTGACAGTCATTGTTCTTTGAAAGTCTGGTATGGCAATTGCTCTGTTCTTGACCACTTGAAGCTGCAGAGAGTGGTGAACATAGCACCAGTCTGTCACAGGCTCTTTACTTCCTTCCATCCCATCTATCACCATCTGTAGAGCAGTAGCTCACAGGTAGGGAAGGGTTAGACCACCTTGACATAAGATATGTACAAGGCCTTTTGCATTACTGTTTGACGCCATACTTAATTTACTCCTCGTGAATCAGAGCAATTAGGCCCCAGGACTTGATTGGGAATAAAATCAGTGTAAATCTAAAACTAAGTTGACAATGATGTCTTTGAACTCATTGTTTGATAGTGCTTTCTAATAATACACTAGGCTGAAGATGGAGGTAAATCCAGTACAAGGTTTGTGGGGAGAGGGTGCATGGTTAAAACCAGCTGCTCAAAAGATTGGGCAAATTTCAAGAGTCAAATTGATATTGATAGAATTGATAGAATTTGTTTGCCACACAGCCAGGGTCGGTGGAATTTGGGTTGTCAGCAGCGGTACAATAATAAAGAACACACAACCACAATAAAAAATATAACACAAACATCCACCACAGCATTCATCACTGTGGTGGAAGGCACAGAGCTTGGCCAGACCTCCTCCATTTTCCCCCGTGGTCGGGACCTCCACCCTCCGCAGCCATTGCTGCGGGCGTCCAGATGGTAAGGGACAAAGTCAAAGGCAAGGTAAGTCCAGGATCGGCTCTTCCCCCCCGGAGACCGCGGCTTCAGGCTGGTGTAGGCCGCAGGCCGGCGGTCGAAGATTTAAGGTTCCCGCCGCGCCGCAGCCAGAAGCACCGTAGACCGCAGGGCCGGTGGTCGAAGCTCCCCTCCAGGGGTGATGGTAAGTCCATGCCGGACCCGCGGTAGAAGTTGGCCGTGGGCCGGCAGTGATGGCTTCTTCTTCCCCCGGATCCCCCACGAGGGATCCCGGGCTGTAGACGCCGCGCCAGCTGGAGCTGTGCAGGCCGCGACTTCAGGCTGCCGGCTGCCCCGGGCCAGCGAAACGGAGCGCTCCCCTCCAGCGAGCCCCAGCGAGGGCTCACCCGCTCCACAACGAGGGCCCACGCTGCGCCCGCCGCTGAAGCCCCGGGCGCGTCTCCGGGAAAGGCCGTGCCGATCCTTGATGTTAGGCCACGGGGGAGGCGACCTGGAAAAAGTCGCCTCTCCGTGGAGGAGGCGGCCGAAACGGTTTCCCCCTTACCCCCCCCACACAAAACACACCGAGAAACATCAAAAACATACTTTAAAACATACAAAAAAAAAAAAAAAAGTTGAAAAAACTAACGCGCTGCTGACATGCTGCTGCCACTGCAGCGCCCCCTACCTACCTATATATGTCCCAAAATGGAACAAATGAAATACTTGCTTGCAGCAGCACAACAGATGTGCAAGCAAAGCTCAGCCAACCGGAGAATGAACTTGATACAGGAAATGATTTTTTCTCAACTCTGAATGTTGCCCAGTGCACTAGAGTAAGGGCATTTCCAGAGATGTTGTTAAGATGGATCTGGGAATGTCATGTTACGCCGTCAAAATGATTTCCCATCCATTGACAAAGTCCTCTGGTGAGGGTGTCCTCCAACCAACTTTCTTTCATTCAGAGTTTTGTTGGAAAGAGGAGTTTGATGAGCAAGTAGAATATGCATAGCAACCTGCCAGTCCACAGAAACCTTTGCAATTATGTCTCTTCATCTTTCTGGTGTTTGTCCTGAGAATCAGAGAAAATTTACATCCCGGGAGGCTGTTTGGCCCTTTGTGCCAGTGTATTACATCTAATAGGGGGTCTGTGTGGTACATTGAAAAGGGCAGAGATGAGGCACATGGTGATGTTTAATTTAATCTTTCATTGAGCGTAAATCTGTTAGAGCCTGCTTCATAACTACCCTAACCTATGCATTTCATAAACTGATAAGATCCATCGACAGATTTTACTTTAGTTGTTTCTTAATAAATAAAGTTGGTTTGAAAATATAACTGGCAGAGCTATGAAGTGATTTAGTCAACGATGTAAACATTCAATTATCCAATTTTAAGTAACTAACCTATAAACAATCCTCACCTCCTTTTCATCTCGCACCTTTCCTCCCATCTGTTCCCTGTGCCTCACCTGTACGCCCACTATTTGTTTCCATTTTCCTTTCCCCTCTGTCCACTTCCACCTGTATTCCTTCCTTTGGCTTCATATTCATACCTCTTCTCTCCTTGTCTCACATTTTTTTGTCTGCCTATCACTTGGCAGACTTTGTCTTGCCCCCAGCTTTCTCCTCCCTATTACAATCAGTTTGAAGAAGAGTCCCAACCCAAAACGTTGCCCATCCATGTTCTCCAACGATGCTGTCAGACCAACTGAGTTACTTCAGCACTTTGAATCTTTTTTTAATGAAATGTACAAAACGAAATGAAATGTGCAAAACAAAACTAAACTCAAAATAAACTACAGAGACAGGTCTCAGCAGATTCTTGTCAATGAAATCCGAGGGGATACATCAGAGTGTTTAATAGAAGAAAGGCACATCATTAAATCCAGCATTCAATGGTAAACAACTTATGTTGAACAAAATAATCTAGTATATAGGTTATTAAAATGCAGTACAGAAACTGAAACCTCAGATTGAAGCTCTTGGACCGGTGAATAGCCATTAACGATGCGTACAGCTCTTAATATAGTGAGTACACCTGAAGAACACTAATCTTACAATGTCATTTTGAACCTGACTTTTAAGCACAAGATAAGTTTATGTGTTAAGTCTATAGATTTTGCTCAATTCCTACAAGAAGGTCTAGATGTATCAGGTGATTGGATCTATGTTTGGTAAAAGATATATATCTTACAGAATTGTTGTGCTCACATACGAACAGGCCAAATGCTGCACACATAACATACACCTCACAGGGAAAATAAATAAGCAATCAAAAAAGAAAGAGAATTGGATATTTCAGTTCATTAACCTCTCAAATACATGGATATTTCCAAAGCAGAAAAAAGGTTCTAGTATATACTGACAGGAATATCAATACAGATGAAAGCATGTCTATTTCTCCTTGAGAATACTCTGTCTACACAGTGGTGGGACGTTTGAGTGGGTGGGGTTGGAAGGGCGGTGCTGTGGAGAATTTGGAAAGTAATGGCAGGATGATTATTTGGTTAGCGTGGGTTTGTATCTGAGGAAGGACATTATTGCCATAGAGGGAGTGCAGAGAAGGTTCACCAGACTGATTCCTGGGATGTCAGGACTGTCTTATGAAGAAAGACTGGATAGACTTGGTTTATACTCTCTAGAATTTAGGAGATTGAGAGGGGATCTTATAGAAACTTACAAAATTCTTAAGGGGTTGGACAGGCTAGATGCAGGAAGATTGCTCCCGATGTTGGGGAAGTCCAGGACAAGGGGTCACAGCTTAAGGATAAGGGGGAAATCCTTTAAAACCGAGATGAGAAGAACTTTTTTCACACAGAGAGTGGTGAATCTCTGGAACTCTCTGCCACAGAGGGTAGTCGAGGCCAGTTCATTGGCTATATTTAAGAGGGAGTTAGATGTGGCCCTTGTGGCTAAGGGGATCAGAGGGTATGGAGAGAAGGCAGGTACGGGATACTGAGTTGGATGATCAGCCATGATCATATTGAATGGCGGTGCAGGCTCGAAGGGCCGAATGGCCTACTCCTGCACCTAATTTCTATGTTTCTATGTATGTTGGAAATATTATCTTACAATTCTGACAAGAGTTTTTTTTGAAGAGGTCACCAAGAGGATTGATGAGGGTAGAGTAGTGGATGTTGACTATATGGACTTTAGCAAGGCCAGGCTAGACTGGAAGGTTCCATTGCATGGAATCCAAGGCAAGCTTCCCAATTGGGTTCAAAATTGGCTTGATGAAAGGAGCCTAAGGGTAATGATGGAGATTATTTTCTGTGGAAGGTTGTGACCAGTGGGCAGGCAGACTGGATTCATTGGTATTCGTTATTTACATTGACGATTTGGGTGTAGTTAACATTGTTAGTAAATTTGCAGAGGATACCAGTTGGTGGTATCTTGGTCAACGAGGAAGTATATCTGAGTTTACAACAGGATCTAGATCAGTTGAGAAGGTGGGGCAAGGATTGGCAAATTAAATTTAACTCAGACAAGGTGACGTTTAAGATCAGGACCCTTCTTCAGACTGAAGGTCTGAATAGTTCAATTGCATGGGAGCTTCCTTCACCAACTGACCCACGTATTCAATGGATGAATATTTTCTTTAAGCCGTGATGTTCGCAAGATTGAACTAAATTGCCCTTCACCTGCCATTTCAATGCCTGAGGCCAATATATTGCCACTACTACTGTCCATGGATTAATTTGGGTCTCAAAAATATCAGCCCACACTCACTTTACACCATGGATTTGGTGAGAGAATTCCAATGTCGGGGATCATATGCATGAGTGAAATATAGCCTACTTACCGTGAGTGCCACAGATCCTAAGAGAAGAATGACAGAATAAACAAGGCCTTTGCTGTTGATGCGGACCTATAAACAACAAAATGGATTCATTTAGTCCTGACGCACAGGTCACAGCAATTAGAATAAACTGAAGTATGTTTAAGCATCCTGAGGCATAAGTACTAATAAGTACTCATAATGACTCACGCTGCCTCCTGGTCACTTGAACAACAATTTGCGAAGGAAAAGAGGTCAGGCTGTGTAATTTGGGTTTGAAATTGGAATTTTGTGATACTTTCTAATTGTTTGATGGCTATTTAATAGACCGTCCATATAACTTCTTCATCGTCAATCGTGATCCACAAGATAGCCTTTGTACCTCTGAGTCAGTGTGAGATTTGGGTAAAAGGAACATAGTTTATAAGCAGGTGAAAAACCCCCCATATACCTTTGATTACAAGATATACAAACCGGCAGAGACATTTATATTGAGAAATGCAGCTTAATTTTTGCTTCGTATCTCAG